>NC_137816.1:1111333-1453833 GCF_963921795.1 Nannobrachium achirus | reverse complement strand
ACATTTTGGGTTGCCGACCCCTGACCTATAATGACATTTCCAAAATAGGGATGCCACGTTGAAAGTGGTTGATAAATTAATGGTACAATATGCATCAAATAAGTGGATTTTTGGTCATTACCATAACCCTGATGCCCCAAATGAGGCCGCTGTGTCTGCCATGCAGGCGAGTGTGAGCGTCCAGTGAGCATGGAGGACCTGCGGAGGCTGCAGTATCTGGACTGTGTCATCAAAGAAACCCTGCGACTGTTCCCTCCTGTGCCATTCTTTGCCCGCACAGTGGCAGAGCCCTGCCTCATCAGTAAGTGACAGCCAGTGGCGTAAAAAGTAAACGTTTTTTTTTGTTTTTGTTAAAGGGATATTTCACAGAAATCTTTTGGTAATTTTATCGTCTAATCAGGCTTTTATGAACACCCTGAACAGTTTTTAATTTGCTTGATTCAATATTTAGATATTTGATGTAAATGTTACCAGGCCCTCCAGGCCCATGGCCATGATAGATTCATTAAAAACACCCATTATTTTTTCTGGTGACTCATACTACCCTCATAATACGTGAGCAGGCCGTGTTTTTTTGATAACTTTTTTCATTTATATTTAATAATTATGTTTTTGTATTTAATTTTTTCCATTTTCCCAAATAATTATTAAAAATAAATGAAAAAAGTTATGGATAAAACAAGGCCTGCTCACATATTAGGAGGGTAGTATGAGTCACCCAAAATTATGGGTGTTTTTAATGAATCTATCATGGTTGAAATGAAGTTTGAAGTTGGGTGTGTGTGGGTGTGTGTGGGGAGAAAAGCCCATAAGGTGTTTCCCTGTTGAAAGTGGAATATCCAAAAGTATCAATACTGCAACGTAGAAAATACTCTGTTACAAGTAAAAGTCCGGAATTCAAAATGTACCTGAGTAAAAGTATGAAAGTACCAAAAGTAGAAAGTACTCATTATGCAGTATGTTCCGTACTGTACCTAGAGTTATAATGTACTGTACCTACAATGTACATTCTCTTCCCATCACCCGAAGGGTCGCACTCGCAGCCCACAGAAAGCAACTTCCTCTGCTCGCACAGGGCTACTGGGCTAGCACTAAAGCTAAAGACATGAAAATGAATATAAATCTGTGCATATAAAATTTGTATTTCCACACAAATCGGGTTGTTACATTCCCATTGTTCATGAGAATATGTTTGTTTATGTTTATTTGTTGAAATGGCGGAATCGCTAAAATTCACCGAGAGGGGATGTTGCCTCTCGCCGTGCAGCGGGCGGGGCTCTAAAAGCGGGGGACTTGACACCTTTTTCCACCCGGATCCCTGTAGCGGGGCGTGTCAGCGGCACTTTAAGCAAAGGTATCAATACTGCAACGTAGAAAATACTCTGTTACAAGTTAAAGTCCTGAATTCAAAATGTACCTGAGTAAAAGTATGAAAGTACCAAAAGTAGAAAGTACTCATTATGCAGTATGTTCCATTTCAAGTTTTCAAATGTGTATAATTTTCAAATGGCCTAAATGTAGGGTTGAAGTGGTTAATAAAGCAATAAGCCACACAGGGCTGGATTAACACCTCAGAGGGCCCCTGGGCACTGAAGCGCCAAGGGGCCCCTGTGTGCGTGCAAAATGTTTTGTAGGCATATGAAGGCATGTAGGTCCAACATAACATCTGCAGCAGCAGTTGGCTCAGCGCGGCCCGGCGGAGTTTTAATCAGTTGACTTGACTTTCATGAAATATTGTACATTGTACTTAACACACAATCAGCACTTTTCAGCAGAATTCTCACAGCATTTGTTTCAGGGGGTGGTGGACATCATTTACTTCATTCTGATTTTTTTTTTAAATGGGAGGGCCCTTGATGCCCAGGGGCCCCTGGGCACGTGCCCAAAGTACCCATATGGTAGATCCGGGACTGAAGCCACAAGAGGCGAGTGGTTACCGGGGAAGTATACACCGGCTGAGAGGCGTTGTAGATCTGTTATTTTTGGCTAAAGTTCTCCAAATATGGACGCTAGGGTTCAAGTGGTTAATATAAAAAAGGGTTAGGGTTAGGGTCACACAAAGATTTGGAGGACTGCCTGTAGTAACTCTGAGGACCCCTTAGGGGTCCCGGACCCCCTGTTGAAGACCCCTGGCATACAGTATGACAAAAAGCTGGTCAAATATGAGAAACTTGAAAAAGTAGGAATGAATGTACTGTAGATAATAAGGTATAGCTTTTGTTTTTGTTTTTAAATACCCTGCCTGACAATGCACCAATGCACGAGTCTGCTTTGCTAAGAGTAGCCCAGATCGCTGTCATGTCAGCTTGACCTACAGTATACAACCTATATGATGGACTTGTTCACCTGATAATATCATGTTTATTAATCTTTCTACTCTGTACTGTAGATGGCTTCTCTGTGCCCGGTGGTGTCAATGTGCTGGTGATCCCGTACGCGCTCCACCGTGATCCACGGTACTTCCCGGAGCCCGATGAGTTCCGACCGGACCGCTTTCTGTCAGAGAGCAACACAGTACGCCACCCTTACGCCTACGTACCATTCTCTGCAGGACCTAGGAACTGCATAGGTACAGTATTTAAACTTCTCTTTAACCACATGAACCCTACCGTCCCTATACTGGGCAAGTGGGCATGTCATAATAGGCATTCAACAAACACCAACAGCAACTTCTTTATTGTCACATCACAGTAGGTAGGCCAATTTAACTTTATGAAAAAAGAGTAAAGCCGCACACTCGTAGCTACCGATGCACATTTATTATAGGACTACACAGAATGTCTGTCCGAACGTTTCGGACAGACAAGCTGCCTTCTTCAGGGTGGCCAATTTAACTTACCATTCGGCCCATATATTTGTGACATCATAAAACTGCCCCTAAACATTTTTCGGTCTATTAGACGTCTAATATACATCTAAAGCAGGTTTAAAATACGTCTAATATACATCTAGATTTGACAGTTTTTTATATATTCTAGTATTCTATATATAGACTTGTAGCTATTTTAGACGTCTAAAAGACGTGTATATATATAGACTACCGTATATGTCTATATGTCTATATATAGCCGTTGAAATCAACGTCTAGTCTAAGCTTAGACATCTAAAAAGCGTTCAAATCTATACCTCTATTAGACCAATTTTAGCTAGACGTCTAATAGATGACTATTGCTCACACACACACACACACACACATACATTTTTTTTAAACACAGTAACAGTGCTCTTTTAGAAAGTCAGACCTTTCACAGACCCGAAAAGTCATTTGCAGCAGAGACGTGTGTGTGTGTGTGTGTGTGTGTGTGTGTGTGTGTGTGTGTGTGTGTGTGTGCGCGCGTGCGTGCGTGCGTGTGTGTGTGTGCGTGCGTGTGTGTGTGCGTGCGTGTGTGTCCAGGCCAGCGGTTTGCCATGATGGAAGAGAAGGTGGTGTTGGTGTGGCTGCTGCGTCGGTTTCATGTGCGAGCCACCCAGAGTCACCATGAGCTGACACTGGTGGGAGACCTCATCCTCCGCCCTGAGAATGGAATCTGGATCACGCTGGAGCGAAGATCTTAGAACACAGAGCAGAACAAGGTGGCCTGGTGTTTGAAACTATGTTGTCTTGAGCCGTAGGCTTACACTGAAACCCTGCCTGGCTGCCCACACTCTAAAACTTTGTTAATTTACTTCCGTAGAATCCGTACCCATTCAGTTACATTTGTACGGTACACTCTCGGATTTACAAATGTGAGAATTTTGCAGTGAGCTAATTCTATTATTCTCACTCGATTGTATTTCTTTACTGTGCCTTTAAGGTCAATTATGCACGGGGGACATTGGAAGAGGATGTTATGTACTGTCCCAAATGCCTTCATAAAATGTTGTATGAAAGTATGATGCTCAAAATTCAGATGTCTTGTTCGACTGCTGCCGCACAAAGTATAAATTGACTTTAAGTGCACCTTTGTCTTTTATTATCTGTATCTCAACTTATTTTTTTAATGTAAATAGGCTAAATGAAATATAGCTGCAAGCAGCGATGATGGGGCCAAGCTTGGGTATGGCGATTGGCAGCTTCATTGGATTAATCTTTTAAGGCATGAATTTATTTTAGGAAGTACATTTTATTTTTTTCTCCTTTAGCCAAGGTATGGCTAATGCCATACCTAGCCATACCCAATTGACGCCTCTGGTCGTTGCTGATTGATATTGATGAAGAAATTGCTACGTGTATCAGGGGCTTAAGAAAGAAAATCTATAAGCAATATAAACTATAAGCCATAGAAACATGGAAGATTGAACTTGAGATAAAGAAGACCTCACCCACCCTGTCCTAACCCTGACTTTCACCCACTTACACCCACCCTGGCAGGAATCTGCGCACTGATAGGACCAAACCTTCTTGTTTGGTTAAAGAAAATCCTCTAAAAAACGAATACTCTGTAGTGATTACAGTTATTGTCCAGCATGTGTCAGTATCAGCCCTGTCTCTGTATGCTTTTTGGAAACTCTGTGTTAGTGATAATAAATAAATAAATAAATAACATATATATATATTTTTTACAATGGACACCCCCACTGTTCATAGTTAGAAGGATGCGTAGGCCGGCCTATGTGAAAGATGACACATTTCACATATAAATGTACCATGACAGTGATTTTTTTTGTATAACTAACACACACACGCACACGCACACACACACACACACACACACACACACACACACACACACACACACACACACACACACACAGAGAGAGAGACACAGGAGTGGGGGCTAATTAAATAATGTAGTTATTATTAATAATATTATCCAATGGATTAGCCTATGCTGTTTTAAGAGGGGTTTACATGTAGGTGCACAGTTGTGTTCACAGCTGAGGGAAGGAAATTAGAAATCCGACAGTTAAGCAAATTATTTATTCATCTTTAGTGTATAAAAAAACTGTTATTGCAAAACTGGAAAAATAAAAATCACCTTCCCTTCCAAATTGGAAATCAATCACTAATGAAATATTGTTAGTGATCCTGTGATTTTGGGCAGGAAATTATCTCCATGTTGGGCTAATTATGCAGAACTCGTGGGTGAAGCAAGCATCTGCAGCATTCATATTCTAATCTATCTATTGAATAGATTCTCTATTCTTGTTGGAAACTTTGCATTTTCTTTTTCCAACCAACCCCGGCCTCGCTCGCGGCACATCAATACAGCTGGGCGTTGTAGTTTGTGACCTGTCATTTTTGACTTGCGACATGTCACGCGTTAGAGCACCAAAAACCACATTACCCAGTGTTCTTAGCGACAGATAACCGTGTAGTAGGAGGAGGCGGTGGTTTAATAAAAGCGAGGTTGTGCCGTGCCCGTGTTCACAGCTAAAGCCTACAATGAGTGTGAGGATTTATATTTATCACCAGACGACCGGACAAGCAGGGGAAAACATTCTGTACAGGATATACGGAATTTAACTAAACCAGCTCGTGGAATTCTGGACCTTTTTTTTTAGACTCGAACGGCCGTGAGTGTCGTTTTCTCTTCGTCGTTTTCTCTCTCTCACACACATACACACACATACATTCTCAAGCCCCGGAGGAGGAGGATTCAGGAACCGAGCCATGCATCGTCTCCAGCAGCTGGCATGCCGCTCTCTGGCCGCCGCAGGGGTCCGCGGTGCCGCCGCCGCCCAGCAGCCTCCATCAGCCGGGCTCCCACGGCGGTCCAGGTCGCTGGACAGGCGGGGCTCGGATAACAACCTGGTGGTCCTCCAGTCCGTGCGGTTCAAGTCGCAAGGACCGCCGGGCTCCAAGCGCTTCAGCACGGCCGAGGCCACCGTGGCCGCGGCGAGGGGGAGCCAGGGCAAGGTGCTGCGGGAGAAGACCCTGACCATGGACACCCTGAACCCGCAGGTGAAGGCGGTGGAGTACGCCGTGCGGGGGCCCATCGTCATCAAGGCTGGGGACATCGAGAGGGACATGCGGCAGGTGAACACTGGACTGTGCTGGTTTATCATGATTGTCCACTTGTCCCCTATGTATTCTTAGTGCATGGCATGCCGTGGTTTTCAACCAGTGATCCGGGGACCACCAGTCAGTGGTCCTTGAGGGGGTTCCAGCCAGGTGGTCCACAGCTAAATGTATGCTGGAGAGTTGGTAATGCAAAATGAATTGACTTGTGGTGGTTTTATGATTTTCCACTTGTCTGTCTTAAACCCCTATTCTTAGTGCAGTAGTTTTCAACCGGGGACCACCAGTCAGTGGTCCTTGAGGGGGTTCCAGCCAGGTGGTCCACAGCTAAATGCTGGAGAGTGGGTAATGCAAAATTAATTGACTTGTGGTGGTTTTATGATTATCCACTTGTCTTAAACCCCTAGATATTCTTAGTGCAGTGGTTTTCAACCAGTGGTCCGGGGACCACCAGTCAGTGGTCCTTGAGGGGGTTTCCAGGTGGTCCGACCACAGCTAAATGATGGAGAGTTGCTAAGCAAACGGACCCTTTACAGATGTTTAACTCTTGAAAGTGGTCCATTTGGTTTCATTTTACGCTCTCCAGAGTTGTTTTTGTCTACACACACAATTTCTTCAGCAGAAATGGCATCTTATCTGCAATCTCACTCTGAGGCTGTTTCTGGAGAATTCTCCTCCCGGAGTAGGAGGCACAGTTTGGGCTTCAAGTGGTTAATAATATAAGTAGTGACACGTAGAGGTTGAGTCTGGAGTGAGGCGGATGCTGTAAGTGTTCTCTGGGAGTTGCATCATCCTCTGTTGCATCCTTCGTAAGGCTAAGCTGGTGTCAGCATGCAGCACTCTGTCATCAACTTGACACCCCCCACCGTCTGGCTTAGTAATGTTTTAATAATCTATCTCATGTCGTTAAAGTTGGAATCAGTTGCTTGGTGAGGAGATCACAGTGCATGAGCATGCCCATGAATCTAGACCAGGACAGGAGCCATTTCATGGCAAATGTGTCTTCGCTCTCACCCCACCACCTTCACTGTGTCTTGGTTAGCTCTGGTCCATATAGCGTTAGGAACTCATTCCAACGCTATATATGGACCAGAGCTAAATCTTGGTAGGCTACGAGCAAGTCAGAAAGAACATTTTAGGATAACGAATAAAGAAATAAAATAAATTGGAATCGTGTGTCTTTGATAAATACATAGGCTATGTAGTATGTTTTTTCAGTGATTTATTTGTTTACTGCCGGCAGTGCCGGGCATTACATTGTTGTAGGTGGTTAGGGTTAAAGCTTCATTCAAAGTGTCTTTAACTGGGGCTCTCTGTATTCACTTTTTGAATTGGGCCTATTCATTTGAGCAGCAGAGAGCTTAGTTAGATTACTGGTACAGTTTCCAATGTGCACCTGAACGCTACTTCTTTACTCCAAAGTAGCACATGTGTGGTCTTCACATAAAATAAAAGTATAATTCATGTTGTTGAAAGTGACCCACATCCATATTGCACACACTGGGGCTGCTCAATAGCTCACATATGGACAAAATGTAATCTCAGTTATACAGCAGGGGTAGGCAACCTTAGGCATGAGTGCCAACATTGGCACATGGGAGAGTGATCACTGGCACACTGGCAGAAGTGTAAGAGGTGTGATTTTCTATTTCACCTCTAATATGTTTTAAACGTGATCAACTAAATGAAGTTGCCTAATTTATAGAAAATTACATCCTGCACATAATTCTACATTCATTAAAACTCTGACTGGGGAGGGAGGGAGTCAGGGAGATGACAGTTATAACAATGTGCTGCCAATCATAATATGTCCGAATTCTTATGGCGTGTCATTAAAACTTATGTTGACATGGCACACTGACTATCTAGAAAATAAAAACATGGCACTTCATTTCAAAAAGGTTGCTGACCCCTGTTATACAGTATCTCAATAGTGATGCAGTATGCCTATGGGGCTGTTAAGTATGACATCATTTTGTAGGCAGAGGAGCATTTCTGCCCCCAGTTTCCGTGAATCTTTTTACTATTTTTACTATTTACACATTTTTCTTCTCTTTGTTGTTGAAAGGAAAGTGTTAGAATTATACTTTAGTCGTTATTTTTGTCTCGGATCTGTTGAAAATAGCGAGGGACAGAAAATGCTCTGGGGGCAGATTCTCCTCTGCCTACAAAATGATGTCACGGCTTAAAAGCCCCATGGGATCAATATAGCAACAGTCAAAACTATACTTTCTTCTCCTGCTCCTGTTTTAAACGTTCAGTCTTAAGTGCTGACCTATGCGCCGATGCAACTGGTCTGGCGGAATCCCTGGTATGAGCAACCAATGTGCACATTAACGGTGACAGAAACAAGATAATAGCAAGATAATATGTCAGTACATTAATAACAATATAACAAATGCATAGGAATATCAATCTAGAAAAACAATAACATACGTAGACCACGCACCTAATCAGTAAAAAAAACTCTAAAACCTAAAAAGTATAGTCAATACAATAGAAAGTACAGTTAAAGTACAGTTAAAGTACAGTTAAAGTACAAGTACAGTTAAACACCCTGCCTAAAAGGAACATCCCAAATAAGACCTTTTACAGTCTTTTTTTTTTTTTACAGTGGAAGTCTTTTTCCTTGAGTTTCTTGAGTTCTGTTTGAGTGGAATAATTATGTTTTTTCAGGTCAGCCGAAACAGAGTGATCATTTGTGCAGTGGATTATGATCGTTTAGTTCTCATTTGATTTGGGCAACTTTTGCTTTTATTATGAACGTAGCCAATAATCATAAGTGGAGGTATTTAAAGATACACAATTACGGCAGTGCCATGATCACAGCTTTACAGTGTGGCCTGTCCAATCTAGAGCTGTACCGACCAATACTGTACCATTGTTTCCTTCCTGATACAGATTCCGATACCCATAACTTGCTTATCGATTGATATAAGAGTACCGATCCGTAACCAGTGCGCAATTAAAACAAATCTAGGACATTGGTTATACCAAAGAGTAAAGACTGTAAACAAATCGGACCCAATGCCTCCCAGCTTGGCACTCGGCATCAAGGGTTGGATGTCCCTGCGTCCTTGTGTCCAGACCAGGGGGTGTACTTGTACATCATCAAGCTGTCTCACGCTACGGAAACGGGAGATGGGCTCCTCCTTTGGGCCACATGGCTTATTCATGTCCCTGAGCTAAAACATGCTCAGGGACAAACACCTGGTATTAGTGGGAGAAATATGTGAAAAAGGTGTTCACTTCCGGCAGAAAGCGTGAACATTTGCACCTAGGGGTATTTTTGTGCGCTGAATTAAAAAATTTACGGTCCCAAGCACTTTTCTCAAATTCACTTTTCTCTAATTCACTTACCATAGGGTTAGGGTTAGGAAAAAAAAGACCCCCCAAAAAGAATCCATTCCAAGCATTTGTTTTGCACAAAAACATTCCTTGGGCAAGAAATGGACCCCACAAAACTATGGTTTAGTGATGAGTCATCACTTTTCACAGTTGTGTAGGGTCCATTTCTTGCCCAAGGAATGTTTTTCGTGCAAAACAAATGCTTGCAATGGATTCAGAATCATGGAAACCCCCTAGATAGACCCCTCACATGCTATTTAAAGAAGATTTTTTTGGGGGGTCTTTTTTCCCTAGTATGGTAAGTGAATTAGAGCCACCAGATCCCATGGGAAAAGTGCTTGGGACCGTAAATTTTTGAATTCGGCACACAAAAATACCCCTGGGTGCAAATTTTCACGCTTTCTGCCGGAAGTGAACACATTAGCCTATTTTTGTTACATATTTCTTCCACTATATGGTCGTTTCTGAGTAGGACTGTCTGTAAATAATTGTTTGTCTCTGCAGGGCGTGAAACATCCCTTCTCTGAGGTCATCAAGGCCAACATCGGAGATGCCCATGCCATGGGCCAGCAGCCAATCACCTTCCTCCGTCAGGTGAGCATAGATAGATCCATTTCTTTTGAAACATCAGACATGTCTATGGTGAGAAGCTTGAGGATCAGAAAAAGGTGTAAGCATATTCTGTTCTTGTGTAAGCATTGAGGAAATGATCAAACCTGACTGAGTTTTGTTCAAGCTTCTTTGCCCTCATTTATGACTTCATCAATGTTTGTTCTTCACTTCATGGTCAGGGGATGGTGGGCAATATGGCTAAAATACTTTTAGGCCTTGTGACGGTAAATTTTATACTGTACATCTCTCTGCAACTCTACAATCCCTGACCCACTGGTTATTTAAAAATCACACTCGTGTGAACTGAGCGGTGTGTGTGTGTGTGTGTGTGTGTGTGTGTGTGTGCAGTGATGTTACTAGGTTTTTCAATGTAATGGGTCCCGGGACCCACAGGTGGTCATTCAAATGGGTCCCAGAAAAGTTTTATGAGTCCTCAATACAATGTTTTCGAGCGCTGTGAGCTTGTAGATCGGCTATTTTCAAAATGTTTGCCTATTTCTTATATTTATTTTACAATTTGGCTAATGTTTGAACTTAGAACTACTAAAACTACTAAAACATGTGCCCCTAATGAATTTGGGCGCGCAAAATGGCGTCGGACGTCAGTGGAATCAAAACATTGACGTTTCTATCGCCTGTTTAAGACTTTCTGCGTGGATTTTATTTGTGTTAACGTAGGGTAAAGTAGGATGCTTTCACCCATGGTGGTGTCTGTGGAATTTTAAAATGTTTTTCTTTTACCGCGACGCGGTAAATTATTTTAACATGGACTCCAATGGAGGCGCATCCCCGGGACCCCAGGACCATGACATGAATGAGTCCCTGGGTGACTTGAATGAGTTTTTGATGCGGGATGCGCACGTAATGACATCACTGTGTGTGTGTGTGTGTGTGTGTGTGTGTGTGTGTGTGTGTGTGTGTGTGTGTGTGTGTGTGTGTGTGTGTGTGTGTGTGTGTGTGTGTGTGTGTGTGTGTGTGTGTGTGTGTGTGTGTGTGTGTGTGTGTGCAACAGCGCCCCTCCCTTAACATGTGTGGTCAGAAAAGGTTACTGCAGGCTACGGACACGGAGACAGACAGACAGACAGACATACAGACAGACAGACAGACCCACACACACGGCCACGTATAGGAGCGTTGTGACCACCGCTCAAAAATGAGGCATAATTGTTGGGGCAAAATTTAAACCCTTTGTTTTTACAACATGAAACGGCATGTGCAGGATGTTGTGCAAAAATACCTCTGCAAAGACTTTAGATTGTAACACTTTATAATCGGGGCAGACATGTATCCCACGTTTATTCCAAACATGTTTTTGGTGAAATCCAAGAGGGTCAACCTCTGTTGAAAACTGTGTTGAATTAAATTGGGGGCACGGTGGCTCAGTGGGTAGCGCTGTCGCCTCACAGCAGTTCCTGGGTTCGATTCCTGCCAGGGGGCGCTGTGGGCACTGGGGCGTGTTCACTCCTCCGCGTCATCAGTGCCCACACCCTAAGTGGGTTTGGCGAAAGGGCCTTTCTGTGGTGTGAACCTAACCCTAATCCTCACAAAAACATGCAGTCATTTTGGTGTCTATACTGCCTCCCGCTGGCCAGCCGGGGCGCCTGATGGAGGGGAAAGGAACTGGTTGGAATAGCGTGTTCCTAACTCGCGCTAGGTCCAACCGGGGAAGCTCCCCCCTGAAGAAGCGGCTGGTGCCCAGGATTACAGCTAAGGCACTGGGTGAAAAAATGCGTTACAAAATCAAGGGATAAAATTTAGAAAAAAGAAAACTGTGTTGAATTAACCCATTTATAACGGGTACACATTATTGTGCATCATTATTTCATGCTTTAACTATTGAAAAATAGCAGATATACAAGCTCACAGCGCGGCACCGAGTGCCGCGCTGCGAGCTTGTAGATCTGCTATTTTTCACTGGTTAAAGCATTCAATAATTATAGGCCTAAATGGGGTTAACAAAGGGCTGGTTCCCAACTTCACACTGGTCAGGTTGGTCAGGTAACACCCCAGAGGTTGCTCTGGTAGAAACCCCTTGGTAGGCTGCAGTTATCTGACATAATATATGTGAGAGAATGTATCCATCTTGCAGCCTTGTTTTGAGTTGTGCTACTTGCTAGGAGGAAGTAGTTTGTACTGTGGTTAAACCACAGCACAGACTGTTCCCTTTTTGGTCTACATTGGCTGCCAATAACTTTACAGGAAGGCGTTGTTGATGAGCTTGTTCACCCACACGTACCAGTCACACCTGTTTGAGATGTACTATCAGCACTTTGTTGTTACATAAGTATCTTGATAACATAGCCTAAAGTATGCTAAAAGTATGCTAAAAGCTCAGTATAAATAATAAACCCATCTCCGCCGGGTGGAACTCCATAATTAGACAAGACCGATCAGTAATTGGAGGCCACTGTACCAATATATAATATAAGTGGAAGAACACACATTATAACTGCATTCAGAAACGCTTGAAGAGGATGGTTTTCATTCGACGTCATCTGTTTGTGAAATGTTGAGGTGGACCGTTCATCTTGAAGAAGGACCAAAACTTTGGTCTAATGCCGCTGTTCCTGTGGGACCCAAGCTTTACTTCTTTGCAAGGTACTTTGGACTCAATATTATGAATGACAGTGATCAGATTGAAGTCCACATCTTCAACACAGTGTCTTTGCGCTGGAGAACGTTGCCTCCAGTGATGACTGGAGGAGGAGAACATCCCATTGAGCGTTGTGGCCACACGGCTGTACTGATACAAGATATCATTTACATCTGGGGAGGTTACCCACAATGCAACATTCTTTATGCATTTGATGTCGACACCTACAGGTGGTCGAAGCCCAAGGTGTCAGGGACCGTTTCAGAGGGGAGGCCGTGTCACTCGGCCTGTGTATTTGGGAAGCTCATGTATGTCCATGGAGGATCCACGTCTGTATGCACTGATGACATCTACAGGTTGGACACCACAATAATGGTCTGGTCTTTAATTAACACCAGATGCACTACACCACCTGTTTCATCATATCACTCTGCTGGGGAGACCAGGATGACTACTACAACAACATCAGAGTGTTTGACACAGAGACCAACCGCTGGCTGAGCTCACCTTCTGCACATCTCCTTCCAGAACCACGCTACGGTCATTCAGCCTTTGCCTACAATGGAGAGCTGTACATATGTGGTGGCCGTAATGGGAACCAGACCTTCAATGATCTGTGGAAATTCAATCCAGAAACTCTTCACCTGGAAGAAGGTTGAGCCCAAGGGAAAAAACCCGGATAGGATGACATTCATGTGCTGTTGCATGGTGGGAGATCGTATCATCCTCTTTAGAGAACACTCCACACCCCATGAGCTGTACATCTTAGACTTGAGTCCGTCTGAAATCATTATGCAAGCTAGCAGTTATTCAGTACAGTGTGGAGCAGTCGGGACTCCCACACGACATCAGGTGGGAACTGGCAGCCATGACTAAGAAGCGTGAATCCCCAACCCACCAGGGTTCAGTTAGGTTCTTGTAAAGGAGCGCTTGTTTTCGGTGGAGATGACGGAGGCATGCCATCTCAGGTGACCATGAGCCACGCGAGACACCGTTGAGCGAGCGAGCGGGAGCGAGTGTTGCGATGGTCATATGAGCCGACTCAGCGCAGTTACCGAGTTATGTGCTGTTTATATGGACAGTAGGCCTGTCAGAATGAAATTCGTTTTTCGACTATAATTCGAATATTAAAGAAATGGATGAAAGTCGAATACTTCAATTACTATTCGAAATGTAAAAAAAAAAAAAAAAAGCTTATATAAAAAAAAAAGTAAACAAAAAACGTTTTTCCTGACCTCCCATTGCGAAAATAAATGCTTTCATCAAGTCACAAATGATCAACAATTACGTGTGTACATGGGATGCACTGCAGTGGACACAGAGAAAGTTATGCCACAGCACTTTGTGAGTGAGACACCCGACACCACCGTTTGCATCTCCTCTGCCCTCTCCTCTCCTTAATCATAGTATTAGCTGGTTAGCTACTTAGCTATTTCTCCTGCTGTTTTCCAGCTTCACTTGAAAGTAACATTTAAGAAACTTATGACAACAGCAGACAGCCAAAGACTAAAGTAATATTTGTCTGTCAGTAACTAGAGGAGCTGGCTTTAACGCTCTGCTCTGCTGCTCCTCTCTCTCTCCGCACTGCTCGTCTGGTATGGAGAGACGGAGACACGCAGCATGCTGTCTAAACAAGCAATTTAGCTGCTAGCCACGCCTCCAGCCAATCTACAAGCCCACAGCCTGTCGATGATGCAATGTAGTTAGGGCTTGTAGCTTAGCTTTTTTCCCCAGCCTGTTATAGCATCTGAATTTGCGCAAACAATGTGCTATTATTTTACAACTATACATTTTATTTAAAAATATATATATTATATATATAAAAAATGTAAAAAAAAAAATATATATATACATTTTATATATTATATAAACTATTCGACTATTTTCGAAAAATCATAAAAATGAATGAATGAATGAAATTCGAATGGGATTTTAGAGGCAAACTGACAGGCCTAATGGACAGAATATTAATCTTCGTGCCCCCGACCTTCGGCACCTCCGCACGGTCACAACAGAACGCTCCCTACCTTCGGTGCAGCCAATCAGAAGCTTCCGAGGGGCGGATCTTAACTGAAGCCTGGAGGGTATTAGATACACGCGACTAAGAACCGCAACAGTAGTAGGACACAACTAGTGTCTATAGTTTTGAGAGAGCTGGTGACTAAATAACTACATTTGATTTTTTTCCCTTCCATTTCCTGAAAAGTAACCATTTTGGACTAAAAGGTTTTCACCCGACAGTGAGGTCATAGTGTCACAGAACATGGAGAGATCAACTCAAAGAAGCGTGTCTGCTCTCTCTCTGCTGTATATAGATTTTTAATTGGGCCATTAATTTAATGGCCTGTGATTCCACGTCACCATCATGTCAGCTATACTGTGACACGGGGACAGATGAAACTTGCAAAACATATATACACTATATCATGTAGTTGTTCAAATTGATTAATATAATTACATATACAGCCTCTTTTTTTTCATCCGAAATAAGGATGGGTACCGCCCACCAGAACCTGAATGACGTCATATTGTAGTCTGGACCAAGCCCAATTGACATTTGTTCGTCTCTTTAAGTGTAGTATTCATTGGCCTATCCACAAGTTTCCAAAGTCCCATCGTGCATTGTGCAGAAGGTGTGCGGCAGCTTCCGGCGTTGCAGCCGAGAGTCATCTACAAGCTCATAACCGTTGCATTTGCGACGCAACATGAGCTTCTATGTCTGCCGTTCTCCGGAAGTGTAGTGTCCCACAGATAATTCTACAGTAAATTATCGCGGAAACAGGTGGATAGAATTTAGAGATTTTACAGGAACTAGAACTAGAACACATAGCAAGACGTAAAACTTTAGTGGGCTGCTTTTTTTGGCTTATACAAGAGGGCTACATTATAATTCTCTCTGCTGTGGGGCTTTGCGTTATTGAATCCTATCATGTCCTGTTTGTGTGTCCATCCAGGTGGTGGCGCTCTGCTCCTACCCAGAGCTGCTGGACAGCCCTGCTTTCCCTGAAGACGCCAAGGAACGTGCGCGACGTATCCTGCAGGGGTGTGGAGGACAGAGCCTGGGTGTGTATGTGTGTGTGTTTGAGGTTGTTCAAGGATAGAATTTGTTTCTGTTTGTTTGTACATGCGTGTGTCTATCTGTGACAAAAAAAGTGTATATCGGGGGTCTTCAACAGGGGGTCTGGGACCCCTAGGGGGTCCTCAGAGTTACTACAGGGGGTCCTCCAAATCTTTGCGTGATAGAAACATTTTTCCTCCTTTTTTATATTAACCACTTGAACCCTAGCATCCATATTCTGAGAACTTTTGCCAAAAATAGCAGATCTACAAGCTCACAACGCCTCGCCCTGCGAGCCATTGTGAGCTTGTAGATCGGCTATTTTTGGCAAAGAGGTTTGGTGTAGAAGGGGAAAAAAAGCAGACTAAGTACAGAGTGAAAGGACAATTTAACTAGAAGCAGTGCTCTTCCGAGCACAGGTCTCCACCAGGCCATGCGTCCTGGTGGTGCTACTGTATAATAGGCAAATGTAAAAAGGCTGGCATATAGGGGTGGCTCTGTATCAACATTTTGTTATCGCGGTTACCGTCTTCCCATTTACCGCCGGTATTGCGGTAATTACCGCACCCCCGTATCTATTAATTAAGGTTCGGCGATAAGCCAAAATATTGCAATCGTCTTCCCAAAAGTCGCCTCGCCACAGCCTGACTGCCCGAGTTATACTTCCCCGTACAGCACAGCGGGTCTGGCTTTGAAAGGAGCAGATCTACAAGCTCACAACACGTCGCATCCGCGACGCGTTCTGAGCTTTTAGATCTGCACTGTCGGGTTACCATAGTAACGGTAGCTACTTGGGCTTTTAAGACACAGACTGCTGTGTGTGAACAAACCAGAAGAGAGACGGAGACGGGTAGTCAGATCGTGTACAGTGATTAACTCACGTCTGAAATCGCAGCGATTGAGTGCTGATATATACAGGTTTTAGCGACAAGACTTGACAGAAAAGGTTATAAAATCGGCGACGGGGCACAACGGGCGAGTCGGCGCGACGCGGTGGGAAAAGTAAAAGATAGTTTCATTTTCGGTTTTAGTCCACGCGGTCCGCGCTCCGCCTGTAATCCGTATGAATAAAAAAGAAAATGCCACAAGGTACTACTGCCACAACACATGGTATGTATTAACATACTTGTGTTGTGTAGATTACAGTCAGAGAAAGTTCACGCTTCTCCGTGCTCCCTACTACGAGGCTGCTGCTGTGTGTAGACTGTGTCTCCGAGTCGAGTGACGTATGTGGCTTCCAAACCTGTGGTACGCGGCCCAGAGCAGAGCGGCATGGAGCGCATGCGATCCTCGCTTCTCCCCCGTTTTAAAACTCGCTTGTTTTTAATAAAAAATAGACTATTTTTTTTCTTTTTTGACCGCGGTAAGGACCCTGACACTGCGGTAGGCCTCGGTATACCGCGGTACGCCGGTACGGCGGTTACCGTCCCCAACCCTACTGGCATATGTTCTTCACCTTAGACCTTTCATGGCAATCGGACACTGCATGCATGATTTGAGGCATTGTGTTCCAAAAATGTGTTTTGCTAAAGTCTACCTGCTGGTGGCGCTATAACAGGCCAACGTGAAAAAGGTAGCATTTGTTCCTTGACAAAGTGGGAACATGTGTGGCAAATATCACGGTAATCGCAAGCTGCGTTGATGATTTGAAGCATTTTGTTCAAAAACTGAGCAATCCTGCAAACTTTGGAAGCCAATATTAGCCAATTAAGATGGAATATGAAATATCAGACAGATCGGACTTGATCACATGACTATAGAGATACTGGCCCTCATTTATCAACGTGGTGCAGATCAAAATTTGGGTGTACACCGAAATTTAGGGAAGTCTCGACATTTATCATTTCAACTTGACTTTGACTTTGGTCTAGGGTAGGATCAAATCTCACGTCAAGTCCTGAGGTGGTGTAGGAATCATCCTACACCACTTTGTTCCATTGTAGACGTGCGGAGCAGCATTGTCTAACTATCTGACAGGCAATGGACACATGTATCCACTCGAAAATGTATATCCAACACAATAATAAATAATCCTGTGAAAATATTACATTTTATAAAAGCATAGCCTATTATAGCCAGCTACATCATAGACATGCACGCCGATTTTATTTCCAAGTTACAATGACAAGCAATTAAAATCTAGCAATATAGAAGCAATCTACTGTTAAGTGCTTTAACAGTCTAAATCTTAAGATTGCAGACCTGGCTCAGAACAAGCACAGATATAGCCTACGAACGCATGCGAGAGCATTTTCGGGTCCAGCGCGGCGCCGCTGTGATTTACCGTGAGGCGTGAGCCTCCAATTTATACAGTGACGCGAGTCCTTTTAAATATGGATAAAACCCGAAGGTCCAAACCTGGCTGTGCCCAGCCCAACACACGCACGCTGTGGGGAGAAGACCCGCCCGTGCGGGAACGGTGCATGATTGCAAGTTCAGACACTCAAACGCGCATTGTGCTCGTCGCCGAAATTGGGTTAAATTTATACCCAAAACGTAACTGTGGGGTCTCTCAATTTATACAGTCGCTACAGTACTGTAGTAGGCTTACACTATGCTGGAGTTAATGATGAAACCCGACGTGGTGAGAGTGAGACCGTGACATTCTTTTCGTGGACCGTGAGGTATTATACAAGTGTGTCCTCTTATGGAGTTATGTATTAAGGATAAAACCCACCCGACGCTTCAAACCTTCAGATTATAACTGCCTCCTTGTCAGTATCTCTCAGTAACATCGCATGCACGGCATCCTGTGGTTTCGGGAATACATGATTTTGCGTTCTTTTTTTTCTTCTTTTTTTTGTAACCACTCAAACGCGCACTGCAGCGTCGCCGATATTGGGTTAAATTAATATATTCCATTTGTGACAATGACTGGTGTGTGGTGTCACTCATGTAGGCTGCAAGCTTAGGCTACTATACAAAATAAATGGTAATAATGGTTCCACAGTGAACCTAAATGCTGCTGGGCTTGGTGGTGTGTGCGTGCGTGCGTGCATGCGTGCATGTGTGCGTGGTCTGTGTGGGATGTGGACACTCTTCTATTGGCTTTCCTTTCGTTGTTAGGTCGTATTCAGGTCGTTCTAGTCGTAAAATCGGGGCGTTTCGAGAATAATTAAGGGCGTGTTATTTAAATTTCAGCCTGCGCATTCATCAACGCTGGGATCAAATGTACGCCAGGTGTGTCTGTTTAGGAAGCATTGATAAATGCCGTGCACACGTTGCCCTACGCAACATTTGGTGAAAAAAATAGACCATTTTTTACACTCCATTGATAAATGAGGGCCACTGTGTACTGATTTGCATGATTTTTTGATAAAATCTCAAGGAATAATAGGAAAAATTGTGTTTTACATAAGTCGGCCTCCTGGTGGCGCTATAAAAGGCTGATGTGAAAAATGCAGGGAAAGGGTTTTTCCTTGGCCTCTAGGGAGTGCGCTGTTATAGCGCCACCATGAGGCTGATTTCAAAAATTTGAAGTGGCATTTCTTCCTCGACCTAGTGGGAACGTGTGTGCGCGATTTCATGATAATTGCACTTTGCGTTTGGGATGTGAGACATTTTGTTCAAAACGGCTCAATCCTACAAACTTTGGAAGCCAATCTTAGCCAATCAGGATGGAATATGCAAAATCGGACAGATCCGTGTCGATCACATGACTGTCGAGATACTGCCTACCGATTTGTAGGATTTTTGGACAAAATCTGTAAGAGTAGTGCACAGAAATGTGTTTTGTGAATATCGGCCACTAGGTGGCGCTAGAAAAGGCCCATTTGAAAAATGTAGGGCAGAGGTTCTAGATTGGCATCCAGGGAATGTGTCTGCTCACTTTAGCAGTGACCGGGCCAACGGCGACTGAGATTAGGTGCACACAAACTGCGAGGACACACGGACGGACGCACGCACGGACGGACGGACACACGGACGGACGAAGGGGAAAACATACTCTCCCCCATGCCTTCAGCTGGTGGAGACAATAATCTTTGAACACAGGGATGCCAGGGTGAAAGTAAAAGCCTGGGTACAGAGGCTAGAGTCAAAATGGTTCATAGAAAAAACACTTGTTATTCACAAATTGTGCCAATTTTCCCCAATGATATGTGACTCACTACAGCCAAAGCGCATTGATCTGATAGACTCATTAAGGATTACAACACCTTTTGTCCATAAAAGCATTAATTAATCTTAGCACAATGAGAGCACTATTCTTCCAAATGAACAATCTGTCCGACATGGCTTGAGGATCGGTGGATTGGTGAGCTTCGCAAGACATTTTGACCAAACTGACTATGAATATATGGGTACAGCTGAGCATACTTGTATAGATGGGAGAGAGATGAATCAGGGACCCCCTCAATAAAAGGTAATTTCCAGACTCTTAGCGTGGTGACATTGTGACAACTAACCCGGGATAATTAGTTTACAACACCGTTTGCTGCTGCTGCCGTGTGTGAAATGTTTCACTGGACGGTACATCTGAGAGGAGGACCAACGGACGCTCACGCTGCCGTTTCAGTAGAACACAAGGTTTATTGCTTTGGAGGGGAAGAGAACAGTGGTCAGATTGAAGTGGACATCTTCAACACAGTGACTTTGCGCTGGAGGAGGTTGCCCCATGCAGTGACGACCGGAAGAGGAGAACGACCTGCCGAGGTTCCCTCCAGGCTCGGGAGCCGCACAGCTGTGCTTATAGACTATATTGTCTACATCTGGGGAGGGTATCCTTTCCTTCTCTATACCTTTGATGTCAACACCCACAGATGGTTCAATCCAGAGGTTTCTGGAAGTGTTCCAGAGGAGTGGCACAACCCTTCAGCCTGTGTCTTGAGGAAGGTCATCTATGTCTATGGAGGAGTGACCAAGGGTTATGTATTGGGGTTAAGTGTAAGTCTGCTTGGTGACGTGTACACGTTGGACACCGCCACAATGCTCTGGTCTCTAATAAACACCAGCGGGTCTCTTTCATGGTTTCACTCTGCCACCATCATTGGGACAAAGATGTTTGTATTCGGGGGCAAGGGGAAACAGGACAACATCAGAGTGTTTGAAACAGAGACCAACTGCTGGCTGAACACATCTTCTTCACAGCCTTTTCCAGATGGACACAGGGTGGGTCATTCAGCCTTTGCCCACAATGGAGAGCTGTATATAGTTAGTGGTAACTACCGGTTTCTCTCCATCCATATGTGGAAATTCAATCCAGAGAACTTCTCCTGGAAGAAGGTTGAGCCCAAGGGGAAAGCTCCTGCTCAGAGGAATTGGATGTGCTGTGGGATGGTGGGAGATCGTATCGTCCTCTTTGGAGGAGACATAGACCAAACAGTACCTGCTGATGACCTGTTCGTCTTAGATTTATGTCCTAGTCTAAAGACGTTATGCCAGCTAGCAGTGATCCAGTATGGTGTGGAGCAGTCAGGGCTCCCACACAACATCAGGTGGGAACTGGCTGCCATGACTGCAGAAAGACAGTAGAAAGGTTGGCATCTCGTACTTCCGTCGCTCACAGTGTCTGGAGGGAGAGCTAGCTTTTTTCCTCTTACTTCTTTTTCCTACTTTTTTTCATGTTGTGACTCGTAACTTTGGCCAGGCTGGGCATGTTTTGGGGGGGTCTTTGTTTTCTTCGTGTATATAATAGCTTAATCTCGTTTTTTTTTTTTTTTCTGATCGGCCGGCTGGCGGCAAAGTTCGGTAGGCCTGATGTGCTTTGAGACGAAGGAAATAGAAGGCCTAGTGATTACAAATTTACATCGTCATTAAGAACTTCCCCTAGGGGGTCCTCAGAGTTATACAGGGGGGTCCTCCAAATCTTTGCGTGATAGAAACTTTTTTTCTCCTTTTTTATATTAACCACTTGAACCCTAGCATCCATATTCTGAGAACTTTTGCCAAAAATAGCAGATCTACAATAGTAGAAATAGTAGATCGCTGCGAGCCATTGTGAGCTTGTAGACCTGTGCTCTTCCGAGCACAGGTCTCCACCAGGCCGTGCGTCCTGGTGGTGCTACTGTATAATAGGCCAATGTAAAATGGGTGGCATATGTTCTTCACCTTAGATCTTTCATGGCAATCGGACGCTGCATGCATGATTTGAAGCATTGTGTTCCAAAAATGTGTTTTGCTAAAGTCTACCTGCTGGTGGCGCTATAACAGGCCAGCGTGAAAAAGGTAGCATTTGTTCCTTGACAAAGTGGGAACATGTGTGGCAAATTACATGGTAATCGCAAGCTGCGTTGATGATTTGAAGCATTTTGTTCAAAAACTGAGCAATCCTGCAAACTTTGGAAGCCAATATTAGCCAATTAGAAAAGAATGTTCGTTTTTTTTTTTTTTTTTTTTTTTATAGTTTATAAAGCTTGGCTAGATAGGAAGTCATAAGAATGAGTTGTCAAAATGTTTTGGCCGTGACCCCCAAAATTAACATATTTGAACTGGGGACCCCCACCCTGACAAGCACTTGGAATTGTAGGTATTACATTTAATGTGACCACAGATAAATATTGTGGAAATAGCAGATCTACATGCACACAACGCCTCGCAACGCGAGGCGTTGTGTGCATGTAGATCGGCTATTTTCACAATGTTCGCCTCTTGCTTACTTAATATTTGACAGTTTGGCCAGTCCTGTCGAATATTCGACTATTCGAATACTTTGAGGTCGAATAATTAGAATACTAAAATCACTATTCGTGAATGCTCTAGTGCAGGGATCCTCAAATACAAATCTCGAAGGTCCGCAAATATTTTTTTGAAACCGGTCTGGGTCCGGGAAAAAAATAAAATAATAAACATATATATCCGCTTATTTTTATGTCGGTCAATCTTATATAGTAGGCAAAGATACAAAAAAGTACCAACAAGGGGTTGACACTATGGTCTCAGAGGCACTTGCCCGTCTGGCAAGTACAGGTCATGTTCTACTTGCCCTCAGGTCATGGCCACTTGCCCTCATAATCTTACATTAGGGATACCTTTCTTACATTATTTTACATTTGCTAATGTTAGTTTTTTTAGTAGTTTGTTGATGCAGTAATGGTCTTTTTCCCATTTCTTTCTTTATTAAAAGTGTCTTTAAATTATAACTTCACTGTCATCTGGCCTGGCCTGGGGACTCTGAGTCCTCCATAATCATTTGGGGACCTCACTTCACTTCACTTAACAACAACAACACATTGAAAGGAGAACAGTAGTAAATCAATGTGGAGCAGAGATATTCTGCACTAGTGTTAGTTTCTCTGGTTTCTTTTAACAAACTGGGATAATCTTCGAATATTTTATGCTTGTGTCGCAACGTGAATATCGATCTGAAAACAAGTTGTTGCGCGTCGGTGACGATTGACGGAACGGCTCGTGGCTCACTCCAGTACTGTACCACCGAGTACTGCGTGCAGCTCGCCATGCAAAAAGAGAGGCGGCCGTCACGGGCCGTGGTGCGTCGCGACAAACTCTCCTGAGAGAAGATTACAGTCCTGCAAACGTATTCACGTTGATGTTGATGAGCGTGAATGAAAACCCACTGATTTATAACTAGTTGCACTGTTGCAGGCTGCAGCTAGAGCTAGCTGCTAGCTGCCTACTCTGAAAGCTCCCACGCACGGTCTGTGGTGGTAACAGCCTGACAGCGCGTCGTTGTCATAGAGATGACAGCCCATAATACTATGTATCCCGGCATCAGCCAATCAGCGTGTCGTTGTCTCTCTCTCACACACACACACACACACAGTCTCAGAGCGCATGCAATGAAGTGAAGGAGAAGTGGAAACGAAACGCCGATATGTTCCGTTTTCTTTTTTTTTTTTTTTTCCTAATTCGTCCTGGGTCCGGTTGGCGGTGCCTTGCGGTCCGGACATGGACCGCGGTCCGCCTATTGAGGACCCCTGCTCTAGTGTGTGTGTTGAGAGCATCTGGCTGGAATGCAGCCAACTACTGTAGGTGATGTGTAGGACGGGTTTGGGTGGGTAGAACAGAATGCTGACGCTGTGGGATACGATGGAGCCTCTCTGAAGCCCAGTGTGACCTCTTGGACAAATAACAGGATAGCAGGAGGTCAGGGTTAACATGGCTGAAAAACACTGCATCACTGCTCACATGTTTGTATCCAGTTGTGTAAAAAAAATAGATGGCCTGTGCATTTTCCTACAGTTTACAGTTTAGGCATTTAGCAGAAGCTTTTAATCCAAAGCGACTTACAATAAGCAGGTAATACACATCACTATAATAAAGCAAAATAATATGTCGGTACATTAACAACAATATAAGAAATTCATAGGAATATCAATCTAGAAAAGCAATAACATAGCTAGACCACACGCCTAATCAGTAAAAAACGTCTAAACCCTGAAAAATCCTATCTAGCTTCATGTATGGTCATTGAGGTAAGGGGGAGTGTTACAGTAGTGCTATGGGTTTAGGTGGAGTCTGGAATGTGTTGGATATTGTAGGTGTAGTTTGTTAACACAAGTTAACACGTTGACTGCCATTGTTTTGCCATAACTATTGTAGATTACTAGAAGTTTGCGGCCCTTCGGGCCGCAAAAGTCTAGAGTTCAGGCCGCTGCGCGGCCTTCACCGCCATGTTGCGGCAGTGTGGTGTGTGTAATGGCCAAATATGGTAGTTTTTTGAGAAAAAAAAGTTTTTTGAGAAAAAAAAGTTTTTTGAGAAAAAAAAGTTTTTTGAGAAAATAAAAGTTTTTTGAGAAAAAAAAAGTTTTGAAAAAAAATTTTTTTTTGAAAAAAAAAAACATTTTTGGAAAAATTTTTTTTTGAAAAAAATAGACAAAAAAAATTGAAAAAAAGCACACACGCGCGCACACGCACGCACGCACAAACACACACACACACACACACACACACACCCCCCTCTGTTGTAATTCGATACTCTACTCTGCTCAGCTCCTCTCCCCCCTCCCTCCCCCTCCCTCCCTCTGTAACTTGATACCCTGATGATCATTTCAGCACTGGCCAGAATGTTCAGAATACTATGTCAGGACTGGCTGCTCTGCGTGAGGCGAAAGGCGAGATGTTGTTAAATTGAAATAAATGCCGTTGAAAGAGTGGCATGTTTAAAATGTGGACAGTTGTAAATTTTCACGCTTGTTCGACGTGGTGGCTATGTTTGTGAGAGGTGTAGCGAGACAATGGAGCTAAACATTCAGGTTCTAAATTGTGACCACTTTGTGCTTACTGAATTGTATGTATTAGATTGCCAAGGCTTTTTCCGATTGTATTTACCTGATTTTTGGGGCCCTCCGTGCACGCACGTCGCAGTGCGTGTCCATTGTGCGCCCGGGGGCTCCCGTTCATGGCCGGTGAACGTCTCAACAATCGCGATGATCCCTGTGTAAGTTATGGTCCATAGAAAACAGGCTGTTTTGACCAAACGCACGATTTGGGAAAAGAAAGAAGTAGATTTTTTCTGCCGCCAGAATGAATACAATTCAATGGACACCGGATGTCTCCGGATGTAGTATTGATTGATTGATTGATTGATTGAAGAATTTATTAGAAGTTTGCAATAGAAAAAAGTACAGTTTCATGACAGTACAAATCACTGGTACAAGGTCAACTAAAAGGAGATCCTAGAAAGCCGAGGCTTATTTCCACAGGAACCACACTTTAAAGTTATACCATGTAACTTTTTTTATAAAACAAATCTTAAAATTGTCCTAACTGTTAAATCGCTAAAGTTTTAGAACACCCACTGTTATTTTCAGCTTCTGAAGCCTTCTCTTTATATGTTTTCTATGAGTTGTGGGGGGGGGAGAATTTCCCGGCAAAATGATGTCATCTCCCACATGATACACTACCGGCCAATCACAGCGCAGATCATACACCACCGGCCAATCACAGCGAGTCTTGCTGTCTCTAAAGGAAGTAGCTTCCCTCAGCAACTGTGTTTACATTGGTGAAGGAATCTTGCTTGCTACTCCCTCAATCCTGGTCTAAAAATGACGGGAGACGGCTCTACGGATGCGTATCGGCGAGGCGGAGGTGCCGCGCATCCACCGCGAGCGTGCTCGATTGTGCATGCGTACTTGGGCAGTGAGAGATGGATTGTGTTCATCTTTGTGAAATACCGCGCAGCGTTTACTCACTGAACGAGTGTGTTTGTGTCTCACCGCGGTGCGGCCACTGCTGATCCTAGCGGCAGCCCCAACGGCAACCGCGTACCGTGTGGAACCCCCTTAACCCTGCAAGGCCCAGCGTTGCTTTTTGGCAACGTTTTTTAAATCATTTTAAAAAAAATGTTATAATTAGTTTTCCTGTTATTTTTTCACATTAACATCACCATTAAATCCTATTGTTTAGTATTACAATGCCATTGGCCAGGATATTTGCATATAAATACCTACCACGGAGGCTGACATACACACCTCCCAGAGAAGTTGAAATTCCAGCGTCTGGACGAACATCTCACTTTTTAACTGAAGCTATTCCTCACTAAAACATACGTAAAATGCCTGTAATATTGTTTTTCGTGATCATTAGAATGTCTAGAACATGTACATATAATATTATTGTGAATAATATCCCCAAAATGCAAATTAGAGCATGATTTATGATTTATGATTTATGGCTATAAAACCTTACAAAAACATTATACATTTTTTAACATTACATTTTCCTGTGATTAGGACTCCTACAACACCATCTGATTTTTTTTAATTTTTTTGGGCCAGTAGAAATTAATTCGGGCCTTGCAGGGTTAAGTCCACATTTAAAAATTTTGAATATAGATATAGAATTTTTATTTACCAGACTGTAACCCACAAACTAGAAGTTTTTAATCTGTTCTTAATGCACTCTCCCTCATTTTGTTGAATTAGATTTTTTTGCTTAACTCATATATATTAGGAATTATAAGACGTAATACTTATGGAAAGTGGGAAAACAGTATATCTCCAACAGTTTGTGGAACAACAGTATAAGTCCGTACAAGCAATATTCAGCAGACAAAGGGATCAGATAACACCAGTAAGACTCCCTAATCGGAAGATAAGCGACCGTCAGGTCACAGTATACACAAAGAGGCCTGTAAGTGGCATTGGTTCCACCCACAAGTTTGTACGACAAACTGTTGATGAGTAAAACTTAATAAAGTTTCGGCCAATCAGAGGAGGGGGTGGGGCAAAGTTAAATCAATTAAGGTGAAGGACTCTTAATGAAGTTAATTGACACCAGCCACAAGTGTGTACGACAAACAGTTAATGAGTAAAGCCAAATAAAGTTTGGTCCACTCAGAGGAGGGGGTGGGGCTAAGTTAAAGCAATTAAGGTTAAGGACTCGTAATCAAGTCAATTGACACCACCGACAGGTTTGTACGACAAACGGTTGATGAGTAAAGCCAAATAAAGTTTTGGCCAATGAGGGGAGGGGGCGGGGCAAAGTTAAACCAATGAAGGTGAAGGACTGTTGGAGCAGCAGGAGTCTGTGGTCCCCGGGAATTCCCTGTGAGCAGCCCAGTTGGGGTGTTGATTTGGTCATTTTTGCGCTATTTGGCGGCGGTGGCAGGGGGTCCGTGGGGGTCCGTGGAGGTCCGGGGGTCCTGAAGGTTGTGGTTTGGCAGGCAAGGAGTGTGTGTAGAAAATTTCACATGGATAGGGGCAACGATGGCGGAGATATGAGTAGGGCAAAAGTGTGACGTGACAGACAGACTGACGGACTGACGGACAGACAGACAGCCGGTGGAGGTTTTGATAGTAAATGCGACCTGACGGTCGCAATTAAAACAGACTATTGAACAAAATGAGCACTGCAATGGGTACTGCATTAACAATTTAACAGAAAAATGACTAGTTTGTGGTTTACAGTCTGTGGTTTACAATTTACAGTAAATCAAAAAATATCTATATTAAAAAATATCTATATTATTCGTCTCAGGTATTCATTTGTTGCAGTGTGCAAAGACCTTCGATCAGGGTAAGTTAGTATTTGTAATAATGAAACATTGTACATTATGTGTTGTGTCTCTCAGGCTCCTACAGTGCCAGTCAGGGGGTGGAGTGTATCCGTAAGGACATCGCTGCCTACATCGAGCAGAGGGACCAGGGCGTCCCCGCTGACTGGGACAACATCTACCTCACAACGGGAGCCAGCGACGGCATCATGGTAAATACTCTGACATTCTTTATTACCCGGCTTGTTTGAATGCTTGATTCTGATTGGTCAGTTGCTGAAATCAGCGGTCTGTTATTTCTGGATAACACACCGCTCCGCTCTATAACAGACCGCTGCTAATCAAAGACTCAGAACACCTGCTGCAGTCCAGCTGCACTGCGTGAATCTTGTGCTGTATCCAACATGTCAGCCATGTGAACAACCACACAGCGACATTTAGAACTAAACGTTGCTCTCAAGAATGTTTTTAAAAATATTTCAAGCGAGAAATAGACGGCGTAGTATCAGAAAATGGATTCTGTCTAATCAGCACTTCCTTGTTTTCCAAGGCGACCGTGTCGCGCCGGGGGGACGCCCAGCGCAACACTTGTGGAACACTTCCAGCCGTCTGTAAACAAGGATATACTTTGTTTTGTTTTTAGTTTTGAGTCAAATTATTAATTGTATTTAGTAGGCGGGTTATACGCGGGATAATGAATGGCTCCTTGGTGAATGACGATATATAACAGACCGACGGCCTGATAACTTTATTAAGTATTGACGGTTAAAGTGGTTAAATATCTGAAAACACAAATTGACATGAATCCAAAATACACTGATGATTGTGCTGTCAAACAATGAAACTATATGGAATCTATGGTCCCTGATTCATCTCTCTCTCAACTAAGAGGTCCTTGACCTGAAAACGTAGTTTTCAGGTCGTTGTTCTACATCTGTCCGTTAATCTCTTTCCATCCTTCCCTCCTATCCTATTCCCACTAGGGGTGGGCGATATGAAAAAATACAATATCACAATATTTTCCCAAGCTGTATCACGATACACGATTTTATCATGATTCTTTTTCACGTTGGTTTTTATAGTTAATTTTCAAGTTACTTGACAAAAACTAGACTCTCTGGGTTCCTTTTGGGAGGTCTAAATTTAACTTTACAAGTATGTAACTCTGACAGTATACAAATGAAACCAAATGGACCCTTACGGGTCCATTTGGTTTCATTTGTATACTGTCAGAGTTAAGTGGAGACCTTGACATTTTAAAGTTTGAGAACTACTGATTTAGACCAAAATGCAGGTTTAAATTGAATTCGGCAATGAATCTCTGTATTAACAATTAAACAGGATTTTTTTTACAAGGCTCCCTCAATTGTATCACGATACATATGATATCTCTGAAAAGGCATATCGTGGAGACATTGTATCGTCTCAACGATAATTATCACCATATCGCCCACCCCTAATTCCCACGATCTCTCTGTTCTCTCCCTCTTTCCATCCTTGCTCTTTCATGGTGGTTTCACAGAGCATTCTGAGGCTGCTGGTGTCTGGCCAGGGCCGCTGCAGGACGGGCGTGCTGATCCCCATCCCCCAGTACCCGCTGTACTCGGCAGCCATAGCGGAGATGGAGGCGGTGCAGGTCAACTACTACCTGGACGAGGCCAACTGCTGGGCGCTGGACGTGGCCGAGCTCCACCGGGCCTACCGGGCCTCCAAGCAGCACTGCCAGCCCCGCGTCCTCTGCATCATCAACCCCGGAAACCCCACCGGTAGGCCTGTCACCAATTATTGCATAATAGTCGTCTAATCGCGATTATTTGACATAATCACGATTATTTTTCATCAGGCAATGACACTAAGGCACAGTACGAGATATCTGTCTAAACACCTGAACGTGGCCAGAACGCTCTGTCTTCTGGTCTGTGGAATGTAAAATAAGAGCACTTATTACAGTACAGTATTTTCCGGACTATAAGGCGCATTTTCGAACTGTTTTCATATATAAGGCGCACCGGACTATAAGGCGCACATAATAGACGCTACCGTTGCGTTATGCATCCAACAGATGGAGCTGTGCTAAAGGGAATGTCAATGAATGATCCATATATAAGGCGCACTGGACGATTAGGCGCACTGTAGTTTTTTGAGAAAATTAAAGGCTTTTAAGTGCGCCTTATAGTCCGGAAAATACGGTACCTATGTGCTGTTTTTACTGTTGCTACACTTAAAAATATAAAATAACAAGTGTGAAACCATAGACCTATTCAATCATAGCTAGGTATTTGGTATTTGGATTTATAAGTATTGAGGTACAGTAGGATTCTTTTTTTATCGCACAGCCCCAGAAAGTAAAGAAAATAAATAAGTGTTAAATTTAAAATCTTACCTATAATTTTATTATTGATGATTTACTTTTCGGGCAAGTGGGCATGACCTTTGGGCAAGTAGAAAATGACCTGTACTTGCCCCATGGGCAAGTGCCTCTGAGACCTTATTGTCAACCCCTGTTCATAATCGCGATTATCTTTCATAATCTTCATAATCGTTTCCATGTTGAAACATGTTCATATATAAAACAAAAAAGTCAAAAATAGTTGAAATAGCAGATGTACAAGCTCACAACGTGTCACATCACGACGCGTTGTGAGCTCGGCTATTTCCCCTAGCAATGTTCTTTTTCATGTGTAAAGTTGTCAAATATGTCAGTAATGTCTTTGTATATTTAGTTTATGTGTCATAATTGCCATGCGCAACTTCAAAGCCTAAAAGCCAAACAGAAATGTAATTGTCAACGACAAAAACACAATGAAATCGTTAATCGCAATTATTTGAGTGACAATTAATCGTCATGTAAAATGTCATCATCGTGACCGCCCTGCCTACCGGTTGGTGGACTCAATGTCACCACACTGTCTCTCTCTGTCTGTCTTAAGCACGATTTATACTTTGATGTACAGCAGTGGCACGTGGTGCCGAAAATAGATGCCCTACAAGCTCGCAACGCGTCACGCTCTCGCCCTTTCTGGCACATGACTGCATGACTGCACGACATTTAAATCTGGAATTGACTGCTCCTTAAAACCAATTTAGAACGGGTACCCATTGTTGTGTATCATTATTTTACGCTTTAACTATTGAAAAATAGCAGATATACAAGCTCACAGCGAGCTTGTAGATCTGCTATTTTTGAAAAAAAAATCCATAAGTGTCTTTTGAATCCTTCTAAGGTTTTTTGAAAAAACTATGTTTCTATGTCAGCAATCTGGCCAGCCATCGTCAAAGAAAAGGTCCTTTTCACTTAAATGGAGCTCAGTTAGTCTGTTCTTGAGAGACTACTATGTCAGTGGTTCTCAAACCTTTTCATGTGAAGGACCCCCAAAATGATATGCATTTGGCCACGGACCCCCATCTCAAAATATTTACTTCCAGGGACCCCCCAGAAGTAAATTTGAGTTACAAACGTTCACTTTGAAAATACATATATTCAAAGATTTGCACACATTTTCACAACTTTTTCAAAAATAGCAGATCTACAAGCTCACAGCGCGGCACCCTGGTTAAAGCATTCAATAATTCTAGGCCTAAATGGGTTATTTTATTCTCCCATCGCATGATGCCGTTGCTCAGTGTCGCTTGCCAATGGGCAAACCTGCTCTGATGTCATGCTTTGTGAGCTTGTAGATCTGCTCTTGTTGGCGAATATTAACCAGGCTTACTTTAGGCTTAAATGGACAAAATATAAAACTGTTTTTAATAATTTCTTGTTCCTTTTAGAATGTGACTAGGGATTGGGAATCGCGAACAGGTACCAAATTCCTGGAAAAGCTTTAGCTCAGGATTTCCTCAGCTCTTTGAGAAGCCTACATTCCTACGTTTGTTTTTCATGTGGTGTTTGAGCCTTAAGCCGTGGAAGAACTGGACAACAAGGGTGATAATACCTCCCAGTTAATGCTTAAATATATGTCAGCAAGGCATGCCATTAAATCACAGGAATGGAATGTGTTTTCACTTGCTTATGGGCGAGTGCTGCATCCCCTCCAGCAGGTACAAATGTAATGCTAACACTAGTGCCTTGCAGGTAGACTTTAACAGGCAAATCCTCCTTAGGAAACCCAACTGGATCAATAAGTAGAATTGATATTGGAACTGGAATAAATTAAATCCTTTCTGTGGCTCCACCCGGAGCATAGCATTGTCGCCATCAGAGATAAGTCTTGTGCTATATATACAGTACATATATACACCAGAAGGTCGCATACACAAACTTTAGAACGCAGTCGTAGCCAATCATGAGGGAATATGGGAAATGGGACAAATCCATGTTGATGACATGACTTAAGAGATACTGTGTACCGCTTTGCATGCTTTTAGGGCAAAATCTGTAGGAGCAGTGTCAAAAAATGTGGCGCTAAATGGGACACATCCATGTTGATGGAGGTTGTGGTTTGGCAGCCAAGGAGTGTGAGTGCAAAGTTTGGCATGGATAGTGGCAACGATGGCGGAGATATGAGTAGGGCATAAGTGTGACGTGATGTGTGACGGACAGACTGACTGACAGCCAGTGGAGGTCACAATGACATCTGATCCTGTAATTCCTGATTGGAATCCAATATGTGGTCACACTGACATCTTGGCCTACCCTACTGTGTGTTGATTCCATCAGCAGTGATTATGTAAGCAGTCAGTTGATGATGATGAGTGATAGAATGTTTTGTGATGTCAGAAAACAGCCGTCTCTGTCATTAGGAGTCACACAGTTCAGAGGTTGTACTTTGTAGTTTATTTTATTTTATGGGGTGTAAATGTGGCACACCGTGAGTATGGAGTATATAAACAACACCAAAATAATTTGGACCAAAAATTACTTCATCGTAGTTTGTAAATCTTCAAACGGTTGAATTTCAGTATGTTTTCACCACGTAACCTCTGTAACACTTGATTTACATTTCAATGAAAAGTGTACTACATTAAAAAAAATATATATCCTACTATATATGCGCATGATCTCTGTACGTGAGTCGTCCGTGCATGTCTGTAGTTCTCATCTCGAGGACCGTCAAACTCCAACCAACCTACTACACCCGATTGAATGCGGTACCCGAGGTCGTCCAATCTGGTTTCATCAATATACGTACAGTATTGCGCTGTCCTTCAACTCGATCTTCTAGCAAACACAGAGGCATGAAAGCTCAAGGTCGAAGCCCTGCAGGTGGACTGCACCACATTTCACTGCTGCTTGATTGTCTGTGCCTGATATTCAATACCATCATGGTCATGGATACAAGTATAATAAGCATTCTTAAGGTGGGGATAGGTTCTCTATGTAGACATTATACATCCTACATTGTCTGTCTGATATTGTAAATTAAAAAAAGATCATCAAAATGATCAGGTGGGACAAATGTTATTGCTACAGGGCCCACTGTTCATATTCTTGGTGTAAGGGCGAAAAGGGAAGAGGGCCCAGTGTTGACCGCTGGGGGGAATCCAGTCAACAAAGTGCATGGTTTAAGACGGGGGTCAGCTAGTCTCGCGTAGCCAGACAACTATTCCACAATCTCTGAATGCTATATAGAGTCTGGAACAGCAGCTCCCTAACGGCGAGTAATGGAAACGGGCATTACCGTTCAAAAATATATATTTTAAAATGTCATTTCTGCTAAGCAGCAAGCTAAACATGCTTATATGATTTTTATTTATATAATGATAAATATGTGTGATGTGAGACTGAAACGGAAGTGACGAGGGAGCTTCACTTCCGCTTCATCTCGCACTCATCGTTTCTTCCCCGGTTTGCCAGACTGTATGCCGGGAGCATTTGACCAAATCGTGGAGGCAACAGTCTGGCCACGCGAGACTAGGGGTCAGCAACCCGTGGCTCTAGAGCCGCATGCGGCTCTTTAGCGCCACCCTAGTGGCTCCCTGTAGCTTTTTCAAAGATGTATGGAAATGGAAAAAAGATGGGGGGGAAAAATGATTTTTTTGTTTTAACGATTTTTTTTATCGTCACTGTCGGGCAGAAACCTTGTTATCTCCAAGTTACAAATGTATATGTTTTTTTTTTTAACAAAGTAAAGTCCTGTTTCATCATACAAGACTGACGCACAAAAGTAGTGAAAACAGCAAATCTACAAGCACACAACGCCTCGCGGTGCGAGGCGTTGTGTGCTTGTAGATCGGCTGTTTTCCCTAGTTTAGTTCATTTTTTTAAATGATAAATAGTACAAAACGAAGTTTTGGACATACACGGTTTCCACCCGACAACGACGATATATAAGGCTTTTATAATTTTTCGCGGCTCCAGACAGATTTGTTTTGGGGTTTTTTGGTCCAATAATGGCTCTTTCAACATTTTGGGTTGCCGACCCCTGGTTTAAGAGGTTTAAGGCCTGTTGGGTTGGGTGTCTGTCCTACATTACCTGCCAGGGTTAGGGTTAGGGTAACCTCTAGCGACCTCTCAAATGACTGCTCTTCAAGGTCTCAGATGTCCTGCTTGCTCACGTCTCAAGCAAAGATGGTAACGTTGTGCTGCTGCTTTGGCGCGTGGTCATGCAACTGTAGCACATTCTGATGTTGGTGAACATGATGTCTTGAATACCCGTTTGCTTAGTGACCACGCATTCTAATATTTGTAGATGCATGAAAGAATCTGGATTATGTACTGTATGCAGTATGAGGTTCAAGCAACAATGTTGCATCCTTAACCCATTCAGAACGGGAACACATTATTGTGTATCATTATTTTATGCTTTAACCATTGAAAAATAGCAGATATACAAGCTCACTGCGAGCTTGTAGATCTGCTATTTTTGAAAATTGAAAAACCTGTTTCTATGTCAGCAATGTGGCCAGCCATCGTCAAAGAAAAGGTCCTTTTCACTAAACTGGAGCTCAGTTAGTCTGTTCTTGAGAGACTACTCTCAAACCTGTGGTTTGAGAAACCGGTGGTTCTCAAACCTTTTCATGTGAAGGACCCCCAAAATGATATGTATTTGGCCACAGACCCGCATCTCAAAATATCTAGTTCCAGGGACCACCCAGAAGCAAAATCTGAGTTACAAACGTTCGCTTTAAAAATACATACGTATATTCAAAGATTTGCACACATTTTCACGACTCTTTCAAAAATAGCAGATCTACAAGCTCGCAGCGCGGCACTCGGTGCCGCGCTGTGAGCTTGTATGTCTGCTATTTTTCACTGGTTAAAGCATTCAATAATTCTAGGCCTAAATGGGTGTAATAACCTGTCATCTGTCTTTGTGTCTCATTCCCCCTCAGGTCAGGTGCAGAGTAAGAAATGCATGGAGGAGGTCCTGCACTTTGCCTACGAGGAGAACCTCTTCGTCATGTCTGACGAGGTAATGTCACTGCCAGCAAAAAGGTTATTTTTGAACACTTGGCTTATTGACGAGTGTGTCAGTGAGAGCTATCATGTTAGACTCTGTCAGGAATTAATGTATTAGTTGACTCGGCAGTAGGGCTGTCAGAACCAAATTCATTTTCGACTATGATTCGAATATTGCAATAAATTAAATCTCTTTGAAGGTCCAAGTTGCCATGGTCTCCATAGACTTCCATGTAATTCATAGTGCAAGGATCATGCACGCCCATGCCTAGATCATGCACCACGTGTGTGCACGCTGTTCACAGCTTTCAAACAAAAAATCCACTTGGAAATCCGTTCAGGCATTCATGAGATGGCAGCCATTATGTTTTTCTTCAAATGTAAACAAACATGGCTGCCATGTTTGAAATATGGGGTTGGTATGGGGGTTAATCATGCAATTTCGCGATCATGCCTAATACATTTTTTGAGGCCCATAAACATTTCTGATTTTTTTTCTTTTTGAAAAAATCCATTGTTTTTCTTCAAAAACGGCCCAAACTCGGGAAACTCAGGGTTGGCACAGGTAGGGTACCTATACAAACTCGGAGTTGGCAACAGATGTGTTAATAAAATGTTTAGTGAAAAGTTATAATCCGCACTCACAATGTCTGGTTTAAGAGTCTTTTTTAATGTAGAATAGCAGTAGCAGCAGGCAAACAAACAGACGCGTTTCGGCTACGCCGTCATCAGTGTTAACTCAGTGTTGAAAGTAACGTTTGAGAAACATATGACAACAGCGAAAGTTTATTGTAATATTTTCCGTCAGTAACAAATGGGAGCTTCCATCCTGTCCTCTCTCTGTCGCACTGGTGGGTCTGGTAGGAGAGTGGAGACTCTGGACACGCAGCGTGCCGTGTCAGATAAGCTAGCTAAACAATCAATTTAGCTGCTAGCCGAACTGCAAGCCCACAACCCGTCGATGATGCAATGTGGTGAGGGCTTGTAGCTTCGGTGTTTATTATTGTACAACTATACATTATTTTATATCATTATATATTATATTCAATATTCGACTATGTTCGAAAATGTATAAAGATAAATGAATGATGTTCGATTGGGATTTTAGAGGGAAACTGACAGCTCTACTCGGCAGCATCATGCCATAATATTAGCTGAGCACATTGATGCTCCCTACAGGAGGAACTATTTACTAATACATGTAAGCTTAAGACTCAAAATCAAGTAGTATTGAGTTCACCTGGACACCTCTTTATGTCTATTTGTAAAAAAAAAGAAAAAAAAAAAAAATAGGATATGCGTTTCCACCTTGGTATATTCCCAAAATGTTGCAACCCTCATCTCCACAGACACACACGCGCACGCACGCACACACACACACACACACACACACACACACACACACACACACACACACACACACACACACACACACACACACACACACACACACACACACAATTTAAGTTTTACCAATCTGCTTTATGTTGACTGTGGCAGTTTGTTCTAACCTGGTGCTGTGTGCTCAGGTGTACCAGGACAACGTGTTCTAACCTGGTGCTGTGTGCTCAGGTGTACCAGGACAACGTGTATTCTCCAGACTGCCAGTTCCACTCCTTCAAGAAGGTTCTGTTTGAGATGGGCCCAGAGTACTTCAACTCAGTGGAGCTGGCCTCCTTCCACTCCACCTCCAAAGGCTACACAGGAGAGTGAGTACACACACACACACACACACACACACACACACACACACACACACACACACACACACACACACACACACACACACAATAGATAATGTAGGATTACATGCCAGGGTGTAACCTTACCTGCGGCAAAAATTAAATAATACATGCTGCCAATGTTGAATTTGTCAAAATGTAAAAAGTCTTGAAAATAGATTTTAGTGCTCTGTACCATTAGCTGACTATCAGCGTTAATTGAGAATGATGCAGTATTGCCGGCTCAGTCTCTCTGTCTAGTGCACCTCAGGAATCTGGGTAGACGGACTGGGTTAACAGGTAGCTTGCAAGATATGATTACAATCTAGGAAGAAAGAAAGCTAAAAATAAATATTCATAGGATTATAAAATGAAACGCTGCGACTTGACGATCAGGGGTGTCAAATTCTGGGCCCTGGGTACAAGGATTCACTCACATTTAGTGCTTTATCTATTGAAAAATAGCAGATCTACAAGCTCACAGTGCGGCACAGAGTGCCATGCTGCGAGCTTGTAGATCTGCTATTTATTTATTTTTAATCGTGAACATTTGTGTGGCGTCTGAATATTTCAAATCCTCCTGTTTCTATGTCAGTGGTGCTCAAACTTTTTCATGTGAAGGACCCTTAAAAAATGATATGTATTTGGCCACAGACCCCCATCTAAACATATTTAGTTCCAGGGACCCCCCAGAAGCAAAATTTGAGTTACAAATGTTCGCTTAAATACATATATTCAAAGATTTGCACACTTTCACAACTTTTCAAAAATAGCAGATATACAAGCTTGTGAGCTTGTAGATCTGCTATTTTTCAATAGTTCAAGCATAAAATAGGCCCCTCCACCTTGGGCCCTGGTAACTCAGTAAGTGATCAGTGAGTGATCAGTCATTATGAAGTGTTTGGCCCTGTTTGGCCCGGCTCAGACCTACTCTGTATTGGATACTTTTTAGTACCACGTTTAGTACCACTTTCACACCACTCTACCCAGGTCCTTGTTGTGGGAAAACCTGGCACAAGTGGGCGGTGTGGAGTGTTGTGGTGTTGGGCCATGTCAGTGGAAAGGGGGCTTTAGTTCCGGGTTTGTTTCATGTTAGAACGGGTACACATTATTGTGTATCATTATTTTATGCTTTAACTATTGAAAAATAGCAGATATACAAGCTCACTGGTGCCGCGCTGCGAGCTTGTAGATCTGCTATTTTTGAAAAATCTTGAAAATTAGAATTTTGACCCGATTCTATACGTTTCTTTTGAATCTTTCTAAGACTTTTTGAAAAACCTGTGTTTCTATGTCAGCAATCTGGCCAGTCATCGTCAAAGAAAAGGTCCTTTTCACTTAAATGGAGCTCAGTTAGTCTGTTCTTGAGAAACTACTATGTCAGTGGTTCTGAAACCTTTTCATGTGAAGGACCCCCAAAATGATATGTATTTGGCCACGGATATCTCAAAATATCTAGCTCCAGGGACCACCCAGAAGCAAAATATAAGTCACAAACGTTCGCTTTGAAAATACACATATTCAAAGATTTGCACACATCTTCACGACTTTTTCCAAAAATAGCAGATCTACAAGCTCGCAGCGCGGCACTCGGTGCCGCGCTGTGAGCTTGTATATCTGCTATTTTTTCACCGGTTAAAGCATTCAATAATTCTAGGCCTAAATGGGTGGTTAAACGTGGAGAACTGATCTTAACCCTCCGTTGTCCAGGTGTGGTTTCCGCGGAGGCTACATGGAGGTGCTGAACCTGGACAGTGATGTGAAGGCTCAGCTGGTCAAGTTGCTGTCGGTGCGTCTGTGTCCCCCCGTCACTGGACAGGCTGCCATGGATGTCGTCGTCAACCCCCCCAAACCCCATGAGCCCTCCTATGCTCAGTTCATTAAGGTGTGTGTGTATGTGTGTTGGGGCATTCACGAATAGTGATTTTTAGTATTCGAATTATTCGACCTCAAAGTATTCGAACAGTCGAATATTCGACAGGACTGGCGAAACTGTCAAATATTAAAGCTATACTGTGTAAGTTGCTCAACTAGTGGTCAGTAGCGTCCGCGTCTTTCGGCCGTTTTTCGCCGCGGACCGGGCCTCACACCCCCGCGTCACCCCCGCGTCTGCCTCCACCTCGCCGAGATCTATCTTTAGAGGGGTCCCTGGTTCCTGTGCGTTCAGGCATTCCGGAGAAACGGAGTGTTTCACCCGAGTATAGATAGAGACACACGGGCGCCTACAAATATGGCCGCCCTATTGTGATAGCTAGCGACCCCACTTCAAGATGCGCTGTGATTGGCCGGCAGTGTATAACACTCGCTGTGATTGGCCGGTAGTGTATGATGACGTAATTTTTGCGCGAAAACCGGACCCCGGTCAGGATCATAGGAAACATAAAAGAGAAGGCTTCAGAAGCTGAAAATAACGGAGTGGGTGTTCTAAAACTTTAGCGATTTAAGAGTTAGGACAATTTTAAGATTTGTTTTATAAAAAAAGTTACATGGTACAACTTTAAGTAAGCAAGAGGCGAACATTGTGAAAATAGCAGATCTACATGCTCACAACGCCTCGCAAATATTTATCTGCGGAACCGAGTCACATTAACTCTTATTGTGCCGATCCCGAACTAGTTCGGCTTTATTTGGACCTTATTAACGTTCGGGGTGCCGATCCCGAACTAGTTCGGCTTTATTTGGACCTTATTAACGTTCGGGGTGCCGATCCCGAACTAGTTCGGCTTTTTATAAAAAATAAAAAAAACGTCCAGAGGCCCTACCGAAGCACCGGGCTAAATTTTCGAGCCGGGCCGCCGGCCGTCATCTGTTTACACGGCCCGCGAGAGCGTCGCGCCGCCGATATTTCCCATCCACTCCAATGCAATCCAGGATCTTTAGAGCTCATTTTCTCTGTTCCATGCATATCCATGAGGTGTGCAAGGTTTAATCACGGCTAAATCGCCGAAAATAGGGCTTCTAAAATGCTTGGTAGCCAATAGCTAACTTCAAGCTAACTTCATCCTGTTCCTGTTCATGCACAAAGGAAAGTGTTCAGGCGCGTCATGGCTGCGCACGGCTTGTGCATATACAGCGTATGTCTATGGTGGATTCTATGGCCATTGGGCGCCCTCTAGTGGTGATTCTGGGCACTGAAAGAGTTAAATGTAATACCTCCAATTCCAAGTGCTTGTCAGGGTGGGGGTCCCCAGTTCAAATATGTTTATTTTGGGGGTCACGGGATAAAAAGGGTTGAGAACCCCTGGTATATAGAGCATTAACAAATTCATCCACCAGGGGCATTGACAACTCATTCTTATGACTTCCTATCTAGCCAAGCTTTACTAGTAAGACACCTGAGGGTGGAATGCGACCTCAGGGTGACATGCGACCTCGCCCTAAAGGGCGAGGTCGCGCCAATTCTTGACTATCTGGCCAACCACAGCGTTTCTCTGACGATTCTAGTTGTTATCATTCTGGGGGGAGTTTGTTCATATTTTTGTGAGGGTATCAACCCTAGGAGACATGGGGAGAACATGCAAACTCCACACAGAAAGGCCCTATCGCCAACCCCACCTAGGGTGTGAGCGATAGGGCCTAAACATGGAGATGTGGAGAACACTATATATGGAGATAGTCCAGTCCATCATGTCATATGGGACTACCGTCATAGACAGTAGCCATTGTTAGGCCGGAGTCAATGGCTTACTGTCTGACTGTCTGTACAGGAAGTGATGTCACATGACATACTTTTTATGCCCATATATGAGTCATTCTGTACCACATCTCCATGTTTAGGCCAAACAGGTTCGCTCCATTTCTCCATGTATAGGTCCAAATGACCAACATCGAGCTTGACAAGGAGGATACCGCACATTGTACCTCATCCACCCTTTCTTCTCTCTCCTTTTGGTATCCTCCTCCTCCTTTTTTGGAGCTGTGTGCAGCTCCCTATACGTGGCTGTGTGGGTCTGTGTGTCTGTCTGTGTGTCTGTATGTAGCCTGACTTCGGCGCGTAACTAGTGCCGCACCATTTACGCCACTCGCGCAATATATACATCAAAATGTGCGGCTCGGCCGGGAATGGTGTTCTATTACCTTTCGTTCCGATCCGCCTTACCATGCCGACGTAATCGGCAAAAAACGACGCTTAATTGTCCCCATTGACTTATAATGGGACAATGCAAGAAATCACTTTCAAGTATTTTTCTCTCGTAAACCATAGGAGCTACAGTTTCAAACCTCGGAGAGGAGATTCATAATGATTTTAAGAATGAATCGAAAAATAATTACATCACTCGGCCTCATGGTGGCGCTATAACGGCCCACTTTACGTTTTGCCCCGTAACTCTTGAACCGTAGATCGGAAAATTAATTTTTTTTTTCCCTGGATTCCTTGGGTCAAGACGCATCTCCCCATATAGGCCACGCCCATTTGCGCCAGGATAGATTTTCCGCCATCTTGAATTTTCTCCAAAACACACTTTTTGCTCCTTTTCCTACATATTTTCTTCAAATGTCACAAAAATCGGTACACATGATCTACACACTTCACTTCACTTCACACGGGTGTGATTTTTCTTTTTTATGCCTCTCTTTTTTTCACAGCCGCCCCCATATTTACTTTAGAAAATATATATTAAATTCTAAGAACGTTTCGAGTACCAGTTTTATACAAGAGCGAATAAGCGCTACACTTCTGGAATCCTGTGCGTCGACTTAAAGTCGGATCCAGGCCTAATAACTTTATCTAGCCGCCCCCGTTGCCACCTCCTTTTCTTTTCTGAGACACATTGTACCTCATCCACCCTTTCTTCTCTCTCCTTTTGGTATCTTTATCCTCCTCCTCCTTTTTTTGTCTTTCTTAGTCTTGTGTATCCTTCTCTTTTGGCTACGGTCTATGACGGTAGTCCCATATGACATGATGGACTGGACTATCTCCATATATAGTGTTATCCACATTTCGTGTACACTGTAGCCGCCCCGTACAGGAAGTGATGTCACAACTCGCTGACATCACACTGACATCACAGAGGTTACGGAAGGAAGGAAGGACACTCAAGCGACACGGTTTTTCAGAGTATATGCGACCTTCGGTACAATAAACTATATCTTTTTTTTTAGAGAGAAAACAATACAAAAATAAAGATAAGCGAATATTTGACTTCGGTGAACAACGTCGAATAGTGACTTTGATATTCGAATATTCAGTGAATGCCCTAGTGTGTGTGTGTGTGTGTGTGTGTGTGTGTGTGTGTGTGTGTGTGTGTGTGTGTGTGTGTGTGTGTGTGTGTGTGTGTGTGTGTGTGTGTGTGTGTGTGTGTGTGTGTGTGTGTGTGTGTGTGTGTGTGTGTCTGTGTCTGTGTCTGTGTGTGTCTAGTAGGGATGGGAATTTCATGTCACGATATTATCACAATAATCGAAATATCCCAAACGTCCATTATCCTGGGGCGGAACATTTGCCAAAAAATAGCAGATCTCCAAGCTCGAGCTTGTAGATCGGCATTTTTTTTTTTTTTTTGGCAAAGAGATTGGTGTATCAAGTGTGTTATTTCCAAGTCCGTTTTACCAATTATAGAGGGTTTAACACTTTCAGTGCCAGGGCGTCATATGACGTCCGACACGACCTTGGCAATGATGCCAGAAAATAATATTGGCGTCATATGACGCCAGATGCTTTTTTTTCATATTACAGTAGTACAGTGTTGGATCTATGCGGTAACCAAGATACAGCCCTTTTGGACGATGGGACGGTCGTCATGCATGACAATTCAGTGGCGTCAGTTCAGAACAAGCTAAGGTATGGCAACATGACTGGTGTCTGGTGAAGACACCAGTCATGTTGCCATACCTTAGCAACAGGCACGATGAAAAGTACATTTTTATTATTTCCCCCTGTCAAGGTATGGCAGCTGCATACCCCTGCCATACCCAATTGACGCCCCTGCATGACATCACACTCTTATGTGACCAAATTCAAGCATGCTGGTTGGCCGGTTCCCCCCAGAAACAAGAGTCTCAAAGAGTTCAGTGACTTTTACCGTACTGGACACACAGCAATCAGAGGGAGAGAGAGATATATTGAGAGAATGAGCTAGAATTAGTTATAAAATCATTAGATTTAGTATTATTTAGAGAGATAGAGATATCACGGAGGTACTCGGCTGCTACACCCACGGGCCACGGCCTCGATTTTGGTTCTGGCGGCCAGAAAAGCTCCTTCTACGGGCGATCGGTTCATCAGCGAAGGCCTCGGCTGGAACATCCACGGCCTCGATTTTGGTTCTGGCGGCCAGAAGAGCTCCTTCTACGGGCGATCGGTTCATCAGCGAGGACCTCCGCTGGTACATCCACGGCCTCGATTTTGGTTCTGGCGGCCAGAAGAGCTCCTTCTACGGGCGATCGGTTCATCAGCGAGGACCTCCGCTGGTACATCCACGGCCTCGATTTTGGTTCTGGCGGCCAGAAGGGCTCCTTCTACGGCGAGGCATGCATGCTGCCAGGGACAGACCACCGATTGCTACGGTTTCTCCGCGCGCCCTGTAGGATGCACTGCTGAGCTGTGCTGCGGTATGTTATCTACGTTTCACTTTGTTATACGTCTGTCTTTCAATGTTATATGAGATAAGTGCTGTATAATGTATCAAAATGTATGAAATATATGGCCCATAAACCATAAAACTGTCTCCGCGACTCACAAATGGGTCCCGACCCAAACGAGAGAAGCATCCATTTCATTGTAAAGTCGACATTCAGAAACGCTGATTTTAGGCTATATTCTTCACTGCATACTACGTGCCACTCACGTTAGAAGTAGAACATTGTTTATTTTGGCGATAATGAGCCAAGGACATCACATCACAGCCTAGTATAGAACAGTGGTTCCCAAAAGGTTTGATCGCGAGCCCCGGGGTGGGGGCGCTCGCCCTGGAACCTCCAAAGCACTAGCGACCACCCTCCACAACTCAAGCCCGATTTGGGAGACCCTCCTGGGCATGGCGCCGCTCGGCGTCGGCCTCTATACCTCCGTGATGGAGGGAGTGAAAACTTTTTATGTCCAAAACCGCTCGTTTTGCATTTATCATTTGAAATTATTTAGACTAGTGAAAACAGCCGATCTACAACAACAGCCGATCTCCTTTTTAGGCACTAACTAGTAACTAACAATAAAATATGAGTCTAGAACACACCACTGTATGAGCTGCATAAAGTGTGGTTCCTGTTGAAATGAGCCATGCATCTGTAGCCTACTTTGATTGATTGATTGAAGACTTTATTAGAAGTTTGCATAGGAAAAGGTACAGTTTCATGACGGTACAGTTCACTGGTACAAGGTCTACTAAAAGGAGATCCATGAAAAGACTAAGCTTATTTCCACTGGAAAGTGGAAACCATTGAAGTATCTCATATAACATTGAATGACAGACAGATAGAACACAGTACTATGCAGTAGATATGTAAAGAAAAACAAAAAAAGACAGTAAGTCTAAACAAACAGTATATACAAAGAAGGGGAGGGTAGGGTGGGGCTAGGTTCTTTTTTTTACCACCTCTTTCTAATACATTCTTCAATCAATCAATAAGCCTGACCTGCTATTGTTTTTTTTTTTTTTGTGCATTTTTTTGGGTCCACATTATACAATTCAATTCAATTCAAAGGAGCTTTATTGGCATGAGAAAACATATGTTTACATTGCCAAAGCAAGTATAACAAATACAATATAAAAACCAGTTGAAAATGGGGAACATATATACAGTTGGAGGGGGTACAGCATTGTTCATTTTACAGAGCTATGTCGCATTGTGACATTTTATATATATACAGGGTACACATAGCAGCATTATTTTCCTACATAAAGGTATCGGCTCTGTTTCATACTGTATGTGCAATCTACAAGCACACAACGCCTCGCACCGCGAGGCGTTATGTGCTTGTAGATCTGCTGTTTTCACTACTTTTGTGCGACAGCCTTTGCTAAAGAACATACAAATTATACAGAAGCACGATCATTTAGTATTTTTTATTTATTTCTATCATATACAGGGCCCGTGGAGTCTGACTGGATGGAGGAAGGATGGAGAGGACAGTATGATGGCTGAGATAGCGAGAGCGGAGGAGTCAGGCATAGGTCATACACACTGTAGGTTCGCTGCCTGGACCAATGTCACTCTAGGGGAGCTGAAGAACTTTCTGGGACTTCTCTTCCTCACAGCTATCGTTCACAAGGCGGAGATTGCCATGCACTGGTCAAAAAACTCTGTCATTGCATGCCGTACTTTCCCAGAACAATGGCAAGAAACAGGTACCAGGCCATTTTGAGGTACCTGAGGCGCACACACACACACACACACACACACACACACACACACACACACACACACACACACACACACACACACACACGGTGAACAGTACCATCTTTGACCTTTATTTGTGGTGCCTTTGACTCCTGAATGTTGGCTTGTTGAATGCCTTTTTTTGAGAATACAGTACAGTACAGTACTGACTTTTATATTATTTTATTTATTCTTTACTTGCTGCACATTTATTTTATTTTACTTTTATCCAGTTATATTTTATTTTTGTGAAGTCATATTTGTGATTTCTTTTTTTTGGGAAATATTTGTAAATATTGTTGAACATAAATATGTTCATGCTGGATGTGTGAGGTACTCACCAGGGTTAGGGTTCGATGTTGCCATAAAATAAAAGGTTGACATCGCTTTTCTGACTTTTTGTCTTCCTGACCTTCTAGACCAGGTAAAAACACAGTGAATTCACAGTGCATAGTTCTATCAAAATGTAAGGCAATTTCTACCTTCTGAGTCATTTCATACTTTTTCACTTTGCCCCCTTGAAACTAGACGATGGTACAATATTTTTTTAACTTTTTTTGCACATAATGAAAGTAGGCATGTCATTCTTTCTGTCAAGGGTACTTGTGTTCCGTTACCATTTACCAATTTGTTGCTATGGCTTCCTAAAGTTTTTTTTCTTTGAACTCAAATATCTCAGAATCTAGATTTCTGAGGTTATTGACTGGTTTGCGCAGTGCGCACTCTCGAGCACCTATCTCCAAAACCGCTCACCGAAATCACTCCAAAAATTTTTTGGTAAAAAAAAAAATCCTCTTTTACCAAACCTCCCATTTTTGTTCCGATGTGAATATCGGATCATTTCCAATTTATTCCCTGGAATTGGGGCAGAAATGAATGGGACCTAATGGTGGCACTGGTAAGGGACGGGGGGCAGGGGGGGCTGGCACTCAAAGTGTTAAATGGTACCAGATTGAATTGATCCCAGTATCTCCACGATACGATTGTGAGTGTTTTTTATCAAGATAAACGAAAATAACTATTATCGTCCCATCCCTAGTGTGTGTGTGTGTGTGTGTGTGTGTGTGTGTGTGTGTTTGAGAAAGAGCGAGATACTTGATTTCTTGTAAAGGCCAGAGTGGGGATTGCCATGAGTACAGTTAACCTCTATGGAGGATGAACGGTATTGATTTTGGTCAATATGATTGACTTGGCAGCATCATGCCATAATATTAGCTGAGCACATTGATGCTCCCTTGAGGAGGAACCATTTACATAACAGCACTTAGAGCTGTAAGCAGTTGAATGTGAGGTCCTTCTGTACGGCAATATCTCTTGAGTATTATTCTATTATTTAATACTTAAATCAGAAGTCTTCAACGTTTTTAGGCCAGGGACCCCTTAGCTGAGAGAGAGATGCAGCAGGGACCCCCACAACATATTGTATAAAATTGTGTTGCAGAAGAAAGAGTTTCATAGATTTCTTAGACAGCTTAGACTTGTTTGACAGCACTGTCATCATGTTGGAGTTGTGTATTCTCAGACATTTAACCACTTGAACCATCGAATACTTTAGTCTGCTCTTCTTTGACAAAGATAGCCGATCTACAAGCTTACAACGCCTCGCGTTGTAAGCTTGTAGATCTGCTATTTTTGGAGCTGTGTGAAGCACAGGCTCCCTATACGTGGCCGTGTGGGTGTGTCTGTCTGTCTGTGTGTCTGTCTGTCTGTCTGTATGTAGCCTGAACTTCCTAAACTTCGGCACGCCACTAGTCCCACAGTTTTGCCACCACACACTCGCGCCATATGTCAAATCGACCGGCTTACTCGGGAATCGTGGGCTATTACTTTTCTAAGAGAAAGGTTCTATAGTTTAATTGATATTAATTTATTAGTGAATTAATTTTCCCCATTGACTTATAATGGGAATCGCAAAAACTCACATTCAATTATTTGTCTCTCGCAAACCATAGGGGCTAGAGTTTCAAGACTTAAAGAGGAGGTTCATAATGATTTCAAGGATTAAATAAAAAATAATTGTGTAATTTGGCCGCATGGTGGCGCCATAACACCCCACTTTACGTTTTGGCCTGTAACTCTTGAACCGTAGGTCGGAAAATTAAAAATATTTTTTCCCTGGATTCCTTGGGTCATGACGCATCTCCCCATATAGGCCACGCCCATTTGCGCCATGATAGATTTTCCGCCATCTTGAATTTTCTCCAAAACACACTTTTTGCTCCTTTTCCTACATATTTTCTTCAAATGTCACAAAAATCGGTACACATGATCCACACACACACACACACACACACACACACACACACACACACACACACACACACACACACACACACACACACACACACACACACACGCTCCACTTCACACGGGTGTGATTTTTGGGTATTGCTCCACTCAGAATAGGGATGCTATAGGGTTCAAGTGGTTAATGTAAAAAAACATGATCCTATCACACAAAGATTTGGCGACCCCCCCCCCCCCCTTTAGTAACTCTGAGGACCCCCTAGGGGTCCCGGACCCCCTGTTGAAGACCCCTGATTTTTTTTTTTTTTTAAGATTTGTTTTTGGGCTTTTTGCCTTTATTGGATAGGACAGTAGACTGACAGGAAAAATGGGGGAGAGACAGGGAGTGACATGCGGCAAAGGTCGCCCGGATCGGGAATCTAACTGGCGACGCCGACAGGCATTGATGCCGAAATGGCAATGCCTATGGTATGCGCCTGGTCCACTAGGCCACCGGGCGCCCCGAAGACCCCTGACTTAAACGATGTGTCTTGTGTTGTCCAGGAGAAGAGCCAGGTGCTGGGCAGCCTGGCTGAGAGGGCCAAGATGACGGAGCAGACCCTCAACACGGTGCCTGGGATCAAGTGCAACCCGGTGCAGGGAGCCATGTACGCCTTCCCCCAGATCCTCATCCCGCCACGAGCCATCCAGCAGGCCCAGGTACGCGCTGGTGTCACTGGTGGCTGTCACAATAGGGCTGCACCATTTTGGGAAAATATCTAATTACTGCGTGAAATTAAGTCTATTTTTTGGAAGAATCGTTCGGTTTGTGATACAAGCACCAAATTTTGTACAAAGTTTCCTCTGGACCTACTTTTCCCAAAAAGCATGTTAGCCACTAGTTTTTTTTTTTAAAGGGTTGGGGTCCCGTTGACTTTTTATACAGTAAAATAATGCAAAACCATAAATCTGCTTTAAGTAGCATGTGAGGGGTCAAACTAGGGGTTTTTCATGATCCCGAATCCAATGCAAGCCTAGTTTGACCCCTCACATGCTACTTAAAACAGACTATTTCTTTTGTATTATTTTACTGTATATAAAGTCAATGGGTTTTAAATATATTAAATATTTTAAATAAATTGAGTGGCTAACGTGCTTTTGGGGGAAAGTAGGTCCAGAGGAAACTTTGTGCAAAATTTGGTGGTTGTATCACAAAGTGAGCGATTTGTTTTACTAATTTCCTGGGCTAAATTGCTATTTTTCTGACAAATATTGCGACTGCGATTTTATTTGCGATATTTATATATTTATTTTAACAGTTCTACTGCCAGATGTTGTTATGTATTTATTGGGGCTGGTGCCAGCAAAAAGCAGCTTACCTTTGCAATGTTATAGAAAAAGAAAGACTACCCGTGTGCAAGAGAACCATGGCGGGTTGCTTTGGTACCGGTAATGTCTTTGTTAGGCCTTAAAGAGACACTTATTACACTGTCGATGTGCTTTTCATTTCATTGTTGATACCGATACAATACAACCCATAAAATGACTGAAAAATCCACTTTCTGTTTGTTTCAGCCTGTGATTCTATTATTGCCACAGAGAGGTTAAAGTTCTCAGTCCTGGGGACTGATTTCAGTCTTGAGGATTCCATAGGGGCTGTTTCTGAGATCAGTGCAGATCTGCAAAAAAATAAAAAATAAGGGGGAGGTGTAGTGATGGCTGCAGCATGAATGACGAAGTCATCAAAACGCTAGTCAAGTGATCTCCAAACTAAAAAGCAGTTATCATTTCAAGATATGAGTATTTGAATTGGCCATAGCAATAGAATACAACAGAACTTCAGAACTTCATTCTATAAAATGAAGCATGGATTGGCACACACACATTCAGTGAAGGCAGTTCAGAACTTCAGGGAAACACCCCAAATATTGACGTGCGCTACAAAATGACATATTGGGACATGGTCTGGAAAAAAGACCTTTGGCCTTGCCCCATCTTGCGGACAAGCATTAGCAAATATATTTTGAAAATTGTGATCGTGTCCCTTTAACTCTCCCAACGCTTTGAACGTTCACGTTCGCCCGATTTCGCAAGACCTCTCCGCCAATACGGCGCTCGTTCGGTTCGTTCGTCTGATGACTGTAAGCTGATGAGGGGTCGCGCGGCCGTCTACTGTAAACACATTTTCCGCGGTGATGGTGTAAAAAATCCATTATGCGTTAACATCAACGGAGAACAATTCACTTCCTTGTTGATTTCCTCTGGCTGTAAGGCTCTGTGGCCAGTGACTGGTCTTCTTCTTCTTCAACACATAACAGGCAAATTCACATTCATTCTCGCATGACGCCGCCCTCTGCTGCCTGGCAGACCAAAGTGCACTATTGCACAACCCAAAAAAATAAAAATAAATAAATGTCTGTCTGTCTATCTACTATAACGTCGCAAAGGTAAGCCGCTTTTTGATGGCACCAGACCCAATAAATAAATAAATAATCTGGCAGTAGGAGAGTTAATGGATTTAGGGCTAAAGGCCCATTCCCACTGGGCCAGATAACAGAAAAAAAAATCTTTCTCCAGATATTTTTCCATTCAAGTGGATGGTAGATACAGATAAAAATAATATCTGTGATAGATATATTTTTTTATCTGTATCTACCATCCACTTGAATGGAAAAATATCTGGAGAAAGAGATTGTTGTATCTGTTATCTGGCCCAGTGGGAATGGGCCTTATGGCTTAGTTTTAGTAAAAAATAAAATTGGCCCAACAGTATGGATGACGATGTGGAATTAATTATGATGTCTTTTAATTTCATCCAGGTGTTTTATACAGATGAATGGAAACAATTAGGAAGCTATTATGCAAAATAAATGCGATTAGCTCGAATAATTGCAATCAGGCGAATATGTAATAGTTTTGACAGACCTACTTGAGGTGTGTCAGTGCTGCTATGTGGAGAGGGTAGGTGGAGTGCACCATCTAGTGGCCGAATGTTGTATAAGATTAGATCACCTGTGTTCTGGGCTATAGGGAGCTTATGGAGACAATGTCAAAGGGCTTCAAGTACAGCACAGCAAACCTCAGCACTTGACAAGCAATTTTTTATTTAAGTGATAATGAATTATTTTTCATCTACAAGCTGCAAGCTAGATTTTTGAAAATTTTAGCAAGTCTTTGAATATTTTTGACCTGATTCTAAATCAGTGGTTCTCCAACTGTATCATGTCAAGTTTATTTACATGGATTTGGCCACGGACCCGCATCTCAATATATGTTAACTTGTCCCAATATACTATGTTGTTGGCATAGACGGACTATGAAAAAATTTGCCCCTGGGCCCCAAAATGCAAAGGGCCCCCCTTCTTACGACCGCACAGCGACATAGCGACGGTGTGTGTTCCGTGTGCGCGGCACAGCCGCGCCAGAAAAAAAATTGAGTTTTTAAAGTCCCAAAAAAGAGCTCCTGAAATGTATAGAATAGTTATACCGTAACTATAACACACAATATTGTGGAGCTTAACATAGCAGCTAATCTTGAAAACATTTTGGTTTATTTTCCCTCTCCTCTGCCCTAAAAACAGTGGTGCCAGGTTCAAAGTTATTCTATGCTGTGTGATAACATTCTTCATCATGCTTATGTTAGCTGCTAAAGCAACTTAAAGAAAAAAATAAGAAAATCTAACAATACTTTATATAAAATTGGGTGCTGACTTATTTATTTTAGATATATTATTATCTATATTTTAATAATACATTATTCATTATACTTCTTGCAAGAGTTTGACCCCTATACATTTGATAGGGCTTTTTATGTTTATGCAAAGAATCTCACTTGTCCCAGGCAGCCAGGTAAGGCTGGTGGTAACACATACTTAAAGGACCATACAGTCAAGTGTTACAGTATATGATGCTATGAATGAGGGGGCCCATTTAAGATTAATCGGGGTAGATAACACAACAGTTATGTTATCTACCCCGGTTTATCTATTACCACTACATTGTTGTAATGCGTGAACATAAGAAAATGTAATGTTGTTGTTGTTTTGCACTTGCTTTTTGGATCCCTCACTCTGAAGTCTTATAGATGAACTGAGGAGCTAAACACTTACAGTATAACATGTATCATGGTGTTTTAGGAATATTTGATGTTATTTTATTGACATGAACGAATAAAATAGTGTCTGGCAAACAGCGCAACGTTAATAACAGGGACACGGTCACACAGTGGCTCAAGCTGAGGGGCCCCCCTAGCTCAGGGGCCCCTGGGCCTGGGCCCATTGTGCCCGTTGGGTAATCCATCCCTGGTTGTTGGCACCCCCCAGAAGCAGAGATTTGAGTTACAGAAGTTTGCTTTGAAAAAAATATATATTCAAATATTTGCAAATATGATTTTTTTAACAATTCTTCAAAAATAGAAGATCTACCAGCTCGCATTTGGTGAAGCACTTGGCAAGCCTTGTTTTTAAAAGTAATAATGAATAATTGTTCATCTCCAGTCCCTAGGTATGGCTCCAGACATGCTGTACTGCCTGAGGCTACTGGAGGAGACTGGTATATGTGTGGTTCCAGGGAGTGGCTTTGGCCAGAGAGAGGGGACCTACCACTTCAGGTTAGACCACTCACTCACTCACTCTTTCATAATGGCCTCCCTCATTCGTAGGGGTGTAACGATATAGTAAATGAATCGAAAAATCGATTTTAATTTGCAATGATCTACTATATCGTTTGCAAAAACAAAATACCATACCGTTTTGGCTTTGTACCGTATCGTATTGTTTTAAAATGCTGTAATCGGTATCGAATCGTTTTGCTATGCAAATAATTGATTGTATGTATTTGTGCCTTGTATTTGGCAATTTTAAGAGGGGAAAATGAAAAAGAGGGGTCTAATTACCTTTCCATTCCATATAGCTATTCTTGTTCATGTCAAGGTGGGGTTGTCCATATGTGTTGAAATATAATGTCCATGTATTTGCTAGATAATCACAGCGTTTACTTCAATAATAATAGTTTTTTGAGCGGTGGTCACACCGTCTCCATAGCGTGGCCGTGTGTGTAGGTATGTTTGTTTGTTAGTTTGTTTGTTTGTATGTGGGTGGGTCTGTATGTAGCCTCAAGCCTGTGTAGTACCTTTTCTGACCACACATGTTAAGAGAGGGGCGCTGTTGTCCAGGCCACACACACACACACACACACACACACACACACACAAACACACACACACACACACACACACACACACACACACACACACACACACGGGGGGGGGGGGGGGGGGGGGGGAGAACCACCGCTCAGTTCACACGGGTGTGATTTTTTACAAGTTTTACACAGTTTTCATTTCTTTGCTAAATAGTAACCATATTGATTTTAAATCATTGAACCGAATCGTATTGTATCGTATCGCCATGAATGAACCAATATCGTCCATGTATCGTATCGTTAACCATGTATCGTGATGTGTATCATATCGCTTTTCAAATGTATCGTTACACCCTACTCATCAGTATAGGGCTTCTTAGCTCTGGTCCATAGCATTAGGAGTTCTCCTTAATGCTATCTAACCATGCGTTGCAGAAAGCCTGCGCACCCTCTCGTCTGGTCCAAAAATAACAAATACAGTTTTGCTAGTCACCAAAACAAAGAAGGCTTTTGGGAGTTGAAAGCCTACTTTCCTTAGTGGAAGCACTCGGAGCCCCCCCACCTCGCGTCTTTTTGGCCAGAAAAGAAAACATTTCACTGGAAATTATACCTACTCTAGATTTTCACCTTCCCGTGAAATATTTTCTTTTCTGGCTTGGGTTCATGTGGTTAAATGGAAGATGACGCAGCTGAGATTCAGACCCATCTGGCTGCACCAAGCTTAACCCATTTAGGCCTAAAATTTGTGGATGCTTTAACTACCGTATTTTCCGGACTATAAGGCGCACTGTCAATGAATGGTCTATTTTCGAACTGTTTTCATATATAAGGCGCACCGGACTATAAGGCGCACATAATAGACGCTACCGTTGCGTTATGCATCCAACAGATGGAGCTGTGCTAAAGGGAATGTCAATGAATGATCCATAAATGAGGCGCACTGGACTATAAGGCGCACTGTAGTTTTTTGAGAAAATTAAAGGCTTTGAAGTGCGCCTTATAGTCCGGAAAATACGAGGTATTAAAAAATAGCAGATATACAAGCTCACAGCGCGGCACCGAGTGCTGCGCTGCGAGCTTGTATATCTGCTATTTTTGAAAAATCATGAACATTTGAATTTTGACCCGATTCTATGTGTCTTTTGAATCCTTCTAAGGTTTTTTGAAAAACCTATGTTTCTATGTCAGCAATCTGGCCAGCCATCGTCAAAGAAAAGGTCCTTTTCACTTAACTGGAGCTCAGTTAGTCTGTTCTTGAGAGACTACTATGTCAGTGGTTCTCAAACCTTTTCATGTGAAGGACCCCCAAAATGATATTTATTTGGCCACGGACCCCCATCTCAAAATATTTAGTTCCAGGGACCCCCCAGAAGCAAAATTTGAGTTACAAACGTTCGCTTTGAAAATACATATATTCAAAGATTTGCACACATTTTCACGACTTTTTCCAAAAATAGCATCGGTGCCGCGCTGTGAGCTTGTATATCTGCTATTTTTCACTGGTTAAAGCATTCAATAATACTAGGCCTAAATGGGTTAAAGCAGTGGTTCTCAACCTGTGGGTAACCTTGTTGTACAAAATGTAATGTCTCAACTCTTAGTGCTCGTCAGGGTGGGGGGGTCCCCAGTTAAAATATGATTATTTTGGGGGTCGCGGCCTGAAAAGGTTGAGAACCTCTGACTTAAAGTATACTGATTTTCTATGTGTTACGTTTGTTTAGTCTCTGACATGTTATGCGTATCATTAATTTTAAAATAATGTACCTGAACCAACTAGCCAATCAAAAGAATGAGTGCATAGTGCTACTTTGTCATTTAATTCCATTTGTCCAGCTTTTAGCCTTTCAGCAGTTCATGAATCAATCTCACATTCCTTTTGACTGAAAATACAAATCTTAACACTTTGACTGCATAACCTTTTTAAACTATGTCTGTCTAAAGCCATGTTTCCATAAACTTATTCGAATTAGGGAAGCGAATTATCAGAAATACGCGTCGCTGCACAGTGCTCATCCTGCAAGTTTCAGCGTCCTCTGGAAGGTGGCCGATCTGCAAGCTCACAACGTGGCGCGGAGACGCGGATGCGAGCTGCTGTGAGCTTGTAGATCGGCCACTTTTGGCAAGCAACACTGTGTGATGAGGAAGGGTTAGCCACGGATGGCTCCGGGAGGTGAAAACGGGAGGAATTTACACACGGTCCGTGTCACTCCGTGTGTAACAAACAACCGGTTTGTTTTGTGGGCTAAAACGCTATACAATGGATGTTAAGCGGCAAGGGAAAGTGTTAAGTTGGAGGACGATATGGACCCAGAACGTCATAATCTATTCGCATTTATTGTCTGACCTGTTTACAAATGCGCATTTAGTTTATTCGATAAAGCCTCAAAATCCACCTCCTCCAAGCGGATAATTTTTTTTGCGGATAATGAAAGTTTATTCGCATTTTGAAGTGTTTCCATAAAAAGATTTTGCGAATAAGCCGTTAATGCGCATTAAGTGGCTTTATGGAAACGCCACTTATGTTAGGGGTCTTCAACGTTTTCAGGCCAGGGACCCCTTAGCTGAGAGAGAGATGAAGCAGGGACCCCCACAGCCTTTTCATAGATTCCATGTAGTTTCATCGTTTGACAGCACAATCATCAGTGTATTTTGGATTCATGTCAGTGTGTGTTTTCAGATATTTAACCACTTGAACCGTCAATACTACTTAATAAAGTTGACCTTTCACTCTGTACTTAGTCTGCTCTTTTTCCCCTCTACACCAAAGCCGATCTACAAGCTTGTGAGCTTGTAGATCTGCTATTTTTGGCTAAAGTTCTCAGAATATGAGCGCTAGGGTTCAAGTGGTTGTTATAAAAAAGGAGAACAATACGTTTCTATCACTCAAAGATTTGGAGGACCCCCTGTAGTAACTCTGAGGACCCCCTTTTGAAGACCCACGGTCTAAGTGTTAATACCGTGTTCTTCTGTTAGCCTGGACAACAATGTGACGGTGCAGTGAGTGCATCTACTGTAGTAATGACGCGACCGCGGTTTTCCCGGTGAACCTGAGCGCAAAGGTGGGGGCGCAGGAGTGTGGGGAACACACACCACTGACTATTGCCGATGATGGAGTCATGGAGAGGTATAGAGCTTTATGTAATGAGAGGCACTCTTGCCAATTTCATAAGAGACTCGTCTGTGTTATTTACAACCACAATTAGTCACGTGTGGCAAGATCGCGGTTCTACTAGTTTTATAGTAGGTTAGTGTAGGCTTAGTTTATAAGCATTTTGAGAAGTTAATTGAATGTTTTCCATTTAATGATTTCCTTTATCGCCATCTTGCGCTAATGCACGGCTTGCACGCAACTGTTTTCGCCAGGTTTTAAGTTCTTACTTTAGTTGTTTCTCATAAGCTCGCGACCCTCCTTGCCCATCGGCCCCCACCGCTGCGCTTAGGTTCACCGGGAAAACCGCGGTGGCAGTAATGACTGGACATTCAGCCATAGACATAGAAAGGTAGACGCCTCCTTCGGCTAGGGGGCGTATGCATTGAGCAACTAAGGGAATCTTCATCGCTTCCATGTTCATTGCTTCCGCGTGCGTCACACATAGGGAAGTCGGTAAGCCAATCAGAGGTAGGTGGGGGCTGGTCTTTACGTATGCAGCCTGTAAGAACAGCTGAACAGCGCAACATCGGAACTGGCTCTGTTGAATTGAATTGCGGTCCTTGGATAAGTCCCGGGAAAGACACGCTGTGATTGGCCAGTAGTCACTTTGACTGACAGCGTTCCATTAGTTTTTCCAGGAGGTCCGGACTACAACTTTTGCACATCGCTCCAATTAACTGCAGAGGCGAACGAGGCGTCTAGCTCTTTATATCTGTGCATTCAGCCATGTCTCTTCCTGCTTCCAGGATGACCATCCTGCCCAGCACAGAGAAGCTCCAGGTGCTGCTGGAGAAGGTGAGGAGGTTCCACATGGCCTTCCTTGAGGAGTACTCTGAGCAGGAGGAGCCTCAGAGATGAGCTACGAAGACACACAAGAAATGAGTCCGTAAACAAAATGCTTTATTTTAAGACTTGTATGAACCCGGCAGCAACGCAATGAATGCTGCTGATAAGGCTTGTTTTGTTTTTTGTTTTTTTTTGTTTTTTTTTTCCAAAAGTGAAAACGACTGCTTGTGGTTTTGACTTGATTTACAGCAACACGGTGCCTTCCTGTCACGTTCAATTAAAAGAGACAAATTATTAAAAATTTGAAATACACAGGTTAAAGTTCCCAGTCCTGGGGACTGATTTCAGTCTTCGGGATTCCATAGGGGCTATTTCTGAGATCAGTGCAGAGCCGCAAAATAAATAAGGGGGGAGGTGTAGCGATGCCTGCGGTGTGAATGACAGTCGCGCTAGTCAAGTGATCTCCAAACTAAAAAGCAAGTTACAATTTCAAGATTTGAGTATTTGAATTGGCCAGACTAGCAATAGAATACAACAGAACTTCAGAAGTTACTTCTATAAAATGAAGCATGGATTGGCACACAGACATTCAGTGAAGGCAGTTCAGAACTTCAGGGAAACACCCCAAATATTGGTGTGTTTGGGACATGGTCTGAAAATAATCTTCAGTCTTGGGATTTTTTTTTTGCTTTAATCCCTGGCCGAAATATTAAAAGTCCCAAAGGATGACTTAAAGCTACTGTACTTTCAGAAGATCACAACTACACATGGACTTCTTTACTGTAAATATATTCCTTTCAGTGTGCTCCTACTGTACATGCCAGCTTTGATTTGTTTCTTCACATAACAGATAGCTACGTCTACTGGTTGCAAGCACTATAGGTACAATCTTGGAATTATCTGTCACTCGCCTTTTGAAATTAACCCATTTAGGTTAGAATTATTGTATGCTTTAGCTATTGAAAAATATGCTATTTTTGAAAAAAAAGTGATAATCGGGTCAAAATATTGAAAGATTTGCACAAATTTTCAAGATTTTTCAAATTGCCGCGCTGTAAGCTTGTATATCTGCTATTTTTTTAATATTTAAAGCATAAAATATTGCTTATAATGTGTTCAGGCCTAAATGGGTTAACTGGTCAATGTAAAGTGTGTGTGTGTGTGTGTGTGTGTGTGTGTGTGTGTGTGTGTGTGTGTGTGTGTGTGTGTGTGTGTGTGTGTGTGTGTGTGTGTGTGTGTGTGTGTGTGTGTGTGTGTGTGTGTGTGTGTGTGTGTCTGGCCTGAACAACAGCGCCCCTCCCTTAACATGTGTGGTCAGAAAAGGTACTGCAGGCTCTGCAGGCTACATACAGACACGGACACACACACGCACGCATACACACACGGCCACGTATAGGAGACGGTGTAACCACCGCTCAAAAAGTTCTATATACTGTAGTTGATGCCGTTGAAGACCAAACACACTTTCTGTGTGTATGGACAGGACACTCATTGTTGAGACATAGTTTACTTTTAGCTTGTTTACTTGCAGACAGTGGTTTACTGAGGGCGTCCTCAGTATATCAGGAGGGCTGGTATTATATTGATAATTGTGGAATATGGAGCTAATCAGATATATTGTACAGTGATATCTGACTTGTTCTCGTTGAAATGGTTTCGTGCGGTTTTGAGAGACGTCGTTGATTCAAAGTGCAGGGTAACAAGTCCCAATTTTACAGTCCTTGAATTTATGTTTCTTGTCTGACTTGGGCCGTACTATTTCCAAGTTACAATAAAGCAAAGACTTGGGTTAGGTTATTGCTATGAAAGCTTTTTATTATATATTTTTTTGTTTGTTTTTTGTTTGAGCAACATCTGATGTTTTATTATGTTGAATGTTGTATTGTTGCCTGCCAACACACCTACTGTGTTGTCAGAGCCGCGACCGAGTATTTCCCGGTGAATCTGTGCGCAAAGGTGGGGGCCGATGGGCAAGGAGGGTCGCGAGCTTATGAGAAACAACTAAAATAAGACCTTAAAACCTGGCGAAAACAGTTGCGTGCATTAGAGGAAGATGACGAGAAAGGAAATCATTTAATGGAAAACATTAAATTAACTTCTGAAAAGCATACACGGCCTTAAAACATGGCAAAAACAGTTGCGTGCATTAGCGCAAGATTAGATGAGGATAAAGGAAATCATTAAATGGAAAACATTAAATTAACTTCTGAAAAGGCTTCTAAGCCTACACTATAGCCTACTAAAAACTAGTGAACCGCGATCTTGCCACACGTGAATAATTGTGGTTGTAAACAATAACACAGACAATATAAATCCTTAGTCTAGTTGTGGGAAGAAAAGGATATCATCATGGCCCCAAATAACTTTTAAATATCTTGCAATTGGCGACGAGTCTCTTACTAAATCGGAAAGATTATACATTACATAACATAATACATAAAAGCTAAACTATATAACCTCTCCATCATCAGCAATAGTCAGTGGTTCGTGTCCCCCACACTCCCAAGCCCCCACCGTTGCGCACAGATTCACCGGGAAATACTCGGTCGCGTCAGAGCCTGTGTAGACTGATTTATACTTGATTGCAAGCAAAGCCAAGTTTTTCGTCACAGAAAATAGTGCAGGTTATGAGCTTGTAGATCCAACTACTGTATAGTATCAGTCCTTCTTTTTATCCTCACTTTAGATCCCTCACAACCACAAGGTGTGTTGTTCATCAAACTGATTTGATTATCATTAACCCATTTAGAACGGGTACACATTATTGTGTATTATTATTTTATGCTTTAACTATTGAAAAATAGCAGATATACAAGCTCGAGTGCCGCGCTGCGAGCTTGTAGATCTGCTATTTTTGAAAAATCGTGAAAATTTGAATTTTGACCCGATTCTATAAGTGTCTTTTGAATCCTAAGATTTTTTCAAAAAACCTATGTTTCTATGTCAGCAATCTGGCTATAGCCATCGTCAAAGAAAAGGTATTTTTCACTTAACTGTGGCTCAGTTAGTCTGTTCTTGAGAGACTACTATGTCAGTGGTTCTCAAATCTTTTCATGTGAAGGACCCCCAAAATTATATTTATTTGGCCATGGAAAATACATATATTCAAAGATTTGCACACATTTTCACGACTTTTTCAAAAATAGCAGATCTACAAGCTTGCAGCGCGCTGTGAGCTTGTATATCTGCTATTTTCACTGGTTAAAGCATTCAATAAGTCTAGGCCTGAATGGGTTAAGACGCAAACGTTTGTGGGGGGTAGGGGGTTTATGACACTTATCTAATCAATTATTTGATACACTTAGACAATGTTCTTCAAAGTGACTGGTTCTCTTTTTCTTTTGTTTGTTTTTTGTTTTTTTAATGCCTTGAGATTTTCTTTCTTTTTGGTAACACTCAAATGCATGCTTAGCCTTTTATTTAGACAATCTTAAATTGTGTAATGGATTGAGGTAGGACTATATATATATTCTTCATACCTGGAACATTTTATCATGTTCAGAGCATCCTGGAAAACAAGTACTGTAATTGGTCTACAGCTGGAACATATGGATGGATTACTTGGACTTGTAATATTAAAGGACAACTCCGCCCTAAATCACTTCTATGCTCATTTTCCTTCTTATATTGATCCAAAAAGACTGTCCATGGGGTCTATTAGGCAGAAATGCCCCTGTTGTCCAGTTTCCCCAGCAGAACCCAGCAGCTCTTATAGCATAGAGTGGAGCCTATAAGCCTATCACTTTTACACTATTTGTTGTAGTCAAATGTGTTTTATTTTTCATGAACGTGTTACTAGTTGTCATTACAAACACATCCATGTCATCGCTGTCCCACACAAGCCATCACACTCTACTAAATAGATGTTAGGCTTTTATGTGTTTTGCCAAGTCCCGGAAAAGATGCCCTGTGATTGGCCAGTGCAGTCACTTTGATTGGCACTTGTGCCGAATGCTCATCCCAAAACATTATTTATGAGATTGTGGTGGCTTGTGTGTCCCACCAAGGCATGGATGTGTTTGTAATGGCATCCAGTAACACATTCATGAAAAAGAAAATCACTTTTGAACACAACAAATAGTGTAAAAGCGATAGGCTTATAGGCTCCACTCTAAGCTATGAGAGCTGCTGCATTCTGCTGGGGAAACTGGACAACAGGGGCATTTGTGCCTAATAGACCCCATGGACAGTAATTTTGGATCAATATAAGTAGGAAAATGAGCCTAGAAGTGATTTAGGGCAGAGTTGTCCTTTAATGACACATCATTTAGCCTTTTATCCATTTTATTTTGTATATTTGTAAGTGCAGAGGAGTGCTGCCTGGATACATGCTAAAACATTTGGTGCATAACATGAGCTCTTTGGTTTTCATTGTATTTATTTCATTTCTTAAGACTGTTACTGAAAAACTACTTTTGGATATTTTTGCTCCCTTTTTTTCTCTTTCTTGTTTTTGTACAGTAAAGTTCTAATGACTAAAGGCATGTATGTGGTTGTGAAGTGATTTCAGATGGGAAGACCCCAAAAAACCACTTGTTTTCTTTTAGCCTTAAAGTCTTTTAACACTGGACTAAAATGTAATGTAGGCATTTCTTAATGAAACCTGGTTTAATGTAACCCTAGTGGCGTTTAGCTGAGCACCCACATGAGCAGTGGGAGGGGCTGAGGCAGAGTCAGATGATCTGTAACCAGGACACAATGGTCCTCCACACTGGTTGGCTGGGCCTGGGATAACCTCGCCTAATAATAATGTTTTTGTATTTAATTTTTTCCATTTTCCCAGAATAATTATTAAAAATAAATGAAAAAAGTTATCGAAAAAACACGGCCAGCTCACGTATTAGGAGGGTAAATGAGTCACCAGAAAAAAATAATGGGTGTTTGTAATGAATCTATCATGGTTAAAATGAAGTTTGAAGTTACAATGGGTGTGTATGTGGAGACACCCTTCCACTGCTCCCTGTTGAAACTGAAATAAAAAAAATATTGTCTTTGCTATTTTGACAGTCTTTAAGCAATCACACATACTGTACATAATTATTCAGGTGTAATTAAGAGTTGAATAATTGATGTGAAAGTGGCATTTAGCATTGAATTTGGAAAATAAAAACACATCAAATGTTACTTTTGTTGAGCTATTTACATTGTTCTTGTATGATGTATTTATTTCATTCAGTTGTCAGTTTGTGAATTTAGCAAATAAACCAGATTTGCAGAGAGAGGGGTTGAATAATTTTGAGCACAACCGTACATACCTGTTCCATAGAAGGCTTGCTGGTCCCGAACCCAACCCTCTCCACGCCAGCGCAGGAAGACCACCCATACAGCATGCCAAGGAAACACCCCAGGGACGTGCTGGCCATTGGGAAAAGCGGGACAACTCCCGAACGGCCGGTTCATTCCCGGCCGGTCCAGGCCGGCCATTACGAAAAAAAAATAAAAAATAAAATGTCGGCCATTTTGGTTTCATTTTGGGGGCTGGGCGGCCAACAAAGTAAATCGTCACTGTCGGGCAGAAACCTTGTATCTCCAAGTTTCAAATGTGTAAATTCTTTCGCAAAGAAAAGCCCTGCTTCATCATACAAGGCCGTCGCACAAAAGTAGTGAAAACAGCAGATCTACAAGCACGCAACGGTGCGAGGCGTTGCGTGCTTGTAGATCGGCTGTTTTCACTAGTTTAAATCATTTTTAAAATGATAAATACAAAACAAACAGTTTTGGACATACAGGGTTTCCACCCGACAACAACGAAATATAACTCATATACTGGCTTGTCACTTGTCATGATCTGAAATGGCAAAAGAAAAAAAAAATCAAACCTTGGTTCGAAGTGGAGCCGTGAATTTGAGCACTTCCAGATCTATGTTTTTGATTCTATGTGTTCCCCCCTGTGTGTGTGTGTGCCTGGCCTGGCCTGGCCTGAAAACAGCGCCCCTCCCTTAACATGTGTGGTCATAAAAGGTACTGTTCGAACTCAACGAAACATCCTTTTCCCACTAGACGGGACAAAAGCTGAAAGCTGTGCACAGGGAGCTCATGTGCTTTGCACACGGCTCCAAAAAGTAGCAGCAGTGCTATAGAGTCGAGAGATCTCTCTCTCTATCGCGAGCAATGAGGGCCTCTCCAACTCTTTTTCCCGGGCTGAATCAGGGGCCCAGCACGTCCCTGAAAAACACCCTGCCAAGCACGGAGGTGCACACTGCACTCCTGTAGCGACAATCTTCATTGGCCCCATGGTGTGTAGAATAGAATAGAATATGGTCCCGCGCCTTCGGGACGTTTTTTGTCGCGTACATTTGCACATACGTGAGATTTATCTCTGCATTTTACCCATCCTATAACAACTAGGAGCAGTGAGCAGCCATATTCGGCGCTCGGGGAGCAATTTTGGGTTAAGGTCTTGCTCAGGGACACATTGACACATTGCTGCCTGACCGGGAATCGAACCAGGGACAACCAGGGGAACTGGTTCCCCAGGCAGGCTCCCTAACCACTCAGCTATGGTCACCCTAAGCGACGGTGTCCCGAATGCACATCCGCACAACCCCGCAGGAGGAACACGACGCTCCCCGCACCGTCCCCTCACAGCGGGTCGACTGGAAACCAGAAAAGGTTAAGCTCTTCTTTTACAAAACAGGCATACTGAAGTCAACACTCTTAGAAGAGATTATAGGAGTAGTTCACCCCCAAAATGACTTTTTTTCTATTGATTATTCACCCCATGGAGTCTCCATGGGGTGAATAATCGATAGAAAAAAAGACAAAAAACAAAAAATATATTTTTAGTTTTTTGTCACATCAATAGAACTAGAATTGAATATTTCAATAATAACATTTTGTTGCTTGTTGTTTTCTTAATGTGTTAAGCCGCAGGGGGTCCGGGGGGGTAATCTGCCTAAAATGTATGGCACAAAATGACAATGATTGTGCCTAGTGTTCACCCACCAAATGTCAGCTAACCCCTGGAAATGCACAAATGATATGTATTTGGTCCACGGAGCGGCTCCATGGCCTGCCCATCCCAAAATATTTTGTTCCAGGGACACCCAGAAGTAAATATTTGAGTTAACAAGACTGACCTATGACTGTCTTGATCCAAGGCTAAACAAGCGAAGCTTAAACCAGCGCCCTCCAAGTTACACCACTTTTTATGTCAAGGACCCCTAAATTGACACTTATTAGCCAATGGACCACCATGAATCACTGCTGAATCACCATGCCCATGTTAGTTTAAAAAAAAAAAAAATCTCATGAGGCCCCCAGCCTGTGTGGGGCCCCAGGCGGCTGCCTATTTTGCCTGAATGGGCTGCACGGCCCTGAAACTAAGACTAGCCTACCTCCTTTATTTATTATGCACCCAAATACCCTTCATGAATTATTTTATTTCATGATGGCCCTACACTGTATCTTTTTTGCAATTATTCTTGAGTTAAATTGTCCCATTAGAAATCTAATCCACATGACTGGCATAGCAGAAATAATAGAACAGAGAGAGGGGAAGAGAAGGGGAGACTTGTGGATATAATTATGCTCAGCTGCAGTTATTTTGTTACTAGTGACAAGAGGAAAACCTAAACATGCATTGCGTTCTACCTTTTCTTTGCTGACATCATTCCTGAAAATTGTGGGGCCCCCCTGCGAGGAGGGGGGTGGGGGCCCTTTTGCAAATGATGACGGAGTTATATCTGTTCAATGTTATATGAGTCATACATAAAGGTTTCCTATGTAAATAAGCTGAAAAGCTTACTAGGATCTCCTTTTAGTTGACCTTGTACCAGTGAACTGTACTGTCATGAAACTGTACCCTTTCCTATGCAAACTTCTAATAAAGTCTTCAATCAATCAATCTCTCTGGAAGAAGTTGCACATGAACTCTGCTGGCGGACTGAGGCGCTCCAACACGACCACTAGCTAAATGCTGGGTGCAGTAAATGTATATTCCTTTCTTGGTAAGGGAAAGCTAAAGGAGTGCTCATTAACTACATTCCACACAGCTGTGTGGAGACTGGGCCAGCAGGCGGGGGAGGGGGAGAGAGAATTAGACTGGAGCAGTAGGGAGCATTTGGGTGTGTGCTGTGTGGGGGCCCCCTCTGCTGGAGGCCCCCCTGCATTGCGGGGGTTGCGTGCCCCTCCCCTACGCCACTGCACACAGTGCTGCAAAGTGCATGATAATACTCGTCAATTCTGCGCTTCTTTATTAAGTAATTTACTTTGCTCCATTGTTGGCTAAATGACGTTTCGTTTCGGCGTCTTTTGGGCAAATCTGAGCTGCAGTTCATCTAACTACTTTCGCCGTGGTTTCATCCACAATAAGCGTGGGAGGACGGAGGAGTGACGGTGGACCGGAGCGTTCAGTGTAAGCGATGACTGCCGAGCGAGCTCTATAAATGAAATGCACACACGTGTGTGTCTGTGAGCTTGTGTATCTGCTATTTTTCTATACCAATGAAACGGGAGATTAGCAGTGATATGTAAATGTAACCATTAAAGCAATAACACCACTCTGAAAACCGGACAATTAGGTGTCCGGCCAGAGGCTGAGCTGGGCAGAGGACAGCAGGGTCGGAAAAAAAACAGATCGCCCTGTGGGCGCTCAGGCACGACTGCTCTATATTTGATCAACATAAGGGGTTTAGTGGTGCTCAGGCAAGGGATGGGTATCGTTTGGATTTTTACGATTCCGGTTCCGGTTCTGCTTATCGGTTCCGGTTCCTAACTGTTCCTATTTCGGTTCCAAAATGGTTAAAAATATATATTTTTAGCTGAAACTGAATAGAGATTTTTTTTTTTATTACACACACACATTATTTTTAAACATTCTTTATTTATTTATTTATTGGGTAATAAAAGGTAATATGTCTCCAGTTGCATAATTGCACATTTATGGCCTAATTGTGTTATTATTATTACTATAATAGGCCTGCCAATGTTTGGGGAGAATTCACTTTCAGTTTCATTTTAGCACACACACACACACACACACACACACACACACACACACACACACACACACACACACACACACACACACACACACACACACAGACACACACACACACACACACACACACACACACACACAGTATCTTGCTGTGAACTCTAGAAGTGGCCCGAACTCTAGAGGTGAGTGGCCCGAAGGACCGCCGAACTTCAACACAGAGACGCTCCAGCGTTATGCTTCGACGCATCGCGGTGCTTGGATTGTGCCATTTGTGCTGTTTGTGCTGTCTTTTTTTTTTTTGCGCATCACATCTAGGAACCGATAGGCAGTACCGACATTACATATATTTTTTGGGTACCCAGGAACTGTCATGTGTAAGGTGTCCAGTGTAGTCTGGGCTGACAGTCTTTCAGCAAAAACTGTACTGGGACAAAAGATTTGACAGTAGGCTAACAATTAATTGCCTATGAAATCAAGTCAATACTTTTGTACTTTTACTGACGTAGCCTATATGTTGAATTGAGGACTTTTGCGTGGTGTGGGGGTGGGGGCTGTATAGGCAAATTCGCGAGGTTGTTGTATAGACTGATTGATTGATTGAAGAGTTTAGCACTGTTTGCAATAGAAGACGCAGTTACAATACACAACATTGGCACACACACACGTCACAGTCCCATTCCGCGACCCACCCGTGGGTCGAGACCCAGTACTTGGGAAACAACAATGCTTAAAACATCATACACACGCAGTTTTTATAGACGCTGTCTGTATCTGTCGCTCTCTCTATCTCCGACACTCACTCACTCTCACACACACACACACACACACACACACACACACACACACACGCGCGACGCGAGCGAAAAGCCGTTGTCCGTGGTGTAACCTATAGGCCTACTTATTATAACTCTATGGGTGTAACACGTTGAAAAATAAAAAATATCCGAGCACATCGGTGCTTAATAATAAGTGAACTTTCCGACGGCGAAGTCCTTCTGATGGATTTTTCTTGGCTGTCAATGTCTCTATAGTCCAAAAAATCGCTCTGAACGTAAGACCACTCCCCCTATGAAACCAAGGCACAAAAGAGGGAGGGCTAGTGGGCTGTGGCGCTCGATTCCACATATTTGCTATAGCGAGGGCACTGCATAGGAGGAGAAAGCCTCGTGCCGCCCGCCCATCCACCTTCTGACACAGTTATCGCCTTTCCCAAACCAAAGAAGGGGGGCGAAAAAGCGACTAGCAATGCCCACGGAAGGAGGAGCAGTTGATTCCACATGATCTACACGCTGAGCGGGGCGGCGCCCACTGACTTCAATAGAATACGTGGAGCCAGCCGAGAGAACCGCCCGCGTTTATCATCAAGGGACATTAATCCACTTTCCATTCTGACGTCACTGCCAAAGTGACTTCCAGGGGCTAGGTAAAGACATTTTGCTATCACAAAATGTAAAAAAAAGTCATTTTGGGGGTGAACTAACTACTCCTTTAAGAGAACTATTGCACAAATCTTAGAAAAAAACAATACAGCGAAAACTGGAAACTTGAAACGGTGACCAAAATAATTCCTAATCGACTGCTACAGGGATGATGATGTCTTTCTGTAGTCCTAAACCGTTTTGTACTTTAAATGGGACCCGGTTTGGAACCTGCATCCCGTCCATCACTTTGAGTTCCAAATGAGGATTTTAGTGTTTATTTAACAGTCTTGCTCTTGTTTTCCTTTCAGCATGTCCAACTTCAACATGTTGAGACCAGGCTTGACATCTACCTTAGTAAAATTAAAAAAGGACTTACTTTGAACCAGTATTTATAAGAAAAGTACAATTGAATGACAAGAAAAATACTATTGCAGTTGATGTGGGAGGTTAAGATGGAGAAACTTTATCAGATAGTTGTACACTTGTGGACCTCGGTCGATTTAGCCGCGCGGTCTGTGATTTACCGGGCCGGTCGGTTGATTTAGCGACCCGGTCGCTCGATTTAGCGACCCGGTCGCTGAAAACTACCGACCACGTTGCGACCCGGTTGTAGGTCGCTAAATGATCTCGCTCGTACTGCTTTCGTGTAGGCCTACCCATGGCCCTGTTTTAACAGGAGAATGGAAGATCTGAAATTAGCAAAGACTAATTAGTGACCTTGAAATAATAACTAAGATGGGACAAGTGTCAACATAATGCTCAAAGTTGTATTTTCATTTTACTCCAGTAGAAATCAAGCTTCTCTTTCAGTTCTTCGTTGATGAGATTCTTATCTCAGATCCTCCAGACCATGGGCCAAACTGTCAAATATTAAGTAAGCAAGAGGCAAACATTGTGAAAATAGATGCTCACAACGCCTCGCAACGCGAGGCAGATCTAGATCTGCTATTTTCACAATATTTATCTGTGGAACCGAGTCACATTAATACCTACATTTCCAAGTGCTTATCAGGGTGGGGTTCCCCAGTTCAAATATGTTTATTTTGGGGGTCGCAGCCTAAAAAAAGTTTGAGAACCCCTGGTATTGAGCATTAACAAATTCATCCACCAGGGGCATTGACAACTCATTCTTATGACCTCCTATCTAGCCAAGCTTTATAAACTATATATTTTTTAAAGAGAAAACAATAAAAGAAAATAAGCAAATATTCAACTTCGGTGAACAACGTTGAATAGTGACTTCTAATATTCGAATATTTGGTGTGAATGCCCTAATGTGTATGCATTAATGTGACTGAACATAGTGGCAGAGACTGAGTGAGAGAGAGACATGGGGAGAGCAAGTGTGAGCAGGGGCGTCACAAGGGGTAGGAAAGTGGGACTGAGTTACCAGGGCCCAAGGTGGAGGGGCCCTAGTAACTTTAGCTATTGAAAAATAGCAGATATACAAGCTCACAGCGCGGCACCGAGTGCCGCGCTGTGAGCTTGTAGATCTGCTATTTTTTAAAAGTCGTGAAAATAATGTGCAAATCTTTAAGCGAACATTTGTAACTCAAATTTTGCTTCTTGGGGGGTCCCTGGAACTAAATATTTTGAGATGGGGGTCCGTGGCCAAATTCATATAATTTTGGGGGTCCTTCACATGAAAAAGTTTGAGCATCACTGACATAGAAACATGGGTTTCTTGCACACATTTTCACAATTTCACAAAAATAGCAGATCTACAAGCTTGTGAGCTTGTATCTGCTATTTTTCAATAGTTAACATTCATGGGGGGCCCGCAGTGAATCCTTGTACCCAGGGCCCAGAATTTGGTGTGACGCCCCTGAGTGTGAGTGAGGTTTGTATACTGTATGAGCAGGGCCATGATGCTCACAGCTGTTTGGCACATAGCTAATACAAATACTCACGTCAGGCAGAGGTTCAGGCTGTTGTAAACGCAGAGAACCGTCCACTGTCAGTCTCTCTCCAGACAGAGAACCGTCCACTGTCAGTCTCTCTCCAGACAGAGAACCGTCCACTGTCAGTCTCTCTCCAGACAGAGAACCGTCCACTGTCAGTCTCTCTCCAGCTTTCCTTGAGGCCTGCCTGGGTTGTCCTGCTTTCCATCACTATGTAACTACCACTGGCGTCTCCAAAAAGTCACTACAAAAGGGATTTTAGATTTGTTGTCGTTGCGCGTACTGGGACGGCACTAGGGATGAGACGATATGCGATATTATTGTTTATCGTGATAAAAAAACACTCACGATAATCGTATTGTGTAGTTTTAATTTATCGTAAAAATTGTCCTGCACTGGGATGAATTCACCTTTCTACCACTTTTTGTGGTCACATGTTCAGAGCTGGATTCTGATTGGCTTAAAACAGTGGTAAATCAGTCAACAACCTTGAGTTGGCTCATGGACCCCCCCCCCACTGTTGTGTTGCAGTTGTATAACTAAATAACCTTGCAAGTTACAACTGTGTTTTCTTTCATTTATATGGTAAAAGTGGTAGAAAAGCAATTTACCATTCGAGGGTCGTGGCTTCGCCTCGTGCCACAACCCTGAAACAGTGGTAAATCAGCCAATAACCCACTCGCTCTCATGGTAAATGGCTTACTTTAAACCTTCTATTGGTAAAACATACAAACGTACTTATAATATACTGTACGTACTTGATACAGTCTTTTTTTCTCCACTCTACCAAATCTCTTTGCCAAAAAGTAGCCGATCTACAAGCTCACAACGCGTCACGTCGCGATGCGTTGTGAGCTTGTAGATCTGCTATTTTTCTCAAATGTTCCACCCCTCAGGATAATGGATGTTGGGGATATTTTGATTATCGCGATAATATCGTAAATCGCGATTTCTTTGGTCACAATAATTGTGACATGAAACTTTCATATCGTCCCATCTCTAGAAGTAGACGGCACCTGTCAGCCGAGAGTGTTGGGCGGGAGGAGTAGGACGAAATCTCCATGTCCTCCCGGTGGAGGCTCCTCACTGGCAGTAGGCAGCAGTGACATTTGTGTGGGGAGGAATTGGGTCGCATAATGAATACAGGGTTCCCACGGTCATGAAATTCCTGGAAATATTTTAAAATTAAAAGAAAAAAAAATCCAGTACTGGAAAAGTTTTGGAATTGATCAAGGGTCCTGGAAGGTCCTGGAAAAAAAATGCTATGCATTGTCTTTGGTTATTGGTTTTGTTAATACCTCTGAAATGACAAATTAAACATTGGCCAAATTGTTTAATATTAGAGGCAGAAATTGTGAAAATAGCCGATCTACATGCTCACAACGCCTCGCGTTGCGAGGCGTTGTGAGCATGTAGATCTGCTATTTTGACAATAGAAACGTGTTATACAAAATTCCTCAACTGCTCGTCAGGGTGCCGTGGTCCCCAGTTAAAATATGATTATTTCAGATGTCACAGCCTGAAAAGGTTGAGAACCACTGGCATACACTACCTGTCTTTGGGCATTGCGCATAGGAGTAAGCGACTTGTTATTGAGCTGAATTATTGTTATATAGTCCTGGAAATTGGGTTAAATATTCTGGAAAAGTTTTGGAAATGAATTGGTAAAAATGTGTGGGAACCCTGTGAATAAATGGGGACTGCCCCATTGGGTCGAACAGCGTCGGCAGGTTAGATAATCACCCGCGAGCGTCGACAGGTTAGATAATTACCCGCGTCGCTGTTACTGAGGTTAGGTTTAGGGTTAGGGTTAGAGTTAGGCATAGTTTTACTGAGGTTAGGATTAGGGTTTGGGTTAAGAGTTTGGTGGTCGATCCAAAGGGTGTTCGACCTAATGACATGTTACCGAATAAATTGGGGAGAGAAAGGGGCAAAAAGTAGAACCATTATTAGCATATCGTCACTGTTGGGCAGAAACCTCGTATCTCCAAGTTTCAAATGTTTACGTTTTTTCGCGAAGTAAAGCCCTGCTTCATCAGACAAGGCCGTCGCACAAAAGTAGTGAAAACAGCAGATCTACACAACGCCTCACGGTGCGAGGCGTTGTGTGCTTGTAGATCGGCTGTTTTCACTAGTTTAGTTCATTTTTTTAAATGATAAAAACGAACGGTTTTGGACGTACAAGGTTTCCACCCGACAACGACGATATACTGAACAGACAAAATGCAAATGCATTGAAAGAACAGAAGCCAGGATGATCTCTTAATGTATGACCTTATAAACCAGACAAAGTGGGGTGAAAAGCTACCTCATTATTCTGCTGCCCGACAATTTATTTCCCTGACGTCATTAAATCCATGTCCTCATTCTTTGGAACGGACTCTGCACTGGCTGCTTTAAAGCTAGAACCACCATGCACAGTACATGGGATCAATCATAAATACAACATCTAAAAAACATTAGAAATTGAGATTACACATTTATTTTTCATATCGGCCTTGACAAAGGAATAGAACAAACAAACAACAAATGTCACAAGGAAAGGAAAAGAAAAAAAAACATTTAATGTTTGTCAGAAGTACAAAAGAATTGTGCAATATGGAACAACACTTCACATCTGCTGTAGGGAGGGGACGATAAGCGATATTATCGTTTATCGTGATAAAAAAACACTCACGATAATCGTATGGTGGAGGTTTAATTTATCGTGATATCGTCCTCCGTCATGCACTGGGATCAATTCACCTTTTATTTGCCGAGCTGCATATCCAGTACCACTTAAACCCTCTATAATTGGTGAAAGGTACTTATAATATACATACTTGATACAGTCTTTTGTTCACTCTATCAAATGTCTTTGCCCAAAAATAGCCGATCTACAAGCTCACAACGCGTCGCGACGCGTTGTGAGCTTGTAGATCTGCTATTTTTTGGCAAACGTTCCACCCTAGGATAATGGCTTTTGATTATCGCGATAATATCGTAAATCGCGATTTCTTTTGTCACAATAATCGTGATGTGAAATGTTCATATCGTCCCATCTGCTGTCAGGTTTCCTCGCGCTGCCGTGGCGACTGTTTATGCTATATTTATGAGTGTTCGGGGGTCTCGCGAGGAGGCGCGGCGGAGCGCACAAGAATCTGTGTGTCTGCGTTGGCAAGAAGACCTCGGTGACTTCATGCGTGGGAGCAAAGCTCCCATGACTGTTCTTCTCTCATCAAGTGGGGGAAGAGAAGAAATAGCACAACAGGGAACACTTTAACAACCCATTTAGAAAGGGTACACATTATTGTGTATCACTTTTGAAAAATAGCAGATATACAAGCTCACAGCGCGGCACCGAGTGCCGCGCTGCGAGCTTGTAGATCTGCTATTTTTGAAAAATTGTGAAAATTCGAATTTTGACCCCGATTCTATAAGTGTCTTTTAAATCCTTCTAAGATTTTTTTGAAAAACCTATGTTTCTATGTCAGCAATCTGGCCAGCCATCGTCAAAGAAAAGGTCCTTTTCACTTAACTGGAGCTCAGTTAGTCTGTTCTTGAGAGACTACTATGTCAGTGGTTCTCAAACCTTTTCATTTGAATGACCCCCAAAATGATATGTATTTGGCCACGGACCCCCATCTCAAAATATTTAGTTCCAGGGACCACCCAGAAGCAAAATTTGAGTTACAAATGTTCGCTTTGAAAATACATATATTCAAAGATTTGCACACATTTTCACAACTTTTTCAAAAATAGCAGATCTACAAGCTCGCAGCGCGGCACTCGGTGCCGCGCTGTGAGCTTGTATATCTGCTATTTTTCACTGGTTAAAGCATTCAATAATTCTAGGCCTAAATGGGTTAATTTGAGCCATGAAGCGAAGCTATTAACCATAATGAAACTGTCTGTTTGTGTATATCTGCAAATTATGTCCATCAACCAACAGATATGCACAGTAACAGAAACATGTTGCAAACTGTGAAATAATTCAACCCTTTAACCTTTTGTTAACCCTTTTTTGTTCTGTTCACACGATGTGTGAAAGTAAAGTTTTAGTTCATATCGTTACTGTCTGACCAAAACCTCTTAACTCCATTTTTGATTTTTTTGGCATAAATCAGGGCTATTGAACACCCTTTACATCTGAGTGTTGGTTAAAATAATATTGAACCAGTGGAAAGTAGTAAAAAGTGCTTGAGACAAAACCTCCTAACTCCACAGTTTCTGCCAAACCAGCTAACTCCACCCGATTGGCCCTCTCTTTTTTTTCATAAATATGTGCTATTGAACACCCTTTACGTTTGTGTGTTGGTTAAAATAATATTGAACCAATACAAACCAATAAAAAGTAGTAAAAAGCCCTTCGGTCAAAACCTCCTAACTCCACTTGAACATTTTGGAGTTGGGAGGTTTTGACCCGACAGCAGAGATATACCAGTAAGACTCCCTAAATCGGGAGATAAGCTTAAAGTTGATAACGTTTTAGAATGCAATGGTAGCCAATCAGGAGGAAATATGGGAAACAGGACAGATCCATGTTGACTAAATATGCCCGGAAGACAGACTTACACATGACAACCAAAAGTGCAAGCAACGTAGACCAGTGGTTCTCAACCTGTGGGTCAGGACCCCCAGGGGGGTCCCCAAATTATTTTGGGGGGTCCCCAGATGATTAACTTAATGTGCAACATTGTTTTCTCTCTCAACAGTAAATAAACCAACATGAAGTTTAAGTGTATAGAGGGTTTCTGCACATTTCTAAAGTGACAATTTAAAGACTTTTTAATACCTCTAAAATGACAAATTAAACATTGGCCAAATTGTCAAATATTAGAGGCAGAAACAGTGAAAATAGCCGATCTACATGCTCACAACGCCTCGCAACGCGAGGCGTTGTGAGCATGTAGATCTGCTATTTTCACAATAGAACCGTTTTATACAAAATGTAATGCCTCAACTCTTAGTACTCGTATGGTGGGGGGTCCCCAGTTAAAATATGATTATTTTGGGGGTCCCGGCCTGAAAAGGTTGAGAACAACTGACGTAGACGACATGTTAAAATAAAGTTGTGATACTTTTTAATCATCTGGAGCTCATTTTCATTACATTTTATCTAGGCACAGAGAGAGATGGGGGGAGGGCGAGAGAGAGAGGGCTGGTAATGATCTCTAATAACTCCTCCCACAGCAGCTGCCCTGCATTGCATTGTACTGTAATGTAATGTCAGCATTCCTTATTCATAAACCACTCACACAGTAACCCAATACACCCTGCTTGTTAGCAGCCTTCACCCTCTGCTCCGCTCAGGCTTACCAGCATCGCACCTGCACTCTGTTCCGGAGGAGACCACTGCTTCTTGTTCTTTAACACAGGGGTCTTCAACGTTTTCAGGCCAAGGACCCCTTATATTAGCTGAGAGAGAGATGAAGCAGGGACCCCCCACTACATGTTGTATAAAACTGTGTTGCAGATTTTCATCGATTTCAGTAATAGAATCATAGACTTGTTGTCAATCTATGTTGGATTCATGTTGATGTTTTTTTTTCAGACATTTAACCACTTAAATCATCAGTACTTAGTACTTACTTTTTTACTTCTAAACCAAACCTATTTGCCCAAAATAGCAGATCTACAAGCGAGGCGTTGAGAGCTTGTAGATCTGCTATTTTTGGCTTAAAGTTCTCCTCAGAATAGGGATGCGAGGGTTCAAGTTGTTAATTTAAAAGAATGATCCTATCACACAAGGATTTGGCGGCCCCCCCTGTGGTAACGCTGAGGACCCCCTAGGGGTCCCGGACCCCCTGTTGAAGACCCCTGCTTTAACACAACATACACTGCTGTGATACTGTTGGTATATACATTGTTTCCCAAACACTGGGTCAGGGACCCATTTGTGGGTCGTAAAAAAAACATTCTCAAGAAAGCAAAGAATTTAATGTCATGAATAAAATAAAATAAAAAATCAACGATTGTTTTCAGTAATTTCATGAAGAAAATAAATCTAAATCATAGAAATTCCATAAATTAGAAAACAACGTTTAGGTGGTAGTAGTAGTAGTAGTAGTAGTAGTAGTAGTAGTACGTAGTAGTGAAAATACAGTACTTAAAGGAGTAGTTCACCCCCAAAATGACTTTTTTTTTTCCTATTGATTACTCACACCATGGAGATTTGAGTTCAATAATATTGTTTGGTTTTTGATTACAATAAATGTACTCCCACTGGTTCTGGATGGGGGCCCAAATGCATTTGGGTCTCCATCCAGAATCAATATAGGTAAATTTACTAAAATCTAAATGTTGTCTTAGGAATGTGACAAAAAAATATATATTATTGAACTCTGAAGTCTCCATGGTGTGAGTAATCAACAGAAAAAAAGTCATTTTGGGGGTGATCTACTCTGAACTACTTTAATACGTTCGCTTGTAGATCTGCTATTTTCACTAATTTGGGTTCCCAGGCAAAGGTCTCATTTCTCTTTTGGGTCTTGAGCTAAAAGGTTTGGGAACCACTGCTCTACAGTTTTGATCCAAACTCCGTAGAAAGATTGTAAGATAGTAAGCTAAGCACAAACACACACACACACACACACACACACACACACACACAGACGCACACATATTTCCACAGTGGGGTGTGACTGTTTTCCTGTTCCCCAACAGTTGTGCAGTGAGGATGCCAAGAACCAGGGGCGTCGCACCAAATTCTGGGCCCTGGGTACAAGGATTCACTCACATTTTGTGCTTTAACTATTGAAAAATAGCAGATCTACAAGCTCACAGCGCGGCACCGAGTGCCGCGCTGCGAGCTTGTAGATGTGCTATTTTTGAAAAATCGTGAACATTTGTGCAATAGTCTTTTTCAAATCCTTTTTGTGAAAGGGTTTATGAAAAACAAATGTTTCTATGTGAGTGGTGCTCAAACTTTTTCACGTGAAGGACCCCCAAAATGAATTTGCCCACGGACCCCCATCTCAAAATATTTAGTTCCAGAGACCCCCAGAATTAAAATCGGAGTTACAAATGTTCGACTTTTCAAAAATAGCAGATCTACAAACTTGTAGATCTGCTATTTTTCAATATCTAAAGTATAAAATAATTAAGGAGCCACCTTGGGCCCTAGTAACTCAGTCCCACTTACCCCCCGCTTGTGACGCCCCTGCCAAGAACAGAAGGATGGGCTGGCCTCCACAAACACTGCTGTTGTTGAGTGAGGGTTAGGATTTTATAGAGACCATAACTTGCACATCCTGAGATAAGAGTTTCTGTCCACCAAAGCAGTAATACTTCCAAGGTCGGGACCTCCATTTTCCAGTGTATCTCAATGGGTTGAGCAGTAATGTTTGCACTTACTGAGCAGTGAGGGACTTCTGATAAAGGCCAAATGCTTTTATCATCTGTGGGTAGAACGAGGATATCGTACCTCCTAAATCACCCAGCCACTGCTAAAGCCAGCATTGTTTTTTATTGTCTAAGCTGTTAAAAATGTTGAATGGAAATAAAGTGAATTTATAGCCATGTGGTTTTGGTTTAAATTGGTCATAGTTGTAACAGACGGCAGTACCTGTATAGTGGAAAAACCAACGTGAATTGAATAGAAATTTCACATCTGAACGAGTAGTTGGATTGGTGGGTGGGGGGTGGGGGGGGGGGGGGGGGGGGGGTATGGACTATGGACCAAGAAGTGTGATAAGCTGAGTCTGAAACGGCAGATGAGACTGATGATCACTGGGAGACAAGACATGGATGAAAGTTGGCCACCGATCACATACAGGTGGCTGTGGATGGCTCTGTAAAATTCACAGCTATGTAAAAGGAACCAAAACACATTGTGGGAAATGATGACCGCATTGACGGTTCAGAGAATGGCTGTTTGTACCAATAAGGGGCCTTTTCCACCGTCAATAAAGAACCGGTTCGGGTTCTTTCTCCTGCCTATGGGATGAACCAGAAGTCAGCTTTTCCACGAGAACCGAGTTGGTTCCGAACCGTAAAAGTTGGTTCGCGGCCGGTTCTCAAGAACAAACCAAGGTTCTCACACAACATATTAATATAAGGAACACATACTGGTGTGTCCCTCCCTCACACAACATATATAAGGAACACATACTGGTGTGTCCCTCCCTCACACAACATATTAATATAAGGAACACATACTGGTGTGTCCCTCCCTCACACAACATATTAATATAAGAAACACATACTGGTGTGTCCCTCCCTCACACAACATATTAATATAAGGAACACATACTGGTGTGTCCCTCCCTCACATAAGGAACACATACTGGTGTGTCCCTCCCTCACACAACATATTAATCTAAGGAACACATACTGGTGTGTCCCTCCGTCACATAAGGAACACATACTGGTGTGTCCCTCCCTCACACAACATATTAATATAAGGAACACATACTGGTGTGTCCCTCCCTCACACAACCTATTAATATAAGGAACACATACTGGTGTGTCCCTCCCTCACACAACATATTAATATAAGGAACACATACTGGTTTGTCCCTCCCTCACATAAGGAACACATACTGGTGTGTCCCTCCCTCACACAACATATTAATATAAGGAACACATACTGGTGTGTCCCTCCCTCACGCAGGACATCAGAGGGACGTATGGGCTTGAGTTTGATGATCTGAGCTCACTCTTTGTGGACACTAACAGAGAAACCTAGCGTTTGCTGCATGCCAGCCTGTCCCTTCTGAAGCAGCAGAAAGCCCCGGGTGTATGACTCATGGGATGTTTGTGTTGTGGTTGTTTATTTCAATGTATCGTAATTTGTACTTACGTAAGTTTTTATTAATGGGTTTTCGATGTTTGGACCCAATGTTTTATACAATTGTGTCGATGAAATAAACTAAACTAAAACTGAGGCCTGCCAGCAGCACCTGTCATGTTCTCTCAGCCAACTCCCTCCCCACACCATGACCCTCCATGGGGTCCTCCCTATGTTCCCCAGGTTCTATGTTCCCCAGGTTCTACAGTATGTTCCACACTTCCCCCCAAAAAAGGTTCTATGTTCTCCAGGTTCTATGTTCCCCACGGGACCGTACCTATGTTCCCCAGGTTCTATGTTCCACACTTCCCCCCAAAAAGGTTCTCTGTTCTCCAGGTTCTATGTTACCCACCCACCCTCCCACAAAAAGGTTCTATGTTCCCCGCTCAACCAAAAAAAGTACATGTTCCCAACTCAAACTCAGGAAATGGTGGGACATCTGGGCACTAAGAACATGTGGGCAATCCTAATTTAGGTGCTCGGTTGCCCAGGTGCCCAGATGTCTCCACCCCTAAGTGCCCACTCGTCTTGGTGCCCACTCTTCCAAATGCCCACTCGTACAGGTGCCCTCTCGTCCAGATGCCCAGTCATAACAAAAGTATGGTGCCCAGATGTCCCTAGTGCCCCCTGTCCCACTAGTATTCATATTTTTCCCCCATTATTGTGTTTTGAGTTGAGAGTTATTGTGTTTTGAGAATTAATAATTAGACATGAATGTTTACTGCATTTTTGGATGAGTGGGGAACAGAACCTTTTTTAAGTTGAGTGGGGAACATAGATCCATTTGGGGGGGGGGGGGTAAGTGGGGAACATAGAACCTGGGGAACATAGGTACGGTCCCATCTATAAATATACATTGAACATAATCTGTCCCACCGCTCTCTGTCTCTCCTAACATGCGTGTACGTAGTGAGAGGGCATTTCTTTCCCCTTTTGTAATCCGAGATGCATCTTCTGTCAACCCCCCTGGGAAAGACATGGGATCCCTGAGGTCTCCTCTCCTGCTGATCACACAACACAGGGAGGAGGAGGGCCTGATAGGCAGGCAGGTTCCCAATCATTTCCTCAATGAAAAACACATGCGAGAGAGAGAGAGAGGCCAAGAGAGGGAGGGGAGTGGGGCAGAAGGCAGTGCTGTAGGACTACATGGTGCAGTAGGAGAGGGGTAGAGAGACTACATGGTGCAGTGAGAGACAGAAACAGAGATAGAGACAAAGAAGGAGGAGGAAAAAGTGAGACTTTTATGTTTTCACTGTCAGTAGAAAGGAAGCTTTTACTTCAGGACATCCTGTGTTTGTAGACAGAGAGAAAGAGTGGAGAAGAATATACAACCAAGAGTGACGGCAAACAAAGAGGCTCTCCCTCAACAAGGAGTCCTTTCCCCTTTGATAGAAGGACAAGGCGTGTGGAGGTCAGTGGAGCAAATCCAGCCACAGAATCTGACCCCCTGTCGGCCTACTGAGCAAAGACATGGCCAACTCTATCACCAGGAGAAGTTCCTCCAAGCAGGGCTGGGAGGACATCATCAGGTGAGTAGCACAATGAACTGCTTCATCATGCTCTGAACTGCAGCCAGCCAGCCACCGTATACTATAAGAACATATTTGATTTGTATGCACTTTTCGTTAACAAAAGTGTCTCACGATCAGCTCATCACCAGGACATATGCAATTGTGGGAAAACAAATATCGAGAGCAATGTTTGTCATGAGAAACTATGTAAATACGAATGCAGTTGATGCAAATAAACAAAACTTCAGTTGATGCCAAAGGTAAAAAGCCAGCTACATCATTAGGATCAGCTGTGTGGGGGCATCTTTAGTGGTTGGTGAGAGTTGGAAGTGGCATTGTGGGGGAAATGGGCACCTCATGTGTTTCATATTTGTTCTTAATTAGACTTACTTGTTGAATCTGTATTAAAAATGCTGAAAACGTTGTGACATTTCTAACATCCGAGACTGACACCGAAGCCCAGATATCAGAAACTCAGGATTCATGCAAGGTGTTTTCTTTAGCAGTTTCTTATAGCAAATCATACCGGATGATATAGTCTATTGGATTGTGTATAAAAAAATATTCCTTACAATATTTTATAGGCCTATATATTTTGTCTTGGCTTCTAAAAGTTTTAGCATTTTATTAACAAAGGTATTGATTCATAAAGACACCAATTTGAACATTCTGCAATAAGATGCAGGTAAATCAAAACGTAGCAACAAAGAAATATGTGACTGTTTCTTTGGAAGTGAGCAAATTTGTATTTGTTGTGAGGTCAAGTCCTCTGTGCACTTTAGTGTCATTTGGTGTGTTTTAGTGTCATATGGTGTATTTTTAGTCTCATATGGTGTGTTTTCAGTGTCATATGGTGTGTTTTTAGTCTCATATGGTGTGTTTTTAGTGTCATGGTGTGTTTTCAGTGTCATATGTTGTGTTTTCAGTGTCATATGGTGTGTCGGGAGATTCTTTAGTGCTGCGTTTCTGTATGACATCACTGAGCATGACATTGAGGTCTGGCTTCAATGGCATTTTTTATTGCTGAAACTTCCCTAATGGTAATGACATCATCTCCTATACCCCTGCTGCTACGCGCGCACACACACACACACACACACACACACACACACACACACACACACACACACACACACACACACACACACACACACACACACACACACACACACACACACACACACACACACACACACACACAGTATGTCTCCCAGACTTCCCACGTGTAAATGTGTGTTGAAACAGTGGAAAGTGTGATGAAACGGCACACAGATCCCCTCCTTAACGTTGGGGCCCTGACCTGGCCAGCCCTTGGGATCGGCAAGCTCACATTTCAGGGCCTCGCACACACGGGCACAGAACACACAATATCTCATCCCATCTGATCTCATCTCGTACAAGGAAATGTGATACTTGCATATGGAGTGTCAGATTCAGAATTATTGTTTTTGTTTTTCTCTGGGTGTTACATTGCACTGAACAGCATTATTGATAATATATTGATGTCACAAGACCTATGCATGTGGTCCAGGGATTGCTTTCATTATGAGGAGAAATAATGAAACCTGCTCACGCCTCGCAACGCGAGGCGTTGTGATCGGCTATTTTCACAATAGAACCGTGTTACATAAAATGTAATCCCTCAACTCTTAGTGCTCGTCAGGGTGGGGGGTCCCCAGTTAGAATATGATTATTTTGGGGGTCGTGGCCTGAAAAGGTGGAGAACCCCTGCTTTATACCACTCTACAGTATGTATACTGTATATAATAAATTCTGAATTTGGTCAAGCATGCAGGCAGTATGACATCATTAGGACAGCTGTAGAGTTTAGTTCAAAAGTGAACATGCCAAAAGAAAGGGGAAAAAGGAAGAAAATGCACATTTGTGCAGATGTGAGACAAAGACATCTAACTTGCTTCTCTGGAGCCACATGGCTCGAATGTGGATGTCGACAGGGACGTGCTGGGCCACTGATTCAGCCCGGGAAAAAGAGTTGGAGAGGCCCTCATTGCGCGCTATAGAGAGATCTCTCTCTATAGCGCTGCTGCTACTCAAAGATTTGCCATTTCAGATCATGACAAGTGACAAGCCAGTGGGCCAATTACTGTACATGAGTTATATTTTGTCGTTGTCGGGTGGAAACCTTGTATGTCCAAAACCGTTTGTTTTGTATTTATCATTTAAAAAATGATTTAAAACTAGTGAAAACAGCCGATCTACAAGCACACAACGCCTCGCGGGCGTCGGGGCGTGAGGCGTTGTGTGCTTGTAGATCTGCTGTTTTCACTACTTTTGTGCGACGGCCTTGTATGATGAAGCAGGGCTTTGCTTTGCAAAAGAAATGTACAAATTTGAAACTTGGAGATACGAGTTTCTGCCCGACAGTGACGATTTACTTTGTTTGCTGCCCAGCCCCCAAAATGGAACGAAGGCCGACATTGTATTTACATTTACATTTGGACCGGCCGGGAATGAACTGGCCGTTCGGGAGTTGTCCCGCTTTTCCCAATGGCCAGCACGTCCCTGGATGGCCAGGACTTCAGGTGGCCAGCCTGTGTGACGTCAATCATCTCAAGACTCTGTCTATGATATATCCATTTGGGACAATTTTCAGCCAGAGCCCCTTTGATTTCCATTAGAGAGTGAGTGAATTACACAAGAAGTTTGGCGCAGATCGGTCTAGCTGTTTGCAAGCCTGGCAAACACAAGCATAAAAAATTATTACTGCCAAAAAGACACCAGTGATAAACAAATAAAACAACGCACAAAGTGTTTTCAAGGGGATTGGAGTCCTCAACATGGGATCTTGTTCAGCCTTCTGGCCTCCTGTTGCCTAACTTTATAGTGTGCTGTTTTGTTTAAGTGAAGTCTTTTCTAATAGCTCAAATTAATCACTTGGGGTAGGGATATGTCACCTCAAAAATTAACCTTGCATGAACCTCGTCTCTTGGACCAGAATTTTCTCATGCTTTTCCATCTTTTATTATGTCTGCATACATAACGGGATGGGCATGGGTGTCGTACCAAATTCTGGGCCCTGGGTACAAATTCACTGTGGGCCCATTTAGACTGGGAACGCATTATTACGCATTATTTTGTGCTTTAACTATTGAAAAATAGCAGATATGCAAGCTCACAGCGCGGCACCGAGTGCCGCACTGCAAGCTTGTATTGAAAAATAGCAGATATACAAGCTCACAGCGCAGCACGAGTGCCGCACAGCGAGCTTGTAGATCTGCTATTTTTGAAAAATCTTAAATATTGAATATTTCAAATCCTTCTTTGAAAAACCTATTTCTATGTCAGTGGTGCTCAAACCTTTTCATGTGAAGGACCCCCAAAATCCTTCACATGAAAAAATATATGCATTTGGCCACGGAGCCCTATCTCAAGATATTTCGTTCCAGGGACCGCCCAGAAGCAAACTTTTACTTACAAATGTTCGCTTAAAAAATACATAATATTCAAAGATTAAAAAAATAGCAGATCTACAAGCTTGCAGTGCGGCACTCTGTGCCGCGCTGTGAGCTTTTATATCTCCTATTTTTCAATAGCTAAAGTATAAAATTGTTGCAGGAAATTGTTTCATTTCTATTGCAAATGAGGCATTCGAATGACATTTTTGAAAAAATGAAGATCTGAATTGAATTGTGAGTAAGATTCCAGAGGCCATAGCAGGACGCTCCCCATTCCTCCCCTGGCCCTGACCGCACCCCTCTCTCCAGAATCCCCCTTTCCTTCGCCTTGTTGACATTTTCTCTATAGTCATTTCACTTGAGCAAACGTAACCAAATGAAGTCAAACCTCATTACACAGTTAGACCAATTTATTTCCAAACCACATAGAAATTAATAGAATCCAGTTACTTCATCGAAAGTTAAACAAACCACGGCAGGCTTTGGAAAACGGTCAGCAGTAATGTAAGCAGTCGTTTTGGATGGGCTAAACAAGCCAGACCACCGCTATGGTACTTAAAAAGCATGATTTATACATGGCTGCACACGATTATCACCTACCGAAAAAAGCAGATCTACAAGCTCACAACGCATTGCGACAGCGGTGCCCATTAAATCAGGCATAAGCCTCAATTAGTCATTGGCGTCTCTTACGACCTGGAATTATTTTCTACTTTAGCTATTGAAGAATAGCAGATCTACCAGCTCACAGCGCACGCTGTGAGCTTGTAGATCTGCTATTTTTTTTTTCTTGCTTACTTAATATTTTTTCGGCCAGTCCTGTTGAATATTCAACTATTTGAATACTTTGAGGTCGAATAATTCTAATACTAAAAATCACTATTCGTGAATGCCCTTCACCTCACACAGGATGACCGTCCAGCGCAGTCTGGAGGACGCCGAGGAGCTGGCCAAGGAGCAGAGGAGACGATCCAGGGAGAAACAGACGGGACCGGGGGGTCCTCCGACCCAATGGCCCACCCCCCTGACACCACAGAACAGCCCCCTGAGGCCCACCACCCTGACCCAACAGAACAGTCCTCCGACCCTGAGGCCCACCGCCCTGACCCAACAGAACAGTCCTCCGACCCTGAGGCCCACCACCCTGACCCAACAGAACAGTCCGCTGAGGCCCACCACCCTAACCCAACAGAACAGCCCTCCGACCCTGAAGCCCAACACCCTGACCCAACAGAACAGCCCTCCGACCCTGAGGCCCATCACCCTGACCCAACAGAACAGCCCTCCGACCCTGAGGCCCATCACCCTGACTCAACAGAACAGCCCTCTGTCACAGGAAGCAATGTAAGTTGACGCAATATCTGTGAGTAGAGACAGAACAATGTACCTCCCACTAGGGCATTCACCGAATATTCGAATATTTGAATATCAAAGTCACTATTCGACGTTGTTCACCAAAGTCGAATATTCGCTTATTTTTATTTTTGTGTTTTCTCTTTAAAAAATATATAGTTTATAAAGCTTGGCTAGATAGGAAGTCATGAGTTGTCAATTCCCCTGGTGGATGAATTTGTTAATGCTCTATACCAGGGGTTCTCAAACCTTTTTAGGCCGTGACCCCCAAAATAAACATATTTGAACTGGGGACTCCCACCCTGACAAGCATTTGGAATTTAATGTGACTCAGTTCCGCAGATAAATATTGTGAAAATAGCAGATCTACCGTACATGCTCACAACGCCTCACAACGCAAGGCGTTGTGAGCATGTAGATCGGCTATTTTCACAATGTTCGCCTCTTTTGGCCAGTCCTGTCGAATATTCGACTATTCGAATACTTTGGGGTCGAATAATTCGAATACTAAAAATCACTATTCGTGAATGCCCGTGTGTGTGTGAGAGAGAGAGAGAGTTAGGATTTATTGGTAATCAAAACCACGATGCATAAATAACCGCATGTGAGAGAACTCGTGCTATAACCTTGGAATCAGAATCATAAATACTTTATTGCAAAACCATTCAGTAAAAAATGTTCAGTATAATTAATGTTTACAACATGAGGCTGCTAGGGTGACTGACTGTTAAAAACATTGCAATGATGTCATTGTACACCAGTGACCACTTCAAAATGAAAGCGGGGAGATATTCAGATGTGATGTCACCACTGATCATAAAGGTTAATCTGATGCTGCCTGGTTTGAGTCTTATTGTGGAGAGTGAGCTCCAGAGTTCAGCCGTGTTTAAAGGGCCAGTTCACCTCTGGGACAACCAGATCTTATTTTATTGTTGTTTGGGACACGATCAACACAGTCATCATGCTGCATCATATGATGCAAAATGCATCATCATTCATGCTGAAATACTAAAATATCTCAAAACACAGATTTAACACAAAACATTACTCAGGATTGTGTTGATCGTGTCCCAAACAACAATAAAATAAGATCTGGTTGCCCCAGAGGTGAACTGGCCCTAATACAATGAGTATGTAAACTGTACGATATTAAACTGGTGATTATACGGAACAGATATTGAGATTATTATCAGATAAGTGTGTTTTGGTTTGGCAGTCTTCTGGTCCCATTATTATATTAACCAAAAAATGTCCCTGCTGGACTATACAGAGTAAAGAAAAGGCTCTCGCTACAAACATTTTTTATTCTATAATGAGACATGCCAAGAAAGATCATATCAGACCCCTCCCACATTTTGCATTCTGAATATCAGCTATTCAAAAACGTAAATATTCCCTGAATAGCCGGGGAGCCACAGGCCCAAAAGCTCAAAGAATAGGGTTTTACCTGTGACGTCATGACATACTTTTTATTTTTGTTTTGTTTTTTCTATTCATTTGGTCATTAAGGTACACAGAATGAGAGGCCTGCTCTGTCGGAAACACTGCGAAAAAAAGTTATGGCCATTTGTATCACTGTCCCATCGACTTCACTATACAGGAAAAAACACACCAAAATAAATATGCTTTTAGTAGCATGTGAGGCATCAAACTAGGGGTTCTTGATGATTCCGAATCCATTGCAAGCATTTGTTTTGCATGAAAAACCTTCCTTGGGCTGGAAAACGGACCAACAAATCGGTGAAAAGTGATGACTCATGACTTTTCACCATTTTGAGAGGCTGAAATCTAGCCCAAGGAATGTTTTTCATGCAAAACAAATGTTTGCAATGGATTCAGAATCATCAAGAACCCCTAGTTTGACGCCTCACATGCTACTTAAAGTATATTTATTTTTGGTGTTTTTTCCTGTATAGTGAAGTCAATGGGAAACTTTTTTTCGCAGTGTTTCCGGCAGAGCAGGCCTCTCATTCTGTGTACCTTATTGACCAAATTAATAGAAAAAACAAAAATAAAAAGTGTGTCATGACGTCACAGGTCCTCTCTCATGTTTGGCCTGTGGCTCCCCGGCTAGAAGTAATGCTCTGAGCATAAACATATGTGTTCACCATTTAAATGTCACTGTCTGTCATGTCTCTTAATGTGTAATGGTTTTGTCTCTGGATTTATGTGAAACGTGATGGTGAATTGTGATGGCCTTGGTGTAATGTCATTGCACAGCACTGTGCTCAAAACACATTCTACACACGGGGGACAATAAAAGCCACATCTTATTTTCTCTTGTTAATGCCAATGAGAGGCCTCAAATAAAGGCCTTTACATTTGGCCACAGTGTACGCTACACTGTTGAAATGAGGTCCATACGGCTAAATGACTTTGACTTGCTGCATGTGCTGTGACAACGACACAACACAAACCTCTTAATTGGCTCAAGGCAGCAAGCAAAGAAAAAGCGCTTACTGTAGACATGACACAAATTGGAGCAATGGGACATTACAGGGCATGGAGTCACACAGCATAATACTATGAGAACATTACAGCAGAGAAGGCCAAGTACACACGCACTGCTTAATATTATATGGACGTTTTATATGACTTTATTGGTTGTAAATAACCTGTAAAACACATTAAAGCCTTGTTATTTCTAAATGAAGGTCCCAATCAAGAAGTGTCTGCAAAATCGAATGGGTCTCAGCGATGCTGACTCCTAAGGAAAGTGAATTTGTGACTAATTGGCGTGGCTGCCGCAATTACACGCTTCAGTAGCTAGTTGCTGTGTGTATGGTTTGGATGTGGTGTGTAATGTCTTGTCAGACAATAACATGTTAATCAAGGGCAAGTGGCTGCGTTGCTAAGTATACCTTTCATCCACCTCACAAGCTGATAATCTGTCATGAAGTCGGTCTCTGATTGGAATGACGTTCTGTCCTGTGTGCCATGACGATCACTTCTGTCATAGAACTCCTCATATTGGAGCTAATCCATCCTTGATTGGTGTTTGTTTAAGAAGTTAGACGTTAGACATTTCCTCTTTTTCGTCAGTACAATTTTATCACGATTATTGCGACAAAAGAAATCACGATTTACGATATTAAACGATAATCAAAATCCATTATCCTGGGGCCGCACATTGCCAAAAAATAGCAGATCTACAAGCTCACAACACGTCGCAACTCTTGTAGATCGGCTATTTTTTGGGGAAAAGACATTTGATGGAGTGAAAAAAAGACTACACATATTTTATACGTACCGTTTACAAATTATTGAGGGTTTAAGTGGTACCAGATATGCAGCTCTGCAAATAAAAGGTGCATGACGGAGGACGATATCACGTTAAATTAAATCGTAAGTGTTTTTTTTATCACGATAATATCGCTTATCGTCCCATCCCTAGTTAGGGGATCTTGTGACTTTGAACCACTACTAAACAGGTCAGGGACTATTATGCCACATTTGACTAGCTTATCACAAGTGTCTTAGAGTTGGTGTTCACTGTTTTGACATAATGTATGATTTGGAGGCTCAAATTCAATTCAAAGTAGTACACAGACTACACTACTAGAAGTCAAGGTTACAGCCATATACCCTAATACTTCTCCCTTGTGTGATAAATGTAAAGTGGAGACAGGCAAACTTGCCCATCATTTCTGGTTCTGCCAAAACTGAAATTATTTTTGGTCCCTCATTTTCGATTGTTTATCAAAAGCCCTTAATAAAACCATTGACATGTTTGGATCAGTTACATTTGATCCTTCTATTAATTCGTCTGTAGGTCCGCTAGGTCGAGCGATCTCCTTGTGCACGCTGTTGGCTAAACGTCTAATACTGCAACAATGGAAATCAGAATCTAGCCCTTCATTTCAGCAATGGCTCAGAGACTTGGGCAACGTGCTCCATATGGGGAGAAAAGAAGGTATGCGGGTGACATCATCATCATACCCAGAAGTTATGCAGGAACGCCTACTGAGTGGCAAAACACTACTTTCTGGCCTTGACAGCCCATACATCCAAGTCCTATTGATTGCTTTAAATGACATTAAACAACATTAAACTCACTTCGCAACTCACTTTGCCACTCGATTTGCCATTCACTTTATGCATGTGCATACCCTCTATTCGGTACTTATTTATCAAGAAAGACCAACTTTTTCTGAAAATATGGCAGCCTCTGTTGGAACGGTGGTCGGTCTCCTGTGACAGAGCCCGTGCTCGGGGTGGCCCCTCAAGTGCCTCAGAATAGTCTGGGTTATATTTTCCTGAATACCACTTTAGGTTATTATCTAATGTTTTCTGTCTTTGATGACACATTTTTTCCACATGTTCTCCATCACCATACGTTTCTTTTTGGACGGGGGACCAATATCTCAGCTTCCAAGCCAATTGGAATCTTGGTGTCAAAATAATCTGAGTAAGAATCACCAATGAGCACCAATGAGCTGGCCAGATGTATGGAGAACCGAGATGACTGGAAACAACGATGGAGGGCTCGTCTGAGGACGACCTAGAGAAGAATCACAATCCAAATGCCAATAAATGTTTTATTTGTGCCAAGATGAATTAAAGGTGGAGGTGGAGATACATAGTTTTGTACATCCATTTGTTGCCAGAATGACCCAAATGATCTACTATTGGCAGAATTAGTCACTTATTGATATTCCCTATATAGTTTTATTGTATTCCTTGGCACAATACATGTATATTTTGACACCAAGATTGACCTAAGTGGCTTTGGAAGCTGAGATATTGGCACCAGGGCAGGGGGGCACCATCTTTGAAGTCCAAGATGGCCGCCTTCTGCCATCTTGATGTCGTACGTTTCATTTTGGCCCCCCCGTCCAAAATGAAACGTATGGTGATGGAGAACATGTGGAAAAAATGTGGCGCTTTTATCAGCCGTGTCTGGTTTTTGCTCGAATCTGGCCCTAACAGCCCTCGCTATAATATATTTGACTGGAGGGTAAAAACAATCACTACATCATGGTTTAGTGAAATATTCTTAACATTTAGTGAGTTTCTTTTCTTTGGCGAAGGAAAAAGGTGATATGTACTGTAGGTCTCTATTGTTCTTAGTAGTATGCAGCCTGGAACGGATAAAGGGAAAAAGACAAAAAAAAAAAAAATGCCTTGTGTCCTCTGTCCCCTCCAGGCGTGACACGCAGATGAAGGCCAGCCAGCAGCCGGCCGTGGAGGAAGACGAGGGCTTCAGCGACTGTAACCAGCGCCCCCTGGAGGAGCAGGAGGACTGGACACGTAGCCAGCAGCGCCCCCTGGAGGAGCAGGAGGACTGGCGACCTGAACACACAACGGCTGCACCAAAAGAACTTGAGAGTGAAAACACAGCAGCTGCACCAAAAGAACTTGAGAGTGAAAACACAGCAGCTGCACCAGAGGAAAACGTCAGGCCGTCAGAGGAGAAGGAAGAAGATGTGGGAGGAAGCGGCCTGTCCTGTGAAGCTTCAAGAACACACCAGGACCAAAAGGTAATCCAACAACACCATAGAATACATCTGCAGTAGTGCTGTAACGATAGTTACTGAATTGGGGGGGAAGATTTTAAATTTGCAACGATCTGACGCTCGGGTGGTCCCTGGCTCCCTGCCCACCACCACAGAAGGTTGTGGGTTCAAATCCCCTGTGGTGCAACCGGCTATGTTGGGCGTCTGTGTGAACACAATTGGTCCGTGTTCGGGGGAGGGAAGCCGGACGGGGAGGGTGATGCATGTATTCCTACGGGCTGGGGCGGAGCCTGTCAGCAGGGAGTGTTGGGCGGGAGGAGTAGAACGTAGGCTCTCTGTCCTCCTGGTGGGGGCTCCTCACTGGCAGGTGAGTCAGTAGGATACAACAGCAGTGACAACACAGAAATGTGTGTGGGGAGGAATCAATTGGTATAACGACTAAATTGGGGCGAAAAAGGGGTCAAAATAATTGGCAAAAAAAAAAGTATTTTTAAAAAAAGAAAAAAATATATATCGATACATTTTTGTAATTTCTGAGTTTAGTCAAGAAGCGGGTTTGTCCATATGTGTTGAAATATAATGTCCATGTATTTGCTAAAGAATTACAGTGTTTAGTTATTTATATCCATAATACATGTTTCCCTTAACACATTTCACACAGATTTAATGTATTTTCTAAATACCGGTAGTTACTATATTGATTTTAAATCCTTGAATCGAATCATATCGTATCGCCATGAATGAACCAATAACAATATTGTCAACCATGTATCGTGATGCGTATCGTATATAAAAATGTATTTACACCCCTAATCTGCAGTGTTAAATCTGCAGTCCGACACTTTGTCGTCCTCGGCCCACCGGCATTCTAACCCTGATCTCCTTGATGTGAGACCAGGTTTCTACCACTGAGCTAACACAGATCACCACTAGGTGTCCTACTAGACTCGAGGATCTAAATGTGTCAATGGAACAGTAGTAGGGAGACCAACCTCTGCACATGTGCTAGTTATAATATACTCTACTACAGTGTTTCTCAAACTTTTAAATTTCAAGGTCTCCCCTTAACTCTGACGGTGTCAAATGGAACTAAATGGACCCGATAGGGTTCATTTGGTTCTATTTGTACACTGTCAGAGTTATAGACTTGTATGGGTCAATTTAGACCCCCTTAAATCAACCCACAGAGTCCCTGGAATCAACTTTGAGAAACACTGCTCTACTATACAGATTGGTTTAAATAACACACACACACACACACACACACATACACATACACATACACATACACATACACATACACACACATATATATATATATATATATATATATATATATATATTTTTTTTTTTTAATTCTTTTTTTAAACAAGTTCTGGATTTCAGCTTTAATTTCAATCATTGATAAGTTAACAGAACATTTTACTGTGTGCCCTCAGCTAAATGTGTTGATCAATTCAACCACTTGAACCCTTTGGCTGGAATAGACCATCTACAAGCTCACAACGCGTCTCAATGCGACATGTTGCGAGCTTGTAGGTCGTCTATTATTTTATATAATAAATTGGAATATCTTTTTACATTTTAACAATCAAACATTGTATCGGGGTCGCTGGCCCTAGATATTTTCTGATGGGGGTTCCACTGCAAAATGCATAATTTTTGATTGACTTGGAAAAAGTTGAACACCACTGTCACCACTGAATACCACTACTTTTCCTCTGGCTTCTTGGCAGACGGGCGTCAATAAGAAGGAAGTGAAGGTGTCGTATAGCTCCACGGTGTTCAGACAGCATACCAATGGCCACACAGCAGACAGGACCTCCTACCAGAACCTCCTAACAATAAAACCATGGTAAGAACACTGCTTAATTAACCACATGAACCCTAGCATCCAGGGACATGCTGGGCCCTCATTGCGCGCTATAGAAAGAGATCTCTCTATAGCGCTGCTGCTGCTATTTGCCATTTCAGATCATGACAAGTGACAAGCCAGTGGGCCAATTACATGAGTTATATTTTGTCGTTGTTGGGTGAAACCTTGTATGTCCAAAACCGTTTGTTTTGTATTTATCATTTAAAAAATGATTTAAACGAGTGAAAACAGCTGATCTACAAGCACACAACGCCTCGTGGTGCGAGGCGTTGTGTGCTTTTAGATCTGCTGTTTTCACTACTTTTGTGCAACAGCCTTGTATGATGAAGCAGGGCTTTGCTTTGCGAAAAAAAAAATTACAAATTTGAAACTTGGAGATACGAGGTTTCTGCCGGACAGTGACGATTTACTTTTTTGGCCGCCCAACCCCAAAATGGAACAAAGGCCGACATTTTATTTGTATTTTTTTCCTAATGGCCGGCCTGGACCAGCCGGAATGAACCAGCCGTTCGGGAGTTGTCCCGCTTTTCCAAATGGCCAGCACGTCCCTGCTAGCATCCCTATTCTGGGCATGTCGCAATAAGCGAAGATAGGTGGACAGTAAACAAAAATGGCAGATTTACAAGCCCTCAATGTGATTTTATCTTTGGCTCTGAAAAAAAATCTTGATCTGAAGGTGGCCTGCTGGTTAAAACCCATCGCTCGAAAACATGACCACTGCCATGTTAATAAACAAAGGAAATTACGACATCGTGTAACTGAATTTACATAGAAGAAGAAAACCTAAACAGTTATAACTGGTGAACTGGAAAATGAATGTCAGTGTTTTTTATGACCCAACATGGCACAGTTGTAATCCAGTTGCACACTGGTTGATGATTTGGTTGATGCTCTCGTCCAGGAAGAAGTAATACATTAGCTGTGGAAGGAAGCATAGTTGCTGGCAGAAATGCAATCTGTGGCCTCTATGTAGAACAGGGGTTTTCAGACTTTTCAGCTCAAGATCAGAAAGAGAAATTTGGTGTGTTGCTAGACTGCCGCACCAGCTAAATTTAGAACAAATAACAAATGTTTACATATATATGCCGCACCTGACTATAAGCCACAGGTGTCCTTCCTGCTTCCCGCTAGAGCGCCCCTGGTGGCCGTTTGCTGTAAAAATCTATAAGTCCTTGTTAAAGACCATTGTAAAACGAACTAACTGGCCATTAGCTGTAAAAATCTCTATATAAGCCACACCGTTGTATAAGCCGCAGGGTTCAAAACACGGGAAAAAAGCTGTGGCTTATAGTCCGGCAATTACAGGTATTTAAAAAATGGCAAATTGTTGCTCACTATCCATCACATAATACATTGTGAGTTTGTCAATTGGTTATTTTCTCTACTTTTGAACATTTTAGATGTTTATTTTATTTTTTATGTCTTTATTTTTCGAAAGGTGACGTTTTGTAGGAAGTATTTAAACACAATGGGCTATTTACACGATACTTTGCCATAAAAGCAACTTTGCCACCAAAAATGCTTTGGAGACCTACAGTATGTTTGGGGAAACCGGCAAAGGTCCTGAATAGGATTGCGTAGGCCTATGGGCAGGTTAAACCTCCCGGGTTGAAGCTTATACAGGGTTGTGCCTGCCTGTTTGCAGGCTAAAACTACTATTTCAATGTCTCCTTTGCTGCTTCAGTGGGCCGGCTGAGTGTGGGGAGGAGGCAGAGGCTTTGTCGGAAAGAGAGAGGAGACTGGAAGAGGGCCGGCCGAGTCACGTGGAGGAACAGGAGCAGGGTAGGCGTGATTGCAATTATTACATAATCGTCTAATCACATTTATTTGACATAATCGCAATATTTTGTCATAATCGTTTCCATGTTAAAAAAAGTTCTGATATTTTCAAACATTTTCAAAAATAGCGGAAATGGCCGATCTACAAGCTCACAATGTGTTGCGACTTGCGACACATTGTGAGCTTATAGATCGGCCATTTCCACTATCAATGTTCTTTTCTTGTAAGCAGTCATTTCTTTGTATATTTAGGTTATGTGTCATAGGGCATTCATGAATAGTGATTTTTAGTATTCGAATTATTCGACCTCAAAGTATTCGAATAGTCAAATATTTGACAGGACTGGCCAAACTGTCAAATATTAAATAAGCAAGAGGCAAACATTGTGAAAATGGCCGATCTACATGCTCACAACGCCTCGCGTTGCGAGGCGTTGTGAGCATGTAGATCAATTCCAAGTGCTTGTCAGGGTGGGGGTCCCCAGTTCAAATATGTTTATTTTGGGGATCACGGCCTAAAAAGGTTTGAGAACCCCTGGTATAGAGCATTAAGAAATGTATCCACCAGGGGCATTGACAACTCATTCTTATGACTTCCTATCTAGCCAAGCTTTATAAACTATATCTTTTTTAAATAGAAAACAATTAAAAAAATTAAAAAGCGAATATTCGACTTCGGTGAACAACGTCGAATAGTGACTTTGATATTCGAATATTTGATGAATGCCCTAGTGCGTCAATATCTGCCATCTGCAACTGATCATCATGTAAAATGTCATGTAATGGTGACAGCCCTAGTGCAGGGTTCTGAGGAGCTGGAGAAACGGGTGTCGGGTTCAGAGGAGCTGAGCTGCAGGGTGGAAGAGGAGCCGCAGGGAAAGGGAGACCTCCTCGACCACAGCTTGGAGGAGAGATGCAGCGCCAGTAAGCTGGAGGAGGAGCACAATCACATCCCAGAGGAGGTGGGTGACGGGATGAATAAAACACTAGGGAATTTAAGCAAGGACGGCTCCGCGAGGCGGAAGTACATCTGCTATGACGCAATCGCCGTAGCAGTCAAAATCGTTAAGCAAAAAGCCCCCCTTTTTACTGAACTCTTTGGTTTATGCAGCAGACGTTATGGACAATACCAGTGGCGTCAGTTCAGAAAAAGCTAAGGTATGGCAACATGGCTGGTGTCTTGCACGCGCGACACCAGTCATGTTGCCATACCTTAGCAACAGGCATGATACATTTATTTTAAGTACATTTTATTTCCCCCCCGTTTCTACGGTTTCTTGGGCTGAATATGGCAGCCTGGGATGGTTGTTTAAGTGCAGCTAAACTTGGCATGTTAGTAAACGTGCCACAATTAACAATAATGCATTGTACCTGTGCAGCTGAATATACCATTGTGTCAAGATGGGGTTAATACCAGTGTGGAGAATATAATTATACCACCTTGTTAAAGTGACCATTTTGTTAAATACTGCATTTGTAGTTATTTTACTGTAATTTAACAACATAATAACCAGCACAGATAGACAAAGAGACATTCATGGATTTACTATATTTAAAAGTAACTTGTATTTCCCCCCCTGGACCCAGGGTATGGCAGCTGCATACCCCTGCCATATCCAATTGACACCCCTGGACAATACGTGGAAAGGTAGTTTCTGCCTATCGAGCACTGATCAATTTCTGGTTACCGGAGCCGACTGCCGTAGCCGTCCTTGCTTAAAGTCCCTAATGTTGCTCCTGCTGCTGCGACTACTATCTATAATATATTTTCTAGGATCTACTACAACTCCTCTGTTAACTACTTACTATCTAAGTATCTAATCTATTAGTCATGTCCACTCTACCCATAGGAGGACAGAGAGAGGCTGAACCCGGAGCAAAGGAGGATGCAGGAGGTCGATCAAGAGAGAAGCTCAGCAACACTCTGCAATACTAGCAATGAAGAGGAGCAATCCATAAACCCTTTCAGTCCCATGAGTCCAACATTTAAGGTAATCTCAAAATCAGACACGTTCACTGTTCAATCGACCTGTAGGCTCTGTGCTTCACTGTATAGTCTCAGGTTTCCAAAAGGTGACATGCCCATTTCCTATACTGGTACATTTTCCCATAGCTTTGTTTGATAAACTTTGCAGCAATCAATCAAACTAGCCAATCAAATGACTACAGTTATGCACATGCATTTTGATTATGAGATGTCTTGTGTTCAAAGTATTATTATTATTATTATACATTTATTTTTGCGCTAGAAGAAAAGTCATTTGGTCACTCAAATGGTAGTCTCATGTAGCCATACAGCTCTTCCACAATCTCCAAATGCTATAACTACCTCCCGAAAGTTTGTGAACAGGAGCTGGCATTTCCATTCACAAACTTCTGCTAGGCAGCAAGCTATATTATGCTTCGATGATTTAAACTTGTATTAATATACATTTCTGCGACTGTAAATACTGTATGAAATGGAAGTGTTGAGGAGGCTTCACGTCCGCTTTATATTTTAATTCATGATCAGAGCTTCCGTTGCTCCAGACCATACATGGGCAACTGGTGGCCCTCACTAACTCTTTGAGTGTGCAGAATCACCACTAGAGGGCGCCCAATGGCCATAGAATCCACCATAGACATACGCTGTATATGCACAAGCCGTGCGCAGCCATGACGCGCCTGAACACTTTCCTTTGTACAGGAACAGGATGAAGTTAGCTTGAAGTTAGCTATTGGCTACCAAGCATTTTAGAAGCCCTATTTTCGGCGATTTAGCCGTGATTAAACCTTGCACACCTCATGGATATGCATGGAACAGAGAAAATGAGCTCTAAAGATCCTGGATTGCATTGGAGTGGATGGGAAATATCGGCGGCGCGACGCGGGCCGTGTAAACGGATGACGGCCGGCGGCCCGGCTCGAAAATTTTGCCCGGTGCTTCGGTAAGGCCTCTGGATTTTTTTATTTTTTTTTAAAGCCGAACTAGTTCGGGATCCGCACCCCGAACGTTAATAAGGTCCAAATAAACGCGCGTTAGTAATATAACGCATATTACTAATATATTAACGAAATGCGGTAATGACTAATATAAACGCATTACTGAAAAAAAATCGGTAATATATTATTATAATGATAACTTTACTGCGTTACTTTCCGCGTTACCAACCAGGGTCCCGTCGTTCCGTTTTAAGCCAATATGGTACGGATTTTTGTCGTGGGATTCAGTTATAGCCTACCTCCTGTGCCTTCAGCCTTCCTCTCAAGTTCTGTGGCTGATGCGCTGCTGCTGCCCCGCACAGAACGGCACATGCAGATACGCAGGGACGTGCAGAGAATGTTAGAGAGGCAGGGGGCTGACATGCTAGAGAAGCAGGGGCTGAGGCAGGGGCCTTTTGGTGGACAATTCTCTTGAATGCAGCCTTCAGTTATGGTATGGAAAGAGGGCATTTGCATGTATTATACCATAGTAAAGAAATGCATTCATGGTCTGAAGAGGGCACTTTTTATAAATAACAAAAAAATAATTCAGGATTCCAATGCAAAAGAAGCAAAAATAGCCGATTTACAAGCTCAAAATGCATCGCAGCACGATGCGTTTTGAGCTTGTAGATCTGCTATTTTTGCTTCTTTTGAATGAGATAAGAATGACAAAGTAGGACGTAGCGATATGCAATGTGGCCCTCTGCAGTGAAGTTGGAAATATAGTGGCCCTCGCCATCATCAAAGTTGCCCACCCCTGCGCTAGAGGAAAGGCCATGGGGTCAATACTATTGGAAGGATTCATCCCCCGGGGAGCATGACCATCCATCACATCACTCTCACTCTCGGCTTTCTAAACCAGGGGTTCCCAAACGTTTTTGTCTCAGGGCACCCCATAAATATTTTTTTTTTAATCCGAGGCACCCCCTTACATTATAATTTTCACTCCCAGCCAGCACCATATATTTATAGCATATCGTCGTTGTCGGGTGGAAACCTTGTATGCCCAAAACCGTTCGTTTTGTATTTATCATCTATAAAATGTACTAAACTACGTACACATTTGAAACTTGGAGATACAAGGTTTCTGTCCGACAGTGACGATATTTTGGTGATTATGTTGCGAGGAAAACGTTGAGATAATCGCCATTTTGGTTAGAACTGACTGAAAATAACTTTGTACTTCAAGTTTAAAATTATGCTAAATATTTGTTCAAGTGTCCAAATAAATTCCAAATATTATCAAATTATCTCGCGGCACCCCTGGATTGCCGTCGCGGTGCCCCGTCACCCACTTTGAAAACCCCTGTTCTAAACTATTTATCTATAAATGCGAGAAGTCTCTGCGTGTGTGTTTGTAATCCGCGTATCTCGAGAACCGTTCGTCCCACCGGCTTCAGATTCGGCACGCGCGTTCCCCGCCGCGGCATGGAGTGCAGTGCCGGGCCTCGACCCGACCCGACGCGCGGTTTTCCCTAACCGGCGCGAAACGTTCGGAATCTCCTTATGCGGAAATCGGCGCAAAATCGGCGCAAGCGCTGACTCATTGTGACATCACTGCAGTGCCGGGCGCAAGCACTGAGTCATTGTGACATCACTGCAGGCAGATACAGGGGCCTAGCCTCGACCCGACAGACTGAGATCTCCATATATGGGCAGATACAGAGATCTCCATATATGGGCAATACAGGGGCCTTGCCTCGACCCGACAGATATCTCCGTATATGGGCATAAAAGGGACACAGACAGATATATCTCCGTATATGGGCATAAAAGGGACACAGACAGATATATGGGCATAAAAGGGACACAGACTGAGATCTCCATGACAGATATCTCCGTATATGGGCATAAAAGGGACACAGACTGATACAGAGAATGGGCATATGGGCAGATACAGAGATCTCCATATATGGGCATATGGGCATAAAATGGACGCAGATATATGGGCATAAAAGGGACACAGACTGAGATCTCCATATATGGGCATATGGGCAGATACAGAGATCTCCATATATGGGCATATGGGCATAAAATATGGACACAGATAGAGTATATGGGCATAAAAGGGACACAGACAGATACAGAGATCTCCATATAATGGGGTTTGCATTAAAGGGTGGGGCATTCATTCCCTATTTACATCGTTCCCGAGTTGGCCAGGTCGCAAACTCCATATATGGGCATAAATGGGCACAGGCAAACAGATGGTCAAACCAGGTCCTACAGAGATCTCCATATATGTCAGAAAATGGACGTAGACAGACATATCTCTCCATATATGGGCATAAATGGACACACGCAAACAGATGGTCAAAACGGATCCTATGACAACAGGTATAATGGGGTTTGCATTAAAGGGCGGGGCATTCATTCCCTATTTACATTGTTCCCGAGTTGGCCAGGTCGCCGACTAGACGCTCGGCCGCCCGAAGGGCGGCCGAGCTTCTAGTAAACTATAATAAGACGATAACAATTTACAATTTAGGCAATTAACAGACGCTCTTAATCCAGAGCCATTTACCTTTGGCATGGTAAACACCAGGAAATGCATCAAATGCATAGACACAGTTGTATTGAGTCAGGTTTGTGGTTTACCTATCCTTGATTACTATCGTATGTTTTGCATAGTACTGTGTATATTTGTCTGTCATTTAATATCTATGAATTGAGTAGGCTACAAAAGGACCCCAAAGTAAACACGCCATTGTGCTTTCTTGGGTTTAAACTGGGAACTGTACTGTCCTGTGCTTTTCATATTTGAAGTGCTAATAAAATATACAATCAATCATCTCTGGGCGACTGAATTCCCCACTTGGGATAATAAAGGTATTATCTATAATTATATCTAATCGTCAGTCTATTCAGGCCAAGGACCCCTTAGTTGAGAGAGAGAGATGAAGCAGGGACCCCCAAAACCTGTTTCCATATAGTTTCATCTTTTGACAGCACAATCATCAGTGTATTTTGGATTCATGTCAATTTGTGTTTTCAGATATTTAACCACTTGAACCGTCAATACTTTACTACAAAACTTTACCTTTCACTCTGTACTTAGTCTGCTCTGCTTCCCCTCTACACCAAAGCTCTTTGACGAAAATGGCTGATCTACAAGCTCACAACGCCTCGCAGCACAAGGCGTTGTGAGCTTGTAGAGCTGCTATTTTTGGCTAAAGTTCTCCGAATATGGATGCTAGGGTTCAAGTGGTTAATATAAAAAAGGAGACAAAAAAAGCTTTCTATCACACAAAAATATTGAGGACCCCCTAGGGGTCCCGGACCCCCTGTTGAAGTCCCCTGGTCTAAACACAATATCAAAGCATAAATACTATACAAACTATAGGATGGCAGGTCAACAAATGACCACAAGTTTGCAAATAGCAGTGGACTGCCCAATTAGCCAGTAGCTATGCCCCTCCCAAAAAGCTTTTGTCCAATGCTAGCTTAGAATAACTTCCTGCTTGCCAAGGTTTGCCTTGGCAACAGCCTTGGCAAGCTGCCGGTTGCTAAGCTAGCATTGGACAAAAGCTTTTAGGGGAGGGGCATAGCTACTGGCTAATTGTTTGAAAACAGTACAGATGAAATCAGTAGAGTGCATACCTCTGCCAAAACTATGCAAATGTAATTTCCACCTGACCTTGGCCTTAGACACTTGTGACTCAAAAGTGTCTTTGGGCAGAGTGCATTCCCACAATCTGACCACCTGCTTTTCAGTCATTTTGTCAAAAAGCAAAAGCAACAAATGTCATGTTGGTGGAGGTCAAAACAAACGTAGTTCTGTCAGTCATGTTCAGATGTCTTGTCTCTTTCATGCTCCACATGCCACCCGCTAGAAACTTCTCATTCAGTTCTATCCAGTAAGTTGCACGCATGTGTCGTCAGAGTTCTGTTCCCGTGCTTGTACCGTGTTATGAGTGTTATGCCAGTTATGAGTTGGTAACTTTCTTTGAGTTGCCAAACGGCCTGCAGGAGTCCATTGCAAACAGTGTGGTGTTGTGTGGATACAGTGTTGTTTTTGCTGTTCAGCCAACGCTCTAATCCAAAAGCAATATAGCGTCATTGTCGGGTGGAAACCTCGTATCTCCAAGTTTCATGCTTCATCATACAAGGCCGTCGCACAACAGTAGTGAAAACAGCAGATCTACAAGCACACAACGCCTCGCACCGCGAGGCGTTGTGTGCTTGTAGATCGGCTGTTTTCACTAGTTTAAATCCTTTTAAAAATGATAAATGCAAATCGAACGGTTTTGGACATACACGGTTTTCACCCGACAACGACGATAGACAGCTTTTGCTGTGCATGATGCCATTGTGTTTGCCAATAGTGTCTGCATTTGCTTAAGTGAGAAGGGGGGCCCCCCTATTGGCTCAACAAGGTATTGCACGTGCTACTTTGGTACAGTGCTAATCCAGGTTATAACTACCGGTAATAACCTGCTGTGTCGCATGTTGTCTCTGCCCCCTCTCTTCTGTCTCTCTTCTCTTTGCGATTTTAATAAAGCAGAGATATCTTAACCTGACTGTGCCAGATGGTGGCAGTAGTGCGTACCACCCTACTTTACCATCTGAGATCTCTAACACTCGTAAAGTCCCGGGCCGGACGAATCAGCGGCAGCTACGGGCGGGCTCTGAGCGGCTCTGAGCCAATAGAGTCTGATTGCAGACCACGTGGAAACCCAGGAGGCAGATTCTGGGTGTAATGTCATGCAGACAGGCCAATATGAATGGTTGGAGTTGGCACTCCCAGACTGTGATAGAGAGACGGCCCCGTCCAATCACCTGCTAAAGAATTTGAAAAAATGGCCCGCCCCTTACATCGGGTCTGCCCGAGCGATCCCAGATGATGGTAAGCAGAGTGGTATGCAGCCAGGCATACGCACTGCTGCCATCATCTGGCGCAGTCAGGTTAGAGATATCTGAGAATAATGTTACAAAAGACATTCTTCAGTTCATGTACCATTCTCTGCCTTCCTGTGTTCTGCAGAATGAGATGGAGGCCAGAGTCACGGCTGAGAGCACATGCACGGTGAGTGTCAACAGCAGTGGTCAGGGGTGTCGGTGTGTCGCACCAAATTCTGGGCCCCGGTAGGATTTACTGCATTGTTTTGTGCTTTAACTATTGAAAAGTAGCAGATATACAAGCTCACATTGCAGCACTAGCTTCTGAGATCTGCTATTTTGGAAAACCTGTTTCTATGTCAGTGATGCTCAAACCTTTTCATGTGAAGGACCCCCAAAATGATATGTATTTGGCCACGGACCCCCATCTCAAAATATTTCATTCCAGGGACCCCCCAGAAGCAAGATTTGAGTTACAAATGTGCGCTTAAAAAATACATATATTCAAAGATTTGCACACATTTTGGTGCACTGTTCATTTAACTTGTGTACTGGTGGAAGGGTATGTTTGGTTTAGTCTCTGAGTTACAAATGGATAAATTGACACAGAAATTTGCTGTGTGGCATTTTACAATAGACACGAACACTACTGTGTGTATCTGTGCAGTACGAGGTACCAGCAGTCCTATATTCTGTACATTCAGGGAAATATTAATTGAGGTATGCTCCCCCAAATTCTGCAACATGACTAGTAGAAAATGACCACTAGGTGGAGGTAATTTCTTTTGCTGTGTTCACAGTTGTGAATAATGCAGAGTTTCAACTTCAAGGTTAGCAGTTTAATGCTTTGTGTCATTAACCACTTAAAAAGTCCACTTTTGGGGCGATGTCCCTCAGGGATCTGTACTTGGCCCATTCATTTTTCCCTCTACACCAAATGTCTTTCCTGGAAATGGCTGATCTACAAGCTCACGACATGTAGATGAGCACATTTTTGTCCGCCTATTTTGATATGCCCAGAAAAGGGACCCTAGGGTTCAAGTGGTTAATAGAATGGCTCCCTACTCTAGACCAGTGGTTCTCAACCTGTGGGTCGGGACCCCCAGAGGGGGTCCCCAAATTATTTTGGGGGGTCCTCAGATGATTAACTTAATGTGCAACATTGTTTTCTCACTCAACAGTAAACAAACCAACATAATTTTTAAGTGTATAGCACATTTTTAAAGTGACAATTTAATGACTTTTTAATGCCTCTTAAATGACAAATTAAACATTGGCCAAATTGTTGAATATTAGAGGCAGAAATTGTGAAAATAGCAGATCTACATGCTCACAACGCCTCGCAACGCGAGGCGTTGTGAGCATGTAGATCTGCTATTTTCACAACAGAACCGTGTTATACAAAATGCAATGCCTCAACTCTTAGTGCTCATCAGGTTGGGGGGTCCCCAGTTCAAATATGATTATTTTGGGGGTTGCGGACAGAAAAGGTTGAGAACCACTGCTCTAGACTAGTGATTCTCTGAGTCTTTTTTACTGTCAAGAATCCCCAGTTTTAATTGTATTTCCAATCTTGGTTCATCTTGTAGATCACTGAGAGAACAGAGTGTCTGAGTCGCTCTCTGAAGAACAGGTGAGACCGTTAGCTCTTTCTTGTACAGTAGCAATGACTTCTTGTTACTAATGCATGTTGATGGAATAATGAATGAGTGAACAAATAAGCCTTCTGTGTAACTAGTTGTATTCCTTCAGACCTTGACTAAGGTGCCGGCTACACAGAGCTGGATATTTATGAGGACGTGCTGGGCCCCTGATTCAGCCCGGGAAAAAGAGTTGTACAGGCCCTCAGTGCGCGCTATAGAGAGAGATCTCTCTCTGTAACGCTGCTGCTACTCAAAGATTTGCCATTTCAGATCATGACAAGTGACAAGCCAGTGGGCCAATTACATGAGTTATATTTCGTTGTTGTCGGGTGGAAACCTTGTATGTCCAAAACCATTTTAAAAATGATTTAAACTAGTGAAAACAGCCGATCTACAAGCAGACAACGCCTCGCACCGCGAGGCGTTGTGTGCTTGTAGATCTGCTGTTTTCACTACTTTTGTGCAACAGCCTTTAATGATGAAGCACATTTGAAACTTGGAGATGCAAGGTTTCTGCCCGACAGTGACGATTTACTTTGTTGGCCGCCCAGCCCCCAAAATGGAACGAAGGCAGACATTTTATTTTTGATTTATTTTCCTAATGGCCGGCCTGGACCGGCCGGGAATGAACCGGCCGTTCGGGAGTTGTCCTGCATTTCCCAATGGCCAGCACGTCCCTGAGCTAGACATTTCTTTGTGCGGTTGGGGCTCGCAGCCACACGAAGCTGGATATTTTGGCCGCGAAACTGGATATTTTCGAAACCGGATAAATAAGTGAAGACATTGAAAAATGTCCGATTCACTGGATCCATGTAGACATGGAACCCGGATATCTCTGAAGACTTTACTGTGTGTGTGCTTGTCCCCCTAGTGGAGGTCTGGGGACTCGGATCATTTTAGACCTAGATATCTTTGTCGTGTGGACCTAGATATTTTTCTTTGTGGATATCTAGAAAACCGGGATGTATGAAATATCCAGCTCCGTCTGGCCTAGGCCTAACGCTTGTTCCTATTCTTTGTAAAGCATTGACGGTGTGAAGAAGACGCCACCTCTTTTGACTGTTGCCAAGATTGACAACAAACTGGAGCAGTACACACACGCTGTTAAGGTAATGCCACAACCACTGGACTTAGTACACACATGCAGGGGTGTCGCACCAAATTCTGGGCCCCGGGTACAAGGATTCACTGTGGGGCCCCTGTGCTTTAACTATTGAAAAATAGCAGATATACAAGCTCACAGCGCGGCACTCGGTGCCGCGCTGCGAGCTTGTAGATCTGCTATTTTTGAAAAATCATGAAAATCTTTGAATATTTCAAATCCTTCTAAGGTTTTTTTGAAAAATCTATGTTTCGATGTCAGTGGAGCTCAAACCTTTTCATGTGAAGGACCCCCAAAATGATATGTATTTGGCCATGGACCCCCATCTCAAAATATTTAGTTCCAGGGACCCCCCAGAAGCAAAATTTGAGTTGCAAATGTTCACTTAAGAAATACATATATTCAAAGATTTGCACACATTTTCACGACTTTTAAAAAATAGCAGATCTACAAGCTCGCAGCGCGGCACTCGGTGCCGCGCTGTGAGCTTGTATATCTGCTATTTTTCAATAGCTAAAGTGTAAAATAATTAAGGCCCCTCCTCCACCTTGGGCCCTAGTAACTCAGTCCCACTTTCCTACCCCTTGTGACGCCCCTGCATACATGCTGTCAAGGTAATGCCCATGGGCGGAAATATAGGGTACTACTGGTAGCTAAGGCACCCAGCTATAAAACCATTGATTTCTCGCCAAACAACATTCTTAGCACTCGGCCGAATTCACACGTTCGCTTTGTCCCGAACAACATTAGCACTCGGCCGAATTCACACGTTCGCTTTGTCCCTTTCATTTGAATAGAGCTCGCACAGCGTCAAAGCCCGCCCCTAATTCATGGCTGTCTGTCTGTGATGTAGCTCTGTTAATGCTGTACCCCCTTCCTTGTTCTCCCTTATAAACTGTTTTTATTTTATTTTTTTGACACTTGCTTTGGCAATGTAAACGTATGTTTTCTCACAAAATGTCATGATTACCGAAAAGTATTGAAAAACAAGTAATCCCACAACCACTGGACTTTGGGTGTAATAACTGCATGGATCCCATGCAGTTGTTACACTCGTCTGAGGATCTCCATACATGGAGATCCGTGCTCTTACATTTCTTTTTTGGCTGACACGCACAAAGTGAAAAGTAGGAGCGGTTTGCACCGCTCAAAAATAAAATGTATAAAAAATCGTATTTTTTAAACCCAATCCTTTATCATATACATCTTGTCATTAGGGCTGTCACGATTATGACATTTTACATGACGATTAATTGTCACTCAAATAATTGCGATTAACGATTTAATTGTGTATTTGTCGTTGACAATTACATTTATGTTTGGCTTTTAGGCTTTGAAGTTGCACATGGCAGATATGACACATAACCTAAATATACAAAGAAACGAAGGACATATTTGACAACTTTATACTTAAAAAAGAACATTGATAGTGGAAATAGCCGATCTACAAGAGCTTGTAGATCGACCATTTCCACTATTTTTGACTATTTTTTTTTAATGTATGAACATTTTTCAACATGGAAACGTTTATGACGATTATCATAATCACGATTATGTCAAATAATTGCAATTAAGACGATTATGTACTAATTGTGACTATATATCCTACCTTATCATATTATGATGTCAGATATTACTTATAATATCTTATATCTTTGTCGGGTTGTATCTTTGTCAGATCTTATGACGGGTCGTAATCCCACTCCCCGATACTGGGTTTCCTCCTTGTGCAGGTCTCGTCTGAGGATGCCACGGCGGCCAGGCAGCTGTTGACGGACCTCCCTGCTCCTGCAGAGCCCGTCGCCTCCAAAAAGAGCCTCTTTGAGGCCGGTGACGCCTGGAACCAACAATCCATGAAGGTCCCACTGTCAAAGGTTAACGTCTAGTGCTTTCATTGTAGAACCTTTAAAAGGGATGGGCAACTTTGATGATGGAGAGGGCCACTATATTACCACACTCACTCCTGGGGACCACATATGCATATTGTTATGATCTACTTTGTCATTCTAGTATGACATACATTTAAAAGCAGAAATAGCTGATCTACAAGACTCGTTTTGAGCTTGTATATCTGCTATTTTTGCTTTTGAATTGGAATCCTGAATTATTTACATTTTTTTAATTGGAATCCTGAAATGTAACATTTTGATTTAACTTCAAATACATTTAGTTATGTTAACTTTAAGAACTTAAATACAAATATGTTGGACATAAAAACATGCTTGTAGAAGTACTGCTGTGACTCTATCATGCTTACTGAGCCCATGCTGCACACTCTTAGTATTCAGCACACATCTAGAATATTTGGGTAAACGATAGGCTATAGCATTACAATATAGTTAGTGTGGTTGCCCAACAGGGCAACACACTATAGTTCTAGGGAAACTTTATTTACTAACTAGGGTAACCAAAAGTTTGACGGCTTTCTTCGCCCACAGTTTTTGCGCCACACACTCGCGCTATATGTCAAATCGACCGGCTTCATCGGGAATCGTGTGCTTGCATTTTGCTAAGAGAAAGGTTGTATCGTTTAATTGATATTAATTTATTAGTGAATTAATTTTCCCCATTGACTTATAATGGGAATCACAAAAACTCACATTCATGTATTTTTCTCTCGCAAACCATAGGGTCTACAGTTTTAAAACTTGGAGAGGAGATTCATAATAATTGTAAGAATTAATCAAAAAATAATTACATCAGCCGGCCTCATGGTGGCGCTATAAAAGCTCACTTTACGTTTTTGCTTATAACTCTTGAACTGTTGGTCGGAAAATTAAAAATCTTTTTTCCCTGGATTCCTTGGGTCATAACGCATCTCCCAATATAGGCCACGCCCATTTGCGTCAGGATAGATTTTCCGCCATTTTGAATTTTCTTCAAAACCCACTTTTTGCTCCTTTTCCCACATATTTTCTCCAAATGTCACAAAGATCGGAACATAAGATCTCTGGACCCATGCGATGAACATATTCAAGCGATATTTTGATAGTCCATACCGTTCGTCCGTAACGGGCTTCCAAAGTTAGCGGGAGGGGCTCGTTTTGCAAAAAATAGCCATAAATCACAAACAAAACATCCAGTCAACACCAAATTTTAACCACAAGTCGCGGGTGGTATACTCAACGAATCCCCAAAAGCATTTCCACTTCGACCCATAGGGGGCGCCACAACCATGCAAAACGTAACCGTTTCGGGCCAAAACACGTTCTTCAGGGGGAACGTCCCTCTCAAAACGAAACACAAAGGATCTCGGGAGCGACAGGACAACGTAATCGCTTGGCGAAACTTGTGGGAGGAGCCTATTTCTTAAAAACAATACGCTGTATCCTTACATCACAAACGCAGGATCCGAACAGCACCTTTTAGAATAGGCCCTGACGGTATCCGTCCCGACGTCGTCTCCCTCGGGTCCCGGCATTTTCCTCGGGGTCCCGGCGGCACATCCCCACGGCTCGCGGCGGGGCGGGCAACCACACTCGCAATTTCACAAATTGCAAATTTTCTAGTTGTCTTCTGTAGTACTGGAAAATGGATGCATAGATATTGTACTTAAAAAGATTGAAGGCAACGTAAGTTTATTGTGTATAATGCATTTCATACACTGGCAGGAAAAGCATTGAAAGGCATAAAAGGCATTAAAAAGCATGAAATACATTAACTAAAAACGAAATGTTGGGAATTATTACACTGGTCTCAGTCAATCTCAAACTAGCTTGGGGTTCCTTTATGTAAAATAAATGCAATTAAATACGTGAACGAAACCATGCGTTTATATTGGTTCAATGTTTCATGCATATCCTAAATATGACATGTTCATGGACAACACAGAATGATAACTACTTCTTTAAAGGTGATACACCATGCATTTAAAAAGTATTTATGTCATATTGTTTGTCCCGAAAACGTTTTTCAAAAGGTTTGAGGCTAAATTACCACTCCTGAATAGAGAGCCTCTCTCATTTTGAATGGCATTTTCAGCTGCAGTACCACCTTTGGCCTGAACTGCGCCCCCCCCCCCCCCCCCCCCCCCAAATCTTTTTGAAAAAAACGTTTTCTTTTTAAAAAAAAAAAAGTTTTTGAGAAAATATTTTTTTGAAAAAAAAAAAATTTCGTCTTCAAAAACGGCCGTCGATGACGTCAGCGACGGCAGCAAATCTGGACAGCCTGTTTTGAGAACCCGTGGGATGCTTTTAACCTCCGCCTTCCCAAAACCAGAGAAAGACACGGTCAGAAATGGGACTTTGTGAGGATAGAAGGTGCTAGTGGGACCCCAAAAAAAGGTTTTAAAATAGGAAAAGTGAAATTTCATGGTGTATCACCTTTAAATGTAATCATGTTTTGGTCAACATTTATATCAACTACCGTACAAACCCCCTTGCACAAAGGGGCTCGTCTTTTATGTCTGTAATTAAACCACACAAAGCTGTCGGATGTTTTAACACATTGATGACCTCATGTTTGTCTCAGGACGTAGAAAGTATCAATGTAGGTGTGGCTGATCTCATCAACCAATGGGTGAAGGGGGGCTCAGATGGCGCCAGAAGCAGTTCTGCCTCCAAAACAGCTGTGAGTTATTGTATTGTTATACACTTATTTTATTAACGCCTCATTTTATTCATGGATTTAATACACTGTTAGTGTCACAAAGTTGTTGGATCACACAGTAATGCTCCATTACATGTTACACCAAGTTTTGATATAATTTCCAATAAACATTAATTGACACTGACAGTTGTTACTGTATACATACACCAAGGTGTGTATAAGTAACATCATTTTCATTTTTTTAACCACTAATACAGTGGTTCCTAAACTTGCCCCAGAAGAGAAATTGACCCAAACTAGTGAAAACAGCAGATCTCCAGGCTCACAACGTGTCGCTTCGCACCGCGTTGTGAGCTTGTAGATCGGCTATTTTTACTACTACTTCATTATTATTATATTTTATTCATGGAATTTCTTAGATGTGTTTGCCTGCGTGTTTGAAAATGTATAAAAGTCTTCAATTTCTAAAAATAAAATAATATATTTCAAAAGGTTTCCATCTTTTGAAATATATTATTTAATTTTTTTGTAGGAAAAGAAAATGGGATTTTTACTCAAGTCGTGACCCATACAAATAATTGGTCCGTGACCCACAAATGGATCGCGGCCCAGTGTTTGGGAAACAGTGGGCTAATACAATCAGAACCCCACTGCACTTACCTGGTGGGGCCTCATTCAATGACATCCATTCTAATCAGACAAAAGAAATTGTGTCCAAGATTGTGAATGTGCATTTCACCCTTTGTCAAGTCCCGCCTGTTGTCCCGCCCCTCTTCACACCCATTGGTTGCTTTGTCTTGGTGGGACATTCGGTGGGACACTCCACCCACTACCATTGTAATTCAGTTGCTTCGTATTGTTATTCTGTGTGTCCAATTCTAATTACAAACTTGGTTTCAGTATTATGGAGCTACTCAGTGGCAGTATAGTGACTCAGCATGTTTTTTCAATGTTTTTATTTCCCTAACATTTATGTTTTAGCAAATTTAACATAAAAAAGGCGGAACCAGGGCGGGACAAGGTAGATAGAGCCTACTGGTTGGTCAGTCAGGGACCAACCAGAAGGCTGACAAAGGGTGAATTGGGAGCTGCTCGACAACACTGCACTCAGTGCTGACACCATGGGTTGGGAATTTATTAGTGTATAATGGCTAATGTATAATCAGTGGCGTCAGTTCAGAAAAGGCTAAGGTATGGCAACATGACTGGTGTCAGTCATATGGCAGCCTGGAACAGTTGTTCAAGTGCAGCTAAACTTGTTAGTTAACTTGCCACAATTAACAATATGCATTGCACCTGTGCAGCTGACCTACGGAACCTGGGAATATACCATATTGTCAAGATGTGGAGAATACAAGTGTGGAGAATATAATTATAATACCTTGTTAAAGTGACCATTTTGTTACATTTTGCATTTGTAGTTATTTTACTGTAATTTAACATAATAACCAGCACAGATAGACAAAGAGACATTCATGGATTTATATTTAAAAGTGTATCCCCCCCCCCCCCCCCCAAAGCCAAACCGAAATAGGTTTTACTGTGTCATTAAATCATGTATCATGTATTCAGTGCTTCTGAACCATTTTCTGGGTCAGTGCCCACTTGGAAATCTTGAAAGCGGCACTTTCATAAATCGACATCAGTCAACACGTCTAAATACATCAATGCACTCCCAGAGTGATGTAATGCCTGCCCATCCTGTTTGACTCAGAAATACTGTATGGCACAACCAGGGGCGTCACACCAAATTCTGGGCCCCGGGTACAAGGATTCACTGTGGGGCCCCTGTGCTTTAACTATTAAAAAATAGCAGATATACAAGCTCACAGCGCGGCACCGAGTGCCGCGCTGCGAGCTTGTAGATCTGCTATTTTTGAAAAATCGTGAAAATGTGTGCAAGAAACCTATGTCAAAGACCCCCAAGATGATATGTATTTGGCCACGGACCCCGATCTCAAAATATTTAGTTCCAGGGACCCCCAGAAGCAAAATTTGAGTTAGAAATGTTCGCTTAAAAATTGCATATTATTCAAAGATTTTCACACATTTTCACGACTTTTTCAAAAATAGCAGATCTACAAGCTCGCAGTGCGGCACTCGGTGCCGCGCTGTGAACTTGTATATCTGCTATTTTTCAATAGATAAAGTTATTAGGGCCCCTCCACCTTTGGGCCCCAGTAACTCATGGGTTTCATCTTGACACATGGCCCAAGGGAATACCGGCTCTCACAGAATGTAATTTAGGCACTATTATTACAATGTATTGAGTCGAGCAGGGACGTGCTGGCCATTGGGAAAAGCGGGACAACTCCCGAGCGTCCGGTTAATTCCCGGCCGGTCCAGGCCGGCCATTAGGAAAAAAATAATAAAAAATGTCAGCCTTCTTTCCATTTTGGGGGCTGGGCGGCCAACAAAGTAAATCATCACTGTCGGGCAGAAACCTTGTATCTCCAAGTTTCAAATGTATACATTTTTTCGCAAAGCAAAGCCCTGCTTCATCATACAAGGCCGTTGCACAAAAGTAGTGAAAACGGCAGATCTACAAGCACAACGCCTCGCGGTGCGAGGCGTTGTGTGCTTGTAGATCGCCTGTTTTCACTTGTTTAAATCATTTTTAAAATGATAAATACAAAACAAACGGTTTTGGACATACAAGGTTTCCACCCGACAACGACAAAATGTAACTCAAGTACAGTACTCAAGTACCACTGGCTTGTCACTTGTCATGATCTGAAATGGCAAATCTTTGAGTAGCAGCAGCGCTATAGAGAGAGAGCTCTCTCTATAGCACGCAATGAGGGCCTCTCCAACTCTTTTTCCCGGGCTGAATCAGGGGCCCAGCACGTCCCTGGAGTCGAGGCAAATGTACACACCTTTCATCACACAGTCTTCCTCAGCATTGGTAACACTGCAGAAGGCTTTATGCTTAAACCTGTACAACCTGTACAGTATGTGGATGTGGACCCGGTAAGGATCTATAAAATCTAGCTGGATTTGAGCTCACATTCTCTTAAAATACACACACAGCACATTAGGACACGATCAAAGTGTTACCTGTTGACATTCCAAATTGATATTTGGTGAAGTGCTTACTTCATATTCTGTTATGTTGCAATCTTGTTCTTACTGAATTCTGCGACATGAGCCGTAACAGTTGATATCTTATCTCTAATCTTCTCTTGCTCACTTTTCTGAGGTAACTAACGGTTTGATTTCATTTCTAAGTTCACAATCACAACATTCTCATTTTGTGTCTTCATGTTAAAGTGTTTGCATCATTGCCACTTGACAAATGAAATGGTGTGACTGAGATATGAATGTCTGCCCTCCTCAGGGGGAATTGTCAAACTTCAGTCTTACATTTGCTACTGGGGCTCATTGTGGGCTCGCCTATAAGGCGAGCACACTTTAGATATTGTCATTATTGTGGGCTCGCCTATAGGCGAGCACACTTTAGTTATTGTCATTATTTATTTCTATACTAAGCAGTGCAAGTATCAAAAAACTTCGGTTCCTTTCTACTCCTACATACTTAGTGAGAAAATGAAAATAAAAACATCAATGTGTTCAGTTTACAGTGGCGAAGTGTGCTATTATTTTCTATAGCAATCGGCCAAATGGTGGCGCTGTAGGAAGCCTTCGAAAGTGCAAACTTTGAACAGGTATAGCTCATGCTGTGTTTGAGGTACAGCCATGAAACCTGTATACACGTATGCGTCTCCTCATGCCGAACAACTTTTAGCCTCTAACTTTTGACCTCTGACCTTTAGGTCTCCCACAATTCGGAATAATATGAAAAACAGTAAAAATCTATCTCCTCCTGGGATTTTCGCGATACGCGCATGAAACTTTTTTCACATGAACTTTGGACCAATACGGTCAAACTGTCTTCACAGATTTCTTTTAAAGTTAAATATAATTTTTTAATAATTCAATCAATATTGCGGTTTTATGCAAAGTATTCTTCGCCCTCTAAATCATACATGCAAAGTTACACGTTCATGGCATTTGGCAAAGATGTGGAGGGTTAGTCAAAGTATCACTGAAACCGATTTTATTCCAATCGGCCAAAGGGGGGCGCTATACGAAGCGTTTGAAAATTCAAACTTCAAACGGGCATAAGTCATGACTCGTTTCGTTTGAAGACACGCAACTTGTTACACGCGTGCTTTGACTCGAGCGGAAGACATCTGTGTCGTTGTTAAGTAAGCTCCGCCCTTCGATTTTCCGCCATTTTGAGCAGTTTGTAAAACGCGTAAACCCGCTTTTATTCTGGAATTTTCGCTCCACGTGCACAAAACTTTTTTTACGTGAACTTTGGACCGATATCTAAAGATCTGTCAGATCGAATTTCTTTAAAATTGAAACATGCTTTTTTAAATAAATTCAATGAATATTGCAGTTTTATGCAAATTATTCTTCTGCCTCTAAATCATACATGCAAAGTAACATGTTCATGGCATTTGGCAAAGATGTAGAGTGTTAGTCCAAATATCACTAAAACCAATCTTACCCCAATTGGCCAAAGGGGGGCGCTATATCATTTTGAGCAGTTTGTGAAACGCTTAAACCCGTTAGGATCTTTTTTTGCAATTTGCATGAAACATTCTACACACTATCTAAGGACCTTTATCTAATATGCCTATGAAGTGCACACACACAAAAAAATTATAATAATGAATATAGCTGCAAGCAGCGATAAAGTGGCCAAAGCCAAAAACGCCTCAAATCATGAACACAGCCTGCAATGTGCGTGAAATCTTGCAAGCACATTCCCAATAGGTCAAGGAACAGATACCACCCTTCTTACATTGGCCTGTTATAGCGCCACCAGCGGGTCAACTTTTGCACAACACATTTTTGGAACAAAATGGACCAATCGTTGACGTCAGTAACGTCAAAGAGAGCACTGCCTGCGATCTTGACATTTTGTACTTTTATAGCCATTGTTCTCCAGCGGAAGCGAGCCCACAATTGTTTCGAAGGAACAATATTTTTCTAGTTGTGGGCTCGCCTATAAGGCGAGCACACTTTAGATATTGTCATTATTTATTTATCTATCAGGCAGGCAGTCATATCAAGTATCAAAAAACTTCGGTTCCTTTCTACTCCTACATACTTAGTGAGAAAATGAAAATAAAAACATCAATGTGTTCAGTTTACAGTGGCGAAGTGTGCTATTATTTTTTATAGCAATCGGCCAAATGGTGGCGCTGTAGGAAGCCTTCGAAAGTGCGAACTTTGAACAGGTATAGCTCATGCTGTGTTTTAGGTACAGCCATGAAACCTGTATACACGTATGCGTCTCCTCATGCCGAACAACTTTTACCCTCTAACTTTTGACCTCTGACCTTTAGGTCTCCCACAATTCGGAATTATATGAAAAACAGTAAAAATCTATCTCCTCCTGGGTTTTTCGCGTCAAGTGCACAAAACTTTTTTCACGTGAACTTTGGACCAATACGGTCAAACTAATCTCGGCGGATTTCTTTTAAAGTGAAATATAATTTTTTAATAATTCTATCAATATTGCGGTTTTATGCAAATTATTCTTTGGCCTCTAAATCATACATGCAAAGTTACACGTTCATGGCATTTGGCAAAGATGTGGAGGGTTAGTCAAAGTATCACTGAAACCAATTTTATTCCAATCGGCCAAAGGGGGGCGCTATACGAAGCGTTTGAAAATTCAAACTTCAAACGGGCATAAGTCATGACTCGTTTCGTTTGAAGACATGCAACTTGTTACACGCGTGCTTTGACTCAAGCGGAAGACATCTGTGTCGTTGTTAAGTAAGCTCCGCCCTTCGATTTTCCGCCATATTGAGCAGTTTGTAAAACGCGTAAACCCGCTTTTATTCTGGAATTTTCGCTCCACGTGCACAAAACTTTTTTTACGTGAACTTTGGACCGATATCTAAAGATCTGTCAGATCGGATTTCTTTAAAATTGAAACATGCTTTTTTAAATAAATTCAATGAATATTGCAGTTTTATGCAAATTATTCTTCTGCCTCTAAATCATACATGCAAAGTAACATGTTCATGGCATTTGGCAAAGATGTAGAGTGTTAGTCCAAATATCACTAAAACCAATCTTACCCCAATTGGCCAAAGGGGGGCGCTATATCATTTTGAGCAGTTTGTGAAACGCTTAAACCCGTTAGGATTTTCTTTTGCAATTTGCATGAAACATTCTACACACAATCTAAGGACCTTTATCTAATATGCCTATGAAGTGCACACACACAAAAAAATAAAATAAATAATGAATATAGCTGCAAGCAGAGATAAAGTGGCCAAAGCCAAAAACACCTCAAATCATGAACACAGCCTGCAATGTGCGTGAAATCTTGCAAGCACATTCCCAATAGGTCAAGGAACAGATACCACCCTTCTTACATTGGCCTGTTATAGCGCCACCAGCGGGTCAATTTTTGCACAACACATTTTTGGAACAAAATGGACCAGTCTTTGACGTCAGTAACGTCAAAGAGAGCACTGCCTGCGATCTTGACATTTTGTACTTTTATAGCCATTGTTTTCTGGCTTGAAGCGAGCCCACAATTGTTTCGAAGGAACAATATTTTTCTAGTTGTCATTATTTATTAGTGTGGTTGCCCTAACAGGGCAACACACTATAGTCCTAGGGAAACTTTATTTTTTTTCTTCTTCTGGATAAACTTTATTTTGACGCGTTTCACCGCCCACAGTTTTTGCGCCACACACTCGCGCCATATGTCAAATCGACCGGCTTCATCGGGAATCGTGTGCTATTATTGCGATAAGAGAAAAGTTGTATCGTTTAATTGATATTAATTTATTAGTGAATTAATTTTCCCCATTGACTTGAATGGGAAAATGCAAAAACTCACATTAGATTATTTTTCTCTCGCAAACCATAGGAGCTACAGTTTCAAAACTTGGAGAGTAGATTCATAATTATTGCAAGAATTAATCAAATTATAAATACATCACTCGGCCTCATGGTGGCGCTATAACAGCCCACTTTACGTTTTGGCCTGTAACTCTTGAACCGTAGGTCGAAAAATTAAAAATATTTTTTCCCTGGATTCCTTGGGTCATGACGCATCTCCCCATATAGGCCACGCCCATTTGCGTCAGGATAGATTTTCCGCCATTTTGCATTTTCTTCAAAACACACTTTTTGCTCCTTTTCCCACATATTTTCTCCAAATGTCACAAAAATCGGTACACAAGATCTCTGAACCCACCCGATAAACATATTCAAGCGATATTTCGATAGTCCATACCGTTCGTCCGGAACACGCTTCCGAAGTTAGCGAGAGGGGCCCGTTTTGCCAAAAATAGCCATAAATCATAAACGAAACATCCAGTCAACACCAAATTTTAACCACAAGTTGCGGGTGGGATATTCAACAAATCCCCAAAAGCATTTCCACTTCGACCCTTAGGGGGCGCCACAAACGCACAAAACGTAACCGTTTCAGGCCAAAACGCGTTTTTCAGGGGGAACAACCCTCTCAAAACGAAAGACAAACGATCTCGGGAGCGACGTGACAACATAATCGTCTTGCAAAACTCGTGGGAGGGGGGCGGGGCGAGCAACCACACTCGCAATTTCCCAAATTGCACATTTTCTAGTTTCTATACTAGATCAAGTAGACCAAAAACTTCGGTTCCGTTCTACTCCTACATACTTAGTGAGAAAATGAAAATAAAAACATCAATGTGTTCAGTTTACAGTGGCGAAGTGTGCTATTATTTTCTATAGCAATCGGCCAAATGGTGGCGCTGTAGGAAGCCTTCGAAAGTGCGATCTTTGAACAGGTATAGCTCATGCTGTGTTTGAGGTACAGCCATGAAACCTGTATACACGTATGCGTCTCCTCATGCCGAACAACTTTTACCCTCTAACTTTTGACCTCTGACCTTTAGGTCTCCCACAATTCGGAATAATATGAAAAACAGTAAAAATCTATCTCCTCCTGGGATTTTTGCGATACGCGCATGAAACTTTTTTCACATGAACTTTGGACCAATACGGTCAAACTGTCTTCACGGATTTCTTTTAAAGTGAAATATAATTTTTTAATAATTCATTATATATTGCGGTTTTATGCAAATTATTCTTCTGCCTCTAAATCATACATGCAAAGTTACACGTTCATGGCATTTGGCAAAGATGTGGAGGGTTAGTCAAAGTATCACTAAAACAAATTTTATTCCAATCGGCCAAAGGGGGGCGCTATACGAAGCGTCTGAAAATTCAAACTTCAAACGGGCATAAGTCATGACTCGTTTCGTTTGAAGACATGCAACTTGTTACACGCGTGCTTTGACTCAAGCGGAAGACATCTGTGTCGTTGTTAAGTAAGCTCCGCCCTTCGATTTTCCGCCACTTTGAGCAGTTTGTAAAACGCGTAAACCCGCTTTTATTCTGGAATTTTCGCGTCACGTGCACAAAACTTTTTTTACGTGAACTTTGGACCGATATCTAAAGATCTGTCAGATCGGATTTCTTTAACATTGAAACATGCTTTTTTAAATAATTCAAACAATATTGCATTTTTATGCAAATTATTCTTCTGCCTCTAAAACATACAAGCAAAGTCACATTTTCATGACAAAATAGTGTAGAGGGTTAGTTCAAATATCACTGAAACCAATCTTACCCCAAATGGCCAAAGGGGGGCGCTATATAATTTTGAGCAGTTTGTAAAACGCTTAAACCCGTTTTTATTCTAGGATTTTTTTTGCAATTTGCATGAAACATTCTACACGCAATCTAAGGACCTTTATCTAACATGCCTATGAAGTGCACACAAAAAAATTATAAAATAATAATAAATATAGCTGCAAGCAGCAATAAAGTGTCCAAAGCCAAAAACACCTCAAATCATGAACACAGCCTGGGATGTGCGTGAAATCTTGCAAGCACATTCCCAATAGGTCAAGGAACAGATACCAACCTTCTCACATTGGCCTGTTATAGCGCCACCAGCGGGTCAACTTTTGCACAACACATTTTTGGAACAAAATGGACCAATCTTTGACGTCAGTAACGTCAAAGAGAGCACTGCCTGCGATCTTGACATTTTGTGCTTTTATAGCCATTGTTTTCTGGCTTGAAGCGAGCCCACAATTGTTTCGAAGGAACAATATTTTTCTAGTTGTGGGCTCGCCAGTACCTGGCGAGCACACTTTAGATATTGTCATTATTTCTATACTAGTCATACTAGTCAGTGCAAGTATCAAAAAACTTCGGTTCCTTTCTACTCCTACATACTTAGTGAGAAAATGAAAATAAAAACATCAATGTGTTCAGCTTACAGTGGTGAAGTGTGCTATTACTTTTTACAGCAATCGGCCAAATGGTGGCGCTGTAGGAAGCCTTCGAAAGTGCGATCTTTGAACAGGTATAGCTCATGCTGTGTTTGAGGTACAGCCATGAAACCTGTATACACTTATGCGTCTCCTCATGCCGAACAACTTTTACCCTCTAACTTTTGACCTCTGACCTTTAGGTCTCCCACAATTCGGAATTATATGAAAAACAGTAAAAATCTATCTCCTCCTGGGATTTTCGCGATACGCGCATGAAACTTTTTTCACATGAACTTTGGACCAATACGGTCAAACTAATCTCGGCGGATTTCTTTTAAAGTGAAATATAATTTTTTAATAATTTTATCAATATTGCGGTTTTATGCAAATTATTCTTCGGCCTCTAAATCATACATGCAAAGTTACACGTTCATGGCATTTGGCAAAGATGTGGAGGGTTAGTCAAAGTATCACTGAAACCAATTTTATTCCAATTGGCCAAAGGGGGGCGCTATACGAAGCGTCTGAAAATTCAAACTTCAAACGGGCATAAGTCATGACTCGTTTCGTTTGAAGACATGCAACTTGTTACACGCGTGCTTTGACTCAAGCGGAAGACATCTGTGTCGTTGTTAAGTAAGCTCCGCCCTTCAATTTTCCGCCATTTTGAGCAGTTTGTAAAACGCGTAAACTCGCTTTTATTCTGGAATTTTCGCGTCACGTGCACAAAACTTTTTTTACGTGAACTTTGGACCGATATCTAAAGATCTGTCAGATCGGATTTCTTTAACATTGAAACATGCTTTTTTAAATAATTCAAACAATATTGCATTTTTATGCAAATTATTCTTCTGCCTCTAAAACATACATGCAAAGTCACATTTTCATGACAAAATAGTGTAGAGGGTTAGTTCAAATATCACTGAAACCAATCTTACCCCAAATGGCCAAAGGGGGGCGCTATATAATTTTGAGCAGTTTGTAAAACGCTTAAACCCGTTTTTATTCTAGGATTTTTTTTGCAATTTGCATGAAACATTCTACACGCAATCTAAGGACCTTTATCTAACATGCCTATGAAGTGCACACAAAAAAAATATAAAATAATAATAATAAATATAGCTGCAAGCAGCGATAAAGTGGCCAAAGCCAAAAACACCTCAAATCATGAACACAGCCTGGGATGTGCGTGAAATCTTGCAAGCACATTCCCAATAGGTCAAGGAACAGATACCAACCTTCTCACATTGGCCTGTTATAGCGCCACCAGCGGGTCAACTTTTGCACAACACATTTTTGGAACAAAATGGACCAATCTTTGACGTCAGTAACGTCAAAGAGAGCACTGCCTGCGATCTTGACATTTTGTGCTTTTATAGCCATTGTTTTCTGGCTTGAAGCGAGCCCACAATTGTTTCGAAGGAACAATATTTTTCTAGTGACAATATCTAACCGTCATATCAAGTTCTCCTCAAAACTTCGGTTCCTTTCTACTCCTACATACTTAGACAGAAAATGAAAATAAAAACATCAATGTGTTCAGCTTACAGTGGCGAAGTGTGCTATTATTTTTTACAGCAATCGGCCAAATGGTGGCGCTGTAGGAAGCCTTCGAAAGTGCGAACTTTGAACAGATAGAGCTCATGCTCTGTTATACGTACAGTCATGAAACTTGTATACACGTATGCGTCTCCTCATGCCGAACAACTTTTGCACTCTGACTTTTGACCTCTGACCTTTAGATCCCCCAGAATTTTGAATTATATAAAAAACAGTAAAAATCTATCTCCTCCTGGGATTTTTGCGTTACGCGCACAAAACCTTTTTCACATGAACTTTGGACCAATACGGTCAAACTAGTCTCGGCGGATTTCTTTTAAAGTGAAATATAATTTTTTAATACTTCAATCAATATTGCGGTTTTATGCAAATTATTCTTCTGCCTCTAAAACATACATGCAAAGTCACATTTTCATGACAAAATAGTGTAGAGGGTTAGTTCAAATATCACTGAAACCAATCTTACCCCAAATGGCCAAAGGGGGGCGCTATATAATTTTGAGCAGTTTGTAAAACGCTTAAACCCGTTTTTATTCTAGGATTTTTTTTGCAATTTGCATGAAACATTCTACACGCAATCTAAGGACCTTTATCTAACATGCCTATGAAGTGCACACAAAAAAATTATAAAATAATAATAAATATAGCTGCAAGCAGCAATAAAGTGTCCAAAGCCAAAAACACCTCAAATCATGAACACAGCCTGGGATGTGCGTGAAATCTTGCAAGCACATTCCCAATAGGTCAAGGAACAGATACCAACCTTCTCACATTGGCCTGTTATAGCGCCACCAGCGGGTCAACTTTTGCACAACACATTTTTGGAACAAAATGGACCAATCTTTGACGTCAGTAACGTCAAAGAGAGCACTGCCTGCGATCTTGACATTTTGTGCTTTTATAGCCATTGTTTTCTGGCTTGAAGCGAGCCCACAATTGTTTCGAAGGAACAATATTTTTCTAGTTGTGGGCTCGCCAGTACCTGGCGAGCACACTTTAGATATTGTCATTATTTCTATACTAGTCATACTAGTCAGTGCAAGTATCAAAAAACTTCGGTTCCTTTCTACTCCTACATACTTAGTGAGAAAATGAAAATAAAAACATCAATGTGTTCAGCTTACAGTGGTGAAGTGTGCTATTACTTTTTACAGCAATCGGCCAAATGGTGGCGCTGTAGGAAGCCTTCGAAAGTGCGATCTTTGAACAGGTATAGCTCATGCTGTGTTTGAGGTACAGCCATGAAACCTGTATACACTTATGCGTCTCCTCATGCCGAACAACTTTTACCCTCTAACTTTTGACCTCTGACCTTTAGGTCTCCCACAATTCGGAATTATATGAAAAACAGTAAAAATCTATCTCCTCCTGGGTTTTTTTCGATACGCGCACAAAACTTTTTTCACATGAACTTTGGACCAATACGGTCAAACTAATCTCGGCGGATTTCTTTTAAAGTGAAATATAATTTTTTAATAATTCAATAAATATTGCAGTTTTATGCAAATTATTCTTCGGCCTCTAAATCATACATGCAAAGTTACACGTTCATGGCATTTGGCAAAGATGTAGAGGGTTAGTCAAGGTATCACTGAAACCAATTTTATTCCAATCGGCCAAAGGGGGGCGCTATACGAAGCGTCTGAAAATTCAAACTTCAAACGGGCATAAGTCATGACTCGTTTCGTTTGAAGACATGCAACTTGTTACACGCGTGCTTTGACTCAAGCGGAAGACATCTGTGTCGTTGTTAAGTAAGCTCCGCCCTTCGATTTTCCGCCACTTTGAGCAGTTTGTAAAACGCGTAAACCCGCTTTTATTCTGGAATTTTCGCGTCACGTGCACAAAACTTTTTTTACGTGAACTTTGGACCGATATCTAAAGATCTGTCAGATCGGATTTCTTTAACATTGAAACATGCTTTTTTAAATAATTCAAACAATATTGCATTTTTATGCAAATTATTCTTCTGCCTCTAAAACATACAAGCAAAGTCACATTTTCATGACAAAATAGTGTAGAGGGTTAGTTCAAATATCACTGAAACCAATCTTACCCCAAATGGCCAAAGGGGGGCGCTATATAATTTTGAGCAGTTTGTAAAACGCTTAAACCCGTTTTTATTCTAGGATTTTTTTTGCAATTTGCATGAAACATTCTACACGCAATCTAAGGACCTTTATCTAACATGCCTATGAAGTGCACACAAAAAAATTATAAAATAATAATAATAAATATAGCTGCAAGCAGCGATAAAGTGTCCAAAGCCAAAAACACCTCAAATCATGAACACAGCCTGGGATGTGCGTGAAATCTTGCAAGCACATTCCCAATAGGTCAAGGAACAGATACCAACCTTCTCACATTGGCCTGTTATAGCGCCACCAGCGGGTCAACTTTTGCACAACACATTTTTGGAACAAAATGGACCAATCTTTGACGTCAGTAACGTCAAAGAGAGCACTGCCTGCGATCTTGACATTTTGTGCTTTTATAGCCATTGTTTTCTGGCTTGAAGCGAGCCCACAATTGTTTCGAAGGAACAATATTTTTCTAGTGACAATATCTAACCGTCATATCAAGTTCTCCTCAAAACTTCGGTTCCTTTCTACTCCTACATACTTAGACAGAAAATGAAAATAAAAACATCAATGTGTTCAGCTTACAGTGGCGAAGTGTGCTATTATTTTTTACAGCAATCGGCCAAATGGTGGCGCTGTAGGAAGCCTTCGAAAGTGCGAACTTTGAACAGATAGAGCTCATGCTCTGTTATACGTACAGTCATGAAACTTGTATACACGTATGCGTCTCCTCATGCCGAACAACTTTTGCACTCTGACTTTTGACCTCTGACCTTTAGATCCCCCAGAATTTTGAATTATATAAAAAACAGTAAAAATCTATCTCCTCCTGGGATTTTTGCGTTACGCGCACAAAACCTTTTTCACATGAACTTTGGACCAATACGGTCAAACTAGTCTCGGCGGATTTCTTTTAAAGTGAAATATAATTTTTTAATACTTCAATCAATATTGCGGTTTTATGCAAATTATTCTTCTGCCTCTAAAACATACATGCAAAGTCACATTTTCATGACAAAATAGTGTAGAGGGTTAGTTCAAATATCACTGAAACCAATCTTACCCCAAATGGCCAAAGGGGGGCGCTATATAATTTTGAGCAGTTTGTAAAACGCTTAAACCCGTTTTTATTCTAGGATTTTTTTTGCAATTTGCATGAAACATTCTACACGCAATCTAAGGACCTTTATCTAACATGCCTATGAAGTGCACACAAAAAAATTATAAAATAATAATAAATATAGCTGCAAGCAGCAATAAAGTGTCCAAAGCCAAAAACACCTCAAATCATGAACACAGCCTGGGATGTGCGTGAAATCTTGCAAGCACATTCCCAATAGGTCAAGGAACAGATACCAACCTTCTCACATTGGCCTGTTATAGCGCCACCAGCGGGTCAACTTTTGCACAACACATTTTTGGAACAAAATGGACCAATCTTTGACGTCAGTAACGTCAAAGAGAGCACTGCCTGCGATCTTGACATTTTGTGCTTTTATAGCCATTGTTTTCTGGCTTGAAGCGAGCCCACAATTGTTTCGAAGGAACAATATTTTTCTAGTTGTGGGCTCGCCAGTACCTGGCGAGCACACTTTAGATATTGTCATTATTTCTATACTAGTCATACTAGTCAGTGCAAGTATCAAAAAACTTCGGTTCCTTTCTACTCCTACATACTTAGTGAGAAAATGAAAATAAAAACATCAATGTGTTCAGCTTACAGTGGTGAAGTGTGCTATTACTTTTTACAGCAATCGGCCAAATGGTGGCGCTGTAGGAAGCCTTCGAAAGTGCGATCTTTGAACAGGTATAGCTCATGCTGTGTTTGAGGTACAGCCATGAAACCTGTATACACTTATGCGTCTCCTCATGCCGAACAACTTTTACCCTCTAACTTTTGACCTCTGACCTTTAGGTCTCCCACAATTCGGAATTATATGAAAAACAGTAAAAATCTATCTCCTCCTGGGTTTTTTTCGATACGCGCACAAAACTTTTTTCACATGAACTTTGGACCAATACGGTCAAACTAATCTCGGCGGATTTCTTTTAAAGTGAAATATAATTTTTTAATAATTCAATAAATATTGCAGTTTTATGCAAATTATTCTTCGGCCTCTAAATCATACATGCAAAGTTACACGTTCATGGCATTTGGCAAAGATGTAGAGGGTTAGTCAAGGTATCACTGAAACCAATTTTATTCCAATCGGCCAAAGGGGGGCGCTATACGAAGCGTCTGAAAATTCAAACTTCAAACGGGCATAAGTCATGACTCGTTTCGTTTGAAGACATGCAACTTGTTACACGCGTGCTTTGACTCAAGCGGAAGACATCTGTGTCGTTGTTAAGTAAGCTCCGCCCTTCGATTTTCCGCCACTTTGAGCAGTTTGTAAAACGCGTAAACCCGCTTTTATTCTGGAATTTTCGCGTCACGTGCACAAAACTTTTTTTACGTGAACTTTGGACCGATATCTAAAGATCTGTCAGATCGGATTTCTTTAACATTGAAACATGCTTTTTTAAATAATTCAAACAATATTGCATTTTTATGCAAATTATTCTTCTGCCTCTAAAACATACAAGCAAAGTCACATTTTCATGACAAAATAGTGTAGAGGGTTAGTTCAAATATCACTGAAACCAATCTTACCCCAAATGGCCAAAGGGGGGCGCTATATAATTTTGAGCAGTTTGTAAAACGCTTAAACCCGTTTTTATTCTAGGAGTTTTTTTGCAATTTGCATGAAACATTCTACACGCAATCTAAGGACCTTTATCTAACATGCCTATGAAGTGCACACAAAAAAATTATAAAATAATAATAATAAATATAGCTGCAAGCAGCGATAAAGTGTCCAAAGCCAAAAACACCTCAAATCATGAACACAGCCTGGGATGTGCGTGAAATCTTGCAAGCACATTCCCAATAGGTCAAGGAACAGATACCAACCTTCTCACATTGGCCTGTTATAGCGCCACCAGCGGGTCAACTTTTGCACAACACATTTTTGGAACAAAATGGACCAATCTTTGACGTCAGTAACGTCAAAGAGAGCACTGCCTGCGATCTTGACATTTTGTGCTTTTATAGCCATTGTTTTCTGGCTTGAAGCGAGCCCACAATTGTTTCGAAGGAACAATATTTTTCTAGTTGTGGGCTCGCCAGTACCTGGCGAGCACACTTTAGATATTGTCATTATTTCTATACTAGTCATACTAGTCAGTGCAAGTATCAAAAAACTTCGGTTCCTTTCTACTCCTACATACTTAGTGAGAAAATGAAAATAAAAACATCAATGTGTTCAGCTTACAGTGGTGAAGTGTGCTATTACTTTTTACAGCAATCGGCCAAATGGTGGCGCTGTAGGAAGCCTTCGAAAGTGCGATCTTTGAACAGGTATAGCTCATGCTGTGTTTGAGGTACAGCCATGAAACCTGTATACACTTATGCGTCTCCTCATGCCGAACAACTTTTACCCTCTAACTTTTGACCTCTGACCTTTAGGTCTCCCACAATTCGGAATTATATGAAAAACAGTAAAAATCTATCTCCTCCTGGGATTTTCGCGATACGCGCATGAAACTTTTTTCACATGAACTTTGGACCAATACGGTCAAACTAATCTCGGCGGATTTCTTTTAAAGTGAAATATAATTTTTTAATAATTTTATCAATATTGCGGTTTTATGCAAATTATTCTTCGGCCTCTAAATCATACATGCAAAGTTACACGTTCATGGCATTTGGCAAAGATGTGGAGGGTTAGTCAAAGTATCACTGAAACCAATTTTATTCCAATTGGCCAAAGGGGGGCGCTATACGAAGCGTCTGAAAATTCAAACTTCAAACGGGCATAAGTCATGACTCGTTTTGTTTGAAGACATGCAACTTGTTACACGCGTGCTTTGACTCAAGCGGAAGACATCTGTGTCGTTGTTAAGTAAGCTCCGCCCTTCAATTTTCCGCCATTTTGAGCAGTTTGTAAAACGCGTAAACTCGCTTTTATTCTGGAATTTTCGCGTCACGTGCACAAAACTTTTTTTACGTGAACTTTGGACCGATATCTAAAGATCTGTCAGATCGGATTTCTTTAACATTGAAACATGCTTTTTTAAATAATTCAAACAATATTGCATTTTTATGCAAATTATTCTTCTGCCTCTAAAACATACATGCAAAGTCACATTTTCATGACAAAATAGTGTAGAGGGTTAGTTCAAATATCACTGAAACCAATCTTACCCCAAATGGCCAAAGGGGGGCGCTATATAATTTTGAGCAGTTTGTAAAACGCTTAAACCCGTTTTTATTCTAGGATTTTTTTTGCAATTTGCATGAAACATTCTACACGCAATCTAAGGACCTTTATCTAACATGCCTATGAAGTGCACACAAAAAAAATATAAAATAATAATAATAAATATAGCTGCAAGCAGCGATAAAGTGGCCAAAGCCAAAAACACCTCAAATCATGAACACAGCCTGGGATGTGCGTGAAATCTTGCAAGCACATTCCCAATAGGTCAAGGAACAGATACCAACCTTCTCACATTGGCCTGTTATAGCGCCACCAGCGGGTCAACTTTTGCACAACACATTTTTGGAACAAAATGGACCAATCTTTGACGTCAGTAACGTCAAAGAGAGCACTGCCTGCGATCTTGACATTTTGTGCTTTTATAGCCATTGTTTTCTGGCTTGAAGCGAGCCCACAATTGTTTCGAAGGAACAATATTTTTCTAGTGACAATATCTAACCGTCATATCAAGTTCTCCTCAAAACTTCGGTTCCTTTCTACTCCTACATACTTAGACAGAAAATGAAAATAAAAACATCAATGTGTTCAGCTTACAGTGGCGAAGTGTGCTATTATTTTTTACAGCAATCGGCCAAATGGTGGCGCTGTAGGAAGCCTTCGAAAGTGCGAACTTTGAACAGATAGAGCTCATGCTCTGTTATACGTACAGTCATGAAACTTGTATACACGTATGCGTCTCCTCATGCCGAACAACTTTTGCACTCTGACTTTTGACCTCTGACCTTTAGATCCCCCAGAATTTTGACCTCTGACCTTTAGATCCCCCAGAATTTTGAATTATATAAAAAACAGTAAAAATCTATCTCCTCCTGGGATTTTTGCGTTACGCGCACAAAACCTTTTTCACATGAACTTTGGACCAATACGGTCAAACTAGTCTCGGCGGATTTCTTTTAAAGTGAAATATAATTTTTTAATACTTCAATCAATATTGCGGTTTTATGCAAATTATTCTTCGACCTCTAAATCATACATGTAAAGTTACACGTTCATGGCATTTGGCAAAGATGTGGAGGGTTAGTCAAAGTATCACTGAAACCAATTTTATTCCAATCGGCCAAAGGGGGGCGCTATACGAAGCGTCTGAAAATTCAAACTTCAAACGGGCATAAGTCATGACTCGTTTCGTTTGAAGACATGCAACTTGTTACACGCGTGCTTTGACTCAAGCGGAAGACATCTGTGTCGTTGTTAAGTAAGCTCCGCCCTTCGATTTTCCGCCACTTTGAGCAGTTTGTAAAACGCGTAAACCCGCTTTTATTCTGGAATTTTCGCGTCACGTGCACAAAACTTTTTTTACGTGAACTTTGGACCGATATCTAAAGATCTGTCAGATCGGATTTCTTTAACATTGAAACATGCTTTTTTAAATAATTCAAACAATATTACATTTTTATGCAAATTATTCTTCTGCCTCTAAAACATACAAGCAAAGTCACATTTTCATGACAAAATAGTGTAGAGGGTTAGTTCAAATATCACTGAAACCAATCTTACCCCAAATGGCCAAAGGGGGGCGCTATATAATTTTGAGCAGTTTGTAAAACGCTTAAACCCGTTTTTATTCTAGGATTTTTTTTTGCAATTTGCATGAAACATTCTACACGCAATCTAAGGACCTTTATCTAACATGCCTATGAAGTGCACACAAAAAAATTATAAAATAATAATAATAAATATAGCTGCAAGCAGCAATAAAGTGGCCAAAGCCAAAAACACCTCAAATCATGAACACAGCCTGCAATGTGCGTGAAATCTTGCAAGCACGTTCCCAATAGGTCAAGGAACAGATACCACCCTTCTCACGTTGGCCTGTTATAGCGCCACCAGCGGGTCAACTTTTGCACAACACATTTTTGGAGCAAAATGGACCAATCTTTGACGTCAGTAACGTCAAAGAGAGCACTGCCTGCGATCTTGACATTTTGTACTTTTATAGCCATTGTTTTCTGGCTTGAAGCGAGCCCACAATTGTTTCGAAGGAACAATATTTTCTAGTTGACATTTTGAAGCCTTTGGTTCTGGGCCGTTTACTTGCACTTTATATTACAGCGAAGCATATTGCACTCCATTATAATGTACAGTATAGAATGCACCATGCATGCATCATATACTGTATTTCCAATACAGTATACTGTATGATGGATAAATGGATTGATTAACTATTGACAAATAGCAGATATACAAGCTCACGCTGCGCTGCGAGCTTGTAGATCTGATATTTTTCGAAAAATTGTGAAAATTTGAATTTTGACCTGATTCTATAAGTGTCTATTGAATCCTTTTATGTTTTTTTGAAAAACCTATGTTTCTATGTCAGCAATCTGACCAGCCATCGTCAAAGAAAAGGTCCTTTTCACTTAAATGGAGCTCAGTTAGTCTGTTCTTGAGAGACTACTATGTCAGTGGTTCTCAAACCTTTTCATGTGAAGGACCCCCAAACTGATATTTATTTGGCCACGGACCCGCATCTCAAAATATTTAGTTCCAGGGACCACTCAGAAGCAAAATTTGAGTTACAAATGTTCGCTTTAAAAATACATATATTCAAAGATTTGCACACATTTTCACGACTTTTTCAAAAATAGCAGATCTACAAGCTCGTATAGCTTGTAGATCTGCTATTTTTCAATAGCTAAAGCATTCAATAATTCTAGGCCTAAATGGGTCAATACACGTCAGCAGTATCTTCATCTTTTACGACAGTATGTTGACAGTGATTACAGTAGTGTTTTCATTGTTGCAGGAAATCAAACCAGGCGATGTGCTGAGCAAGAAGAATCTCTGGGAGAACCTTGGTGATGCGGTCTGTTCTGGAAGAGCAGAGAAGGTTTGCATGCTCTCACCTACAGTACAAGTGTTCATTGTTTGCATTTGTAGATGTTTATTGACCACACAAGTTAAGCATAGAAGGGAATTTGATTTGGTTGGTTACTGTCTCTAGGATACCGTATTTAAATGATTCACTTGATGAAATTTGATGTAGAAAGCAACAGTCTTCTACACCAAAACAATATTGGCTTGTTTGGAACTGCCATAGAATACGCTGACTGAAATGATTTCATTTCATGTTTATCTTATTTGAAAGTGAAATATATCCCTTAAGGTATGATCGTGTTTATTTTACATAATCTGTGATCCACATGAAATATTCCCTATTTGAATGTGCAGCAGGTATAGTTGCAGCTTGACACATGAATGGCTAAATACAGTTTATCTTCATGGGCTCCTGTTGTTGGGCAGAACACCTACTGGTTGACAAGTAGTAGTGCAGGGTTCCCCAAATAGTTTTCCCCGAGGGCCGAATCATGTCTAGGGTACCAAGCCGAGGGCCACAACATTGCAGGGGGCGACGGTGGCGTTCCCGCTACTCCAGCGACAGTTCAGATATAGTCGTTGTCGGGTGATAATCTTGTATGTCCAAAACCGTTCGTTTTGCATTTTAAAAATGAACATCTGCACTTACTTGATTTACAAGAAGCCTACACAATTAGAGAATGTAGGAAAAATATTTAGTTTTGCCTTGCCTCTCCAATGGTACCAACATCAATACAGCATGGAACTCTGGACAGAATCTTATCAAACGATAAAATAATATTCTATGTTTTGGATCTGAGAGGCTACATCTCATTAACTCATACCTCGCGATCCCCGTAGAGACCGTAGATTTCCCGCTGTACCGCGCTGCCATGCCCGTAGAGCCCGCAAAGTTTAATTAGCTTTAATCATTATGAAAGGATTAAAAGTATTAGCGCAGATTTTCGCTGATTCTGGCTCTTTAGGCCCGCCCCCCTAACTGTATCCGGTCATTTCCGGTCTGGACCGGATCCAGCTTTCCGTATCCAGTCTGAGCCTGGGCCATAGTCCCGCCTCCATTGGTTTACTGTGTAACAGAAGTGGAAGCTACTGGGCGATGGAACGCTCGTTTTTCAATCAGATTTTTGCGTTTGGAAACTTTGATCCAGTCTCTACACGCCTGGATTATGATCCCCGCACATATCGTGCGTTTTGTGCGCGAACGTGTCCACGTGTTACCATAGCGCACAGTTGGCTTTTTTCAATGCTTTTTCATGTAAACACTGGCTGATAAGCAGAGATACAGCGTGGCAACGGATATGTCTTTTTCAATGGGGTTTTTTGTATTCGAAAGCTTGTCACCGAGTCTACACGTCTACTAGATGAGTCGCGCACAGATTGTGCACGATGCGTGCGCGTGCCCACGTTAAAAGGTAAGGACAATTTGGCAGCTGCTTACTACAGCTATGTTTAAAATGGCAGAGAAAAAGTTAAATGGTGGTCCTTGGCTCAAAAGCCAAATAATGAACCTTGATCTGAGAGACCACTGGCCTAATTAAAAAACAATTTGCAACACGTCACTGCCTCCCCCCAATTCCTAAAGGCCCACCTTGATTTTGTCTTTGATACTGCAGGCAGGGTAGTGCTTTTATGGAGGGTCGGATGCATGCAAGCTCAAATAGCCGGGGATCCAGTCCCTCAGAATGGGAGAGGACCTGTGATGTTCTGCCGCACTTTTTATTTCTGTTTTATCTATTAGTTTGGTCATTAAGTTCCACAGAATGAGAGGCCTGCACTGCCGGAAATATCACGAAAAAAAGTTATGGTTATGGCCATTTGTATATTCACTGTCCCATTGACTCCACTAGAAATATTAAAAAATAAGAAAATAAATCTGCTTTAAGTAGCATGTGAGGGGTCAAACTAGGGGTTCTTCATCATTCTGAATCCATTGCAAGCATTTGTTTTGCATGAAAAACATTCCTTGGGCAATATTTTGGCCACCCAAAACTGTGAAAAGTGGAAAAAAGTAATGACTCATCACTTTTCACAGTTTTTGGGGGCCAATATTTTGCCCAAGGAATGTTTTTCATGCAAAACAAATGCTTGCAATGGATTCAGAATGATGAAGAACCCCTAGTTTGACCCCTCACATGCTATTCAGAATGATGAAGAACCCCTAGTTTGACCCCTCACATGCTACTTAAAGCAGATTTTTAATTTCTTTTTTTTATATTTCTAGTGAATGGGAGTGAATATACAAATGGCCATAACTCTTTTTCGCGATGTTTCCAGCAGAGCAGGCCTCTCATTATGTGGACCTTAATGACCAAACTAATAGATAAAACAGAAATAAAAAGTGCGGCAGAACATCAAAGGTTCAACCCTATTCCTTGAGCTTTTGGGCATGTGGATCCCTGACTAAAAAGTTTAGGGAATGTTGTCTGTAACTGGGAAACATTAGCGAATGTTGTCTGTGACTGGGAAACTTGCCTCTGGTATGGTTAATTGTTAAAGTAATATAACATTCCTATTTTTTTAGGGGAGCTCCTCTGGAAAACGCTACAGATTTCTGGTGACGGGCCATGGAAAGTATGAGAAGGTTGCTGCTGCTGATAATGGCCACAATGAACGCACATAATCAGCCTGGTAAGAAACCTCTCAATTGTGTTTGTCTGTAGGAAATGTCCATGTTTACTACCTGCTTACTGGGCAAGTCTGATCGAACTATGTTTTACTCGTAATACATTTATTAAATACCTAAAATATTAGAATTTCCATGACTTGGGTAGATAGAGCTACAGTAACTGTTTCCCATGCTTGCACGAAATATATGTAAATTATTGCTATAGCCTAAAATATATGAAGTTTAAATAAATAAAATATGGGGTTCCACACTGGGTTGGGTTGTACGAATTACGTTTTTGGGGTGCCAATGGCCAGTTGGTTACGGTGCACACCTCGGATGGAGTCCCAGGCCAGGCAGACTGCATGTCACTCCCAAAATCTCTGTCCCTGTTTCCTGTCTCTCGAGTACACTGCATTCAGGGACCTGCTGGCCATTGGGAAAAGCGGGACAACTCCCGAACGGCCGGTTCATTCCCGGCCGGTCCAGGCCACCCATTAGGAAAAAATTTAAAATAAAATGTCGGCCTTCGTTCCATTTTGGGGGCTGGGCGGCCAACAAAGTAAATCGTCACTCTCGGGCAGAAACCTTGTATCTCCAAGTTTCAAATGTGTATTTTTTTTTCATGATGAAGCCCTGCTTCATCATACAAGGCCGTCGCACAAAAGTAGTGAAAACAGCAGATCTACAAGCACACAACGCCTCGCACCGCGAGGCGTTGTGTGCTTGTAGATCGGCTGTTTTCACTAGTTTAAATCATTTTTAAAATGATAAATACAAAACAAACTGTTTTGGACATACAAGGTTTCCACCCGACAACGACGAAATATAACTCATGTAATTGGCCCACTGGCTTGTCACTTGTCATGATCTGAAATGGCAAATCTTTGAGTAGCAGCAGTGCTATAGAGAGATCTCTCTCTCTATAGTGCGCAATGAGGGCCTCTGCAACTCTTTTACCAGGGCTGAATCAGGGGCCCAGCATGTCCCTGACTGCAAAAAAATGACATACACACTCAAAGAGAATGGCTTAGCTCATGCATGCACCCACATATGAATCAGGGATGACATGCAAGAATTATTTTTTAAAGCTTGTTTATGAAGTGTATACAGTCCATACAGCAGTATTTGGTGGTTCAGCCGTCAGTGAGTGTGAGGACTGGGGTTCTGTACCCTGTCTTGTCTCTCTACTCTCTGCACTGCCGGTGTCTATATCTACACTGACCTATCTGGAATAAAGCATTAAAAAAGCACAAGTCAGACATTGAGTGAATTTAAATCTTTTGCTCACTGTATAACCTACTTATATAGTCTAGTTGCTAAAAGTGGGCGGTGGGGACCTAATTCAACCTCTGTCTTGTCTCGCAGGTCTCTACTCTCTTTTTGCCCTCGGTTTCCTTTAAGTACTTGAACGCAGCAAATAAGGTTGCCTTAAATATGGAGAATTAAGATTTACAGTGAAGGCAGCAAGCGTTGACATCCATTTGTTAGTAAAATAAATACAACCAGCCCGGAAATATAATCGATCAGAACATAATGAATATGAAGACATTTGACCCTGTTGTTTTAGGAGCAGCAGTATAGAGTCTGTCTGAACTAAACTAACTATGTATGTCTGACATGAACACATATTGTTCAGTAGTGTTATTTATTTTCATAACCTGACTCCACCAGGCGACATTGAGTTATTGTGAACTTGTGAACACAATACCGCCAAGATCTGGCAAAGTCAGGTTATTATTTTCAGGCCTTGTGACTATCAGAAATATCACACTGTGTTGCTTTAAATTTGGAGTCACACACAGGACTAGAACCTCTTTCAAATAGACTGTGACTGATATCACAGTCTTGAGAACTGAACAAGTGATTAATGATAGATTAAAAAGTTCATACATAAATAAAAGTTCATACATAAATAAAAGTTCATACATAAGTAATAGAAGTGAGACGTGGTTTTCCATCCAACTTTATGCAATCTTATCAAGACTTTCCGTCCAACGTTATGCAATCTTAACAATCACACAATGGTCACCAAACAGATAATTCCTTAATTCATTATTGGTATCGGGGTACGTACAGTGACCACTCTAAACACCCATCTGAGAATATGAACGAACAAAATATAAAAATATGCTCATAACTGCTGTAGCAGCACAATAAACCTTAGAAGCCATGAAACAATGGAGATCACCTACTAGATCACCTACTAAATTACATTCTGCTCTTCACTTGTCAAACTATAACACCATTTAGTGGTCATTCCAGCGTCTTATCGTTCAGTCCTTCGGCCGTTCGGTTATCAAAACTATACCATGTCATTCAGGACCAGGGTGGGACATATTTACCATTTAGCCCAGTGGTTCTCAACCTTTTCAGGCCCCCAAAATAATCATATTTTAACTGGGGTTCTATTGTGAAAATAGCAGATCTACATGCTCACAACGCCTCGCGTTGCGACATAAACGTTGCTTTGCGAGGCGTTGTGAGCATGCACATCTGCTATTTTCACAATCTCTGCCGCTAATATCTCATAGTTTGTCCAATGTTTAATTTGTCGTTTTAGAGGTATTAAAAAGTCCTTAAATTGTCACTTTAGAAATGTGCAGAAACCCTCTATACACTTAAAGGTGATACACCATGAAATTTCACTTTTCCTATTTTAAAACCTTTTTTTGGGGTCCCACTAGCACCTTCTATCCTCACAAAGTCCCTTTTCTGACCGTTGTGTCTTTCTCTGGTTTTGAGAAGGCGAAGGTTAAAAGTATCCCACGGGTTCTCAAAACAGGCTGTCCAGATTTGCTGCCGATTGTGACGTCATCTGCCGATTGTGACGTCATCACAAAAAAAAAAGTTTAAAAAAAAAAAATCTTTCAAAAAAAATTTTTTTTTCAAAAAGATTTGGGGGGGGGGGGGGGGGGGGTGGCGCAGTTCAGGCCAAAGGTGGTACTGCAGCTGAAAATGCTCTGAGAGCCATTCAAAAATGAGAGGCTCTCTATTTAGGAGTGGTAATTTAGCCTCAAACCTTTTGAAAAACGTTTTTGGGACATAAACAATATGACATAACTACTTTTTAAATGCATGGTGTATCACCTTTAAACTTTATGTTGGTTTGTTTACTGTTGAGTAAGAAAACAATGTTGCACATTAAGTTAATCATCTGGGGATCCCCCGAAATAATTTGGGGACCCCTCTGGGGGTCCCCGACCCAGAGGTTGAGAACCACTGATTTAGCCTAGTAAGTTGATCTGGGCAATATGAAAATAAAATAGCTCGTTCCTTTTTGAGAGCTTCCCTCCCTGGACCAGATCCCACATTCATAATACATTTCATCTATAGACAAGACCTACGGAAACTGTCCTTTGCCCATGCTATATCGCTCTGTTCTCCACTCTACATACCATTCCTTCTGTCCCCTCTACATTTCTACAAATTGCCCTCTGTCATACAATGTCCCCATGCCCTTATTCCAGGAATGTAAAAGCCATATTTATCACACAGAGATTACAACGACAAAAAGTTACCCTTACAGCAGTTGCCACTAAGGGGAGGCTCTCTCCATTCCGACATGTCGCCACTCCGAAATTGACTTCTTATTGTCGGAGTGGCGACACTCCCATGGGCCAAAGGTTTAGGGTTAGGGTTAGAGATAGGGTTAGTGTCGGAATGGAGACATGTCGGAAAGGAGACATGTCGGAGTGGAGAGATGCACTCGCCACTAAGAGCAAGCATCATTTAGAAAAAGAAAAAATAGAAAAAGAAATGTAGCCTGACAAATGAAGTGATTTCAAGATCACATTGAAATGAATATCTACATGCATTCAGACAAAACGATTAACAACAAAGACAAATCAACCCAAATATTGCAAACATTCATGCTGGCTGCACGGCTCTTGAGTAAAATTATTATGAATTATGAAAAGTTTTTATTTAAAAAAAAAATGCAGAACAAACCATGAATTGATTATGTTAGGGTTGATTTTGTGAACGTTGGAGTAAAATATGTGCTTGCCATTTTCTACCAAAATACAATACCAGTGAAAACCTCTGACTGTACTAAAGTAGAAGACTTTAGTACAGTCAATCACTCATTGGTTTATTTTAAGATTATAACTATAATTTGTCTTTTTTGTCTGTGTACATACTGTACTGTTGTCAAGTGTTTTATGCTGTGCTATTAATCTCATGCCTGTGTGTGATTCTTACTCTGATTCTGGTGTTGGACATCTTTTGCTAATATTAAATTGAGCTATTCCACCGCAGACATCTGCAAGACATCTGCATTATGCTTTCTTTCTGAGGATAAATTCTCATTTACGCTCTAAAAAATGTCTCTTCTATTCCTCAAAGAGGAACAACTCGTACAGCTTCTTACAGGAGAAAAAGCAATGGCATATTACAGTAGCTGTAATACTCAAGACATGCATTTAGCGTCCTAGTGGTGTCAAAAGAAGTCAAGCTTCTGTCATCTTCAATCACCAAATCCTTTTGCCTTTTTGTTAAAGTCCTTTCGTTCGTCCGTCTGAGATTTGCGATTCAGCAGCCCTCTTTCAAACACGGAGGCTATTTTAGTGAGGGGCTTCTCAGCCGCCTCCTTCAGCTTCCTTGCATTGAAGCGGGGGCTGTACAGCAGAATTGGAAGCCGATTCACAAAGGATGGAACCTCCACCTGGTTGTCTTTCGATGCCTTCTTTTGGTCTGGATCCTTTTTGTTTGCTTTGATCTGCTGTATAATTTTCTCCTTGGTGGAAAACATCTGAAAGAGCATGGCATCCCACATCTTCAGTGCTTTGGGGTTGGCATTTGGATCGCCCACCTCCATGCCAGCAGACTGAGATGCCGGCATCACATCAGTAACGGCTTGCACCGTGGTTTCACCGGACTCGGTCTGAGCTTTGTCCTCTTGTCCTGGAAACATGGGCTCTTCTGGCTCCTCCACCATGTGTTTTTTGAGCCGCGTCCATCCGCTGAGCTTGGCCTTGAGGCCTTTCGGTTTCTGCGCTGCTTTGGATTTGGAGGCCGCGACATTCTCGTCAGCAGTTGAAGATGCAGGTGATGTCGCTGACTTCATAGAGGGCGTGTCTGGGGGGGCTTCCGTCAGGGCAGCTGCAGATGTGGTCTTCAGAACTTCCTTGGCTTTTAGTCCACTTTTTGGCTGAGATGGCAGTGACATTCCTCTGTTTGCAGACGGATCTTTGACTGAGACCGAGGCCTGAGGCAAAGAGGCAGGAGTGGTAGAATCAGTCACAGCGGCTTTGGTTATGGACGCTTGCATGTCAGTATTTGTTGCTGGGTTTGCTGGGGTTACACTTTCTATAGCTGGCTCAGTAAGGCTCTGAGCGTTAATATGTGTGTTAGACTGAGCAGGATCAGGGGAAGGCTTTACAGAGTCTTTAGTTTCTATTATTGATGTCACAGAAGTTTTACTTTCAATAGTAGCAGAGAACAGCTTCGATTCAGGCTCCATAGGGGAGGTCTGTGTTTTTACAGCATCAGAAGAAATGATTGGATCTTTCGATTCTACAATCTGTGAGGAAGGTTTTCCTGCCATGGGGAGGGGTGATGATGGGGACGGTACAATCTGTTTCTGGGGGTGATGTACATCTAATGCAAGACTATTAGTTGGGGTTGTAGTGGTTTTAGTTAAGGAGGCGTTCATGCTAGCATCTGTTTTTTGACAAGAATTACTCTTTGCAGTTGGGTCTGAAGGAGGTTGGACAGTAGTGGCTGGCATATTAGTTGGGAGAGATTTGGGGGATGAGTTAATCAGTTCTCTGGTTTTAATAGCAACTGTAGAGGCAATAGCAACTGTCTCAACTGTAGAGGCAACTGTAGGGGCAATAGCAACTGTCTCAACCGTAGAGGCAACTGTAGATTTGGGGGATGAGTTAATCAGTTCTCTGGTTTTAATAGCAACTGTAGAGGCAATAGCAACTGTCTCAACTGTAGAGGCAACTGTAGAGGCAATAGCAACTGTCTCTATTACAGGATGGTTACAAACCATATGCTCCATAAACTTTGGGAAAGGTGAGTCTCTCCTCCAAGGCACTTGTTTAACAACGTGTTTTTGTGTAGTAGGGCTTGGCGGGGCTTTAATATCTCTGATTGCTTTTCTGGGAGGACATGAATCTCTCCCGGGACTATTCGGTGTAGGATCTGTAAGGGGCTGTGTATGTGCAGTTTGTACGTTATATAACGATTCTTTTGCCTCCATTACAGAGCGAGTGACATGTCTCATGTCAACATGAGGATTTGCCGATCCATTGGCAGAGGTTTGCTCATTGACTGCAGATATAGTGATTTGGCTAGGTGTCTGGATACTAGTGGTAGCTGGAACATTACCCGGGGCAGGGGAATTTCTGTCAGCCACGGGCTTCACAAAGTGTTTAGCTTCTAATGGACGCTTTAGTGAAGGTCTAATGTCTACAGCAGACGGTGAAAAACTGAACTGCTCATTTATGGTTGTACATAACAGTTTAGGCTCTGGTGTTCTACGACTGTAGTGCTCGACAAGAGTGTTGTCAAGTGTTTTACCCTCTGTTCTGCAGTTTGAGTAGGGTCTGGTTTGACTGGTACAGCTGCCAGAGGCAGACTTTGCCGCTGATTTGAGTGGAGGACTTTGTGGTGTAACAAGCCTCATGGTAGGGCTAGATGGCATGATGGGTTTACTGGGCTGCATTGTTTCAATGGCAGTTTTGCTGCTCACTCCTGTTTGTGTGTTAAAGGTTACAGGAGATGCAGTTTCTACAGCAGCCTTGTTGATAAGGTGGGTGTCGGTGGGTGCAATACTGTGAAGCTGGTTGCTGCTTAAACTGTCTTGGTTAGGCTGCAGTTTTTCACCGTTACTTTTAGGTTTCTCTTCACTTCCTGGCTGTCCAGGTGAGATGGTCTCTATGGCAGAGTTGCCTATACTTGCCATTCCACTGGAGGTTTTGTCTGGCATTTTGGGTTGACTACCAAGCATGTTCAGCAGAGGTGTGTTTTCGTTTGAAGGACTGGATCCTTGTTCAACAGTTGGTTTGCTGTGAATGTGTTCTGCTATGGTGGGTGTACTGGGAGGAGATCCCACTGTTTTCATTGGCAAGAGACCCACACTTCCTATGGCATGTTTTTCTTGTACTTCATTTTTAACCATCCCCTGGCTAACTATTTCGGTTTCATTCACAGTGTTACTGAGGGGCCTAGTTATCATGTTTTCTGCAGTAGGCGTTTGGGACAGGTTACTACTTCTGCCGTCTTTACAGTCGTAATTAGATCCTGTTTTTGGCGTACATGGCTGTATATCCCCAACGTTGGTTTTGGGCTTGAGTACCGCCATCTCTAAAGGCTGTTTGATATCTGTAATATTGGGAAATGGGGTTGAAGTACTAGGTTGACTGAGGAGTGGGGGCTGTATGGAAGGCATGTCTGGTGAGAGATAATTGACAGGAGATGCATTTGACATGCTTGGCTTCTGAGAAGGCCTGGTGATATAATCTGGTCCTGGCAAATTATTGCCAGGGATTTTATTTTCTGTTGGAGGCTTTATGTGAATTATAGTCTTTAAAGCTGTGTTTCTTTGTGGTGCAATGTCTGTGTTTTGCTTTGTTGTGAACACAGCACCCACATTGGTCGTGGAATGCTGAGCTATAAGGATGGATCTCACTGTAGAGTTGCTTGGTGGATTAAAACGTACATCTGAGAACTGGGGTTGAACATTTGCTTTGCCTATATTGGAAGACTTGCAGAGCAAGCTGTTTGTCTCATTGGGTAGAACACTAGGAACATCTACTGCCTTGATGTTTAGTGCATCCTCAAGACCAGTCTTGGGGTGCTGTTGGAGCTCTATGGCAGACATCTTATCAATAGTTGCCTTCCCTGAGAGTTTGGTATCTATTGCTTTCATGGGTGGATGTTCTACTAAAGGGGTTGGGAGGTGTTTTGGCTCATTAAATGGCTTGGCAGCACACTCTACATTGTGCTGCACATCGTCTGCTGGACTAAGTCCATTGGGCGTTTCATAACATTGTACAAGAGGAATTGGTTTGGGAGTTGAATCAACTGGTAAGGGTTGTGGTGGGGCGTTTATAATGTTAGGATTACTTTGAACAGTTTGACGGCTAATCATTTTGGATGATTTCTCCACATTGACAGTATTCTGTGTTCTTACATCTATTACCTTTGGACTATTCTGGATATCTAACTTCCCTGAGGGTGTTGGAGAGTTTGTCAGACTATTGCTATAATTCGTTATATTTGACGATTCTGCTATCGCATATGGTGCCGCACTCTGTGTGTGTACCTCACCTGCTTTACGTATTGGTATTGGAGCCTCTGAATATGAGGCTTTTGGTGCGGCTACTTCGCCTGTGGGTTGTTGCATAGTTTTCTGTGCAAGTTCAGATTTTTCTATGTCCACTATCTGCGTATTATTCATTTGTATTCCATTACAGCGTGCTTCAGATGTGGCCTCTTCCGACTTGATCCTCAGAAACTCTGCAGTCTTTTCCGTCGGAGATTCAGAGTCTCTTGTGACTGAAACTTGCGTGGCGGGATTCTCCACTGAAGATGTTTCAGATTGGTGTCCATTGAGGGGTTTGGATGTGGTCACTTGAGCGGTTGAGATGGAGGACCCATCTAGCACATCAGACTGCACGTTGATTGAAGTCTGTCCATTAACCTTGGAGCCTACAGGACCGTAACATGTTGGCATAGTCCTAATCCCACCATAGGCAACATACTCGGCAGGTGTTAGTCCATAATATGACCGCGCTTTTGGTTTTGAGACAGCTAATGACAACTGAGATCCCAGTAGTGACGTTAACGATTGCCGTGCCCCAAGCTTAGGAGCGCATGGTGGGTGACTGGGTATTGACATAACCGGTATGGAAGGGGAATTGGAGCCCATGTTTTGCATCGTAGGGGGCATTAATGGAGTCATTTGTGAACATGCATCTCCCTCGGAAACTGAGATGGACTGCTGTGTTGGCAGTGTGGCTTCTGTTTGTTCAAATGCCTTCGTACTTTGAACTCTGTTCTCTTTGGGTGCTATTTTTACTCCAATGCTTCCTGAACCTTTCCTGCTTCTGTGGTAATGACTTGTTCGGTCCCGAGAAACCTTGTTGGGGATTGTGTCATTAATTTCGGTCTGTTTCAGTTCTTGCACTGCAGCTCCCTCTGAAATTGAGATGGACTGCTGTGTCGGTGGCAGTGTGGCTTCTGTTTTTTCAAATGCCTTCATACTTTGAAGTTTAGGTTTTTCTATGTCCACGAGAGGCGTATTAATCATTTGTATTCCATTACACCGTGCTTCAAATGTGGCTTCTTCCAACTTGATCCTCAGAAACTCAGCAGTCTCTGCTGCAACAGCTCCCTCTGAAATTGAGATGGACTGCTGTGTCGGTGGCAGTGTGGCTTTTTCAAATGCCTTCATACTTTGAAGTTCAGGTTTTTCTATGTCCACGAGAGGCGTATAATTCATTTGTATTCCATTACACCGTGATTCAAATGTGGCTTCTTCAAACTTGATCCTCAGAAACTCAGCAGTCTCTGGTGCAGCTCCCTCTGAAACTGAGATGGACTGCTGTGTCGGTGGCAGTGTGGCTTCTGTTTGTTCAAATGCCTTCATACTTTGAACTACGTTTTCTTTGGGAGCTGTTTTTACACCAACGCTTCCTGAACCTTTCCTGCTTCCATGGTAATGACTTGTTCGGTCCCGAGAAACCTTGTTGGTGATCATGTCATTAATTTCGGTCTGTTTCAGTTCTTGCACTGCTGCAGCTCCCTCTGAAACTGAGATGGACTGCTGTGTCGGTGGCAGTGTGGCTTCTGTTTTTTCAAATGCCTTCATACTTTGAAGTTCAGGTTTTTCTATGTCCACGAGAGGCGTATAATTCATTTGTATTCCATTACACCGTGCTTCAAATGTGGCTTCTTCCAACTTGATCCTCAGAAACTCAGCAGTCTCTGGTGCAGCTCCCTCTGAAACTGAGATGGACTGCTGTGTCGGTGGCAGTGTGGCTTCTGTTTGTTCAAATGCCTTCATACTTTGAACTACGTTTTCTTTGGGAGCTGTTTTTACACCAACGCTTCCTGAACCTTTCCTGCTTCCATGGTAATGACTTGTTCGGTCCCGAGAAACCTTGTTGGGGATCATGTCATTAATTTCGGTCTGTTTCAGTTCTTGCACTGCTGCAGCTCCCTCTGAAACTGAGATGGACTGCTGTGTCGGTGGCAGTGTGGCTTCTGTTTTTTCAAATGCCTTCATACTTTGAAGTTCAGGTTTTTCTATGTCCACGAGAGGCGTATAATTCATTTGTATTCCATTACACCGTGATTCAAATGTGGCTTCTTCCAACTTGATCCTCAGAAACTCGGCAGTCTCTGGTGCAGCTCCCTCTGAAACTGAGATGGACTGCTGTGTCGGTGGCAGTGTGGCTTCTGTTTGTTCAAATGCCTTCATACTTTGAACTACGTTCTCTTCGGGTGCTATTTTTACACTAACGCTTCCTGAACCTTTCCTGCTTCTGTCGTAATGACTCCAGTCCTGAGAAACCTTGTTGGGGATTGTGTTATTAATTCCAGTCTGTTTCAGTTCTTGCACTGCAGTGGGAGGCTTACTCATACTGGTAGCATGCATTGGTGATTTGTATATTAGAGCTTCCTTGTTTACAGCAGCAGGCTGCAGATTTTGGGTCGAAGTGAAAGCAGCAAATAAGAGTGGGTTTGGTTTCGATATTTCAATAAATGGTGTGGATGCCCGGGAGGGCGTCCAGGCAGGTGTCTTAGGTCTCCCTGAAGGGGTCTTGGACACAGGGACTTGATGTGGGGAAAAAGGTTCAGATTTCAACACCACGGTTACAGGTTTCTTTTCTCTGTGAATGGTAGATAATGATATTCCCTGGTATGACGCATTAGGTCCTGTTAAGTCCTGAATTGAAGGGGGCCTGGAGAGCTCATAAAACGTGGCCTTGGATGTGTAAATCTTTGTCTGAGGAGCGTCAGACCTTTTCTCTTGGACTGCATTGACAAGTGATATGTCTGACCTGACCATTACAGGGGCCATCTGGCTGGCAATGGAACCGCCATTACTAGCATGCAAGCTGGTCAACGACATTTGGCTCCTGGTCCTGTCCTTAATGTCAATGTATGTCTGCCTCTGACTGGCTATGGAACCGCCATTACTAGCGTGCAAGGTGGTCAACGACATTTGACTCCTGCTCTTGTCCTTAATGTCAACGTATGTCTGCCTCTGGCTGGTGATAACATGTTGTGTTTGAGGTACTGAAACCGATAGCAAGACAGGAACTGGAGGAAGATTGGCGACTCGAGGAGGTGCCAGGCATGCGCCAGCACTGGGGGTAGAAGAGGAAAGAGCCGTGCCTGAACCCCCATTGGGGGAAGCTGGAGACAGCTTCAAGATGTGAGTTGATATTTTAGGGCTGGACTGTGGCACAGGTTGTGGGACAAGAGGTGCTTTGAGTAGGAGAGACCCACAAAAATCTGATGTCGTGGCTGAATTCAAAGGAGGAGGGGGTGCTGCTAGCGCTGGCGCAGATGGACACAACGCCGCCGATGGTGGCATTGCCTCGTCAAATAAAAACGAGGAGCACTCGTAGAGTGGGGCCACCTGGCCTTCATATAGATAGTTTGGCAGTGTGTAAGACTGCAGGGGGGAGTGTCTGGTGTGGCTGAGGGGGCTGTTTCTGGTGTGGCTGAGGGGGCTGTTTCTGGTGTGGCTGAGGGGGCTGCTCCGGAGGGGACGGAAGGGAGATGTTCGGTGGCTGTAGCAGGGAGCAAAAGGCAGACTAGAGACTGAAGCATCGCCCACGTAGATTGCTTCAGGCGTCATGGGCGGAGTGGACTGATCGCTGTGCTCAAGGTCTGTGCTCGCTTCGTTAACGGGGGACAAACAGGAGCGAAAGGGGATCGGTGTCTGAATGGGGCCTTTTTTCTTGGACCTCTTCTTCTTGAGCTTCTGTAGCCTGGCATTGTCTTTACCTGGTTTGGGCAGTAATGGAGGAGGGTATTGCTGGTCCTCCTCCAAGCCATTGGCGTAGTCGTCCTCTTCCATCAGCATCTCCAGACCCTGTAAAGACAAACAAAGCTTATTAGTGTACTCCTGTTAATGTTGACTGATGATAAGATCTGATGAAAACTGAAGGGGGGGAACACATAGGCTACAATAATTAAAGGGATATTTAATAATTAAAGGTCTCGTGACATGTTGTTTTTACAAAACATAAAACATCATGGTCCTTCAAACGTGTATTACTATCAAAACCTCCACCGGCAGTCCATCCGTCAGTCGGTCAGTCTGTCCGTCACGTCACACTTTTCCCCTACTCAAATCTCCGCCACCGTTGCCCCGATCCATGCCAAACTTTGCACACACACTACTTGGCTGCTAAACCACAACCTTCTCACATGGCCCTCTTTTAGCGCCACCATGAGGCCGATTCTTGCAATACACATTTTTGGACACTACAGATTTTGCCCTAAAATCACGCAAAGCGGTGCACAGTATCTCTAAAGTCATGTTGTCAACATGGATCGGTCCCATTTCCCATATTCCCTCCTGATTGCCTTCTAAAGTTTGTGTATGCGACCTGACTGTCGCTTATCTCCTGATTTAGGGAGTCTTAGGTGATAAGATCTGATGAAAACTGGAGGGGGGAACACAAACAATAATTAAAGGAATATTTAATAATTAAAGCCAGGTCTCATGACATGCTGTTTTTACAAAACATAAAAGTCTTTAATCATGGTCCTTCAAACCTGTATTAAAAAGGTTTTAACTGAAAAATCCACTCCAGTGAGCCATGGCAGTTGTTTTTATTGTTTTTGTTTTTCTGTGTTCTGAGGCCTTTTCAGTTGCAATGAAAAATAAAACCTTTGCCTGCGGGTGTCGCTGTTGAAGGATTTTGGCTGTCAATCATCGTCTCGGATTAAAGGATTAGTTCACCCCCAAAATGACTTTTTTTCTATTGATTACTCATGCCATGGAGACTTGAATTCAATAATATGTTTTTTGTTTTAGTCCTAAGACAAAAATGTCATCACAATAAATGTACCCCCATTGATTCCGGATGGGGACCCAAATGCATTTGGGTCCCCATCTGGAATCAATGGGAGTAAATGGTAAATGGTGCATTTATATAGCGCTTTTATCCAAAGCGCTTTACATAGATTGTGCATTACATTCACCCATTCACGCACACATTCATACACCGGTGGCGGAGGAAACCATGCAAGGCACCAACCTAGTCTTGCCCAAGGACTCTTCGACATTAACTCAGGGGGAGCCCGGATTCGAACTGGGAACCCTTCGGGAACCCTTCGTGCTCTAATAATGGTTTCTCTACCCCTGAGCTATGCCGCCCCAGGAGTACATTTACTAAAATATTTTTTGTCTTAGGAATGCGAAAAATACAAAAAAAAAAAAGATTATTGAACTCGAGTCTCCATATGGCATGAGTAATCAATAGATAAAAAGTCATTTTGGGGGTGAACTACTCCTTTAAGGGACTGTGACATCAAAGATGTGGGGCCAATCAGTTATCTGAGCTTAATTAGTCAGAAAACCCCAGACCACGGAAAATCCACTGAATGTTCAAAGTTGTTTTTTGGGGTGTGTAATTGAGTTCAGTAAACCTAAAAAAGAAACTTATTTTAGATACAGTTACTGACTATCTTGTGTGTGTGTGTGTGTGTGTGTGTGTGTGTGTGTGTGTGTGTGTGTGTGTGTGTGTGTGTGTGTGTGTGTGTGTGTGTGTGTGTGTGTGTGTGTGTGTGTGTGTGTGTGTGTGTGTGTGTGTGTGTGTGTGTGTGTGTGTGTGTGTGTGTGTGTGTGTGTGGTAGCATGTTATGCTTTCTCTATGTGGGTCTCAAAAATTATGTGAAAATATTGACATGCGCTCTTTCGCTTTACAGCAGGACGGTTCCCTGAAGATGTTGTGAACAACTGATTGGATCCTTGAAGAACTTGGCAGAATTGTCAGAATGCCTCAGAGGAACATTGTACAGGTTCATGCATTTAGCAGACCATGGTTATGTATAGGATGATGGTAATCGTTCAAAATGAACCCAAACTGCCTGACCCCCAATAGATTTTGTCTAATAGAGAAAAATAATGAACCTTTTTTTTATTTTATGTTCCACTGTAAATGTGGAACACAATTGGTTTGTGTTGGTGTCACTACTTTCATTTGAATAATTTAGTGTTTCAACTCCACTGAAACAAAATGGCGGCACATTGGTACATCGGGACCCACTGGTGTTCCCCCAGACCCCACAACCCGGACCCCTATGGTGCATTCAGCAGTTATTATTTGGTCACCAGCACTTGTTAGTACTTTTCATTGATTCAAATATATGTATAAAACCCCACAGACTCACTTAACTTTCGAAACTTCACGTCTTGATTGCAGCGCACGATTTACTGGTGTAGAATGGTTACTTATTTTTCTCTATATGCAAACATACTGTTAATATTCATCATGATCATTGCAGAATAACTCATAGTAGTAGACTGTCTGTACTACTTCTGTGTAAATGTTGAACAAAAACTGTTAATTCTTTTAATTGGTAGACTATGTACTATTCTGTGTAAATGTTGGAAAAAAACTTGTTTTAATTTTTCATCTCCTTTTACTAAAACTGTAATTTCTTTTAATTTCTCATCTCCTTTTACTATAATAAATGAAGTAAACCAAAAAGATTGATTTGTAATTATGATAAATAGGCCTGTATATGTAATTTTATTGTACAATGGTTACAAGTGCAATTGTCAGTTTGTGTGTGTGTATATGCTTGGACTGTGTTCACTTATAACCCTCACAGCTGCCTATATCCTTTATTTAACTGACACTAATGGCTCTGGGAACACTAACCATGTGCCAGCTTTAGAAAGGCTCTCGTGGCTATGGGCTCATTAGCAGGTTTCAAAACCTTGATCTTGGTGGGACCTTAAAGATGTTGTATAGCTCTGTGAAACGCCACAGCTCAAAATAGAAACGCATACACGTTGTTCTTTATGCCTTTATGCCTCCCAGACAAGTGGTGGGAAAAGTACTCAAATGTTTTACCTAAGTAAAAGTATCAACACTGCAATATAGTAAAAGTAAAGTAAAAATCCAGAATTCAAAATGTACTTGAGTAAAAGTACAAAAGTATTGGCATCAAAATGTACTTAAAGAGCAAAAAGTAAAAGCGATCATTATGCAAAATGTCCAATTTCAAGTTTTCAAATGTCTAAAAATCTTTAGAAAACAGCAGATCTACAAGAGCTTGTAGATTGGCTATTGGCTATTTTCAGAAGGCCGGAATGTATATAAGGCTGAAGTGGTTAATGGTTAATGTATATGGTTAATGTATGTTTTGTAATAATCAATCTACAAAGTAACTAGTAACTAAGTTTTCAAGTAAAACTTAGTTTTTACTTATATTTGAATATTTGGATCTGAGAGTTGGTATAGAAGTACAAGTATTGGTGATTGGAAATACTCAAGTAAAGTACAAATACCTCAAAATTATAATTAAGTTAAGTAAATGTATTTGGTTACTTTACACCTCCCATGAAGGACAACGTCTGACTTGGATATCGTCACTGTCGGGCAGAAACCTTGTATCTCCAAGTTTAAAATTGGTAAGCTTTTTTTATAAAATAAAGCCCTGCTTCATCATACAAGACTGTCGCACAAAACTAGTGAAAATAGCAGATCTACAAGCACGCGAGGCGTTGTGTGCTTGTAGATCGGCTGTTTACACTAGTTTAAATCATTTTAAAAATGATAAATACAAAACAAACTGTTTTGGACATAAAAGGTTTCCACTCGACAACGACGATATGATCTCTGGAAGTGAATGTTTCTGCATGTTAGAGATGGGACGTTCACGAACGAATCGAGTCTTTTGAACGGCTCTTTGAAAGGAACGATGGGATCCGGTTCGCAGTAGCTGGGAGCCGTTCCTTTCTAAATGAACAGTGGTGTAAAAAGTACTCAAATTCTTTACTTAAGTAAAAGTACCAGTAAGACTCCCTAATCGGGAGATAAGCGACCGTAGGTGGCTTATCTCCACAAATAGGGCAAACATTTGTTTTTCCAAAATCTTCCTGATCCATGTTGATGACATGAGTGTAGACATGCTGTGTAGTGATATTCGTGATTTTAGGGCAAAAACTGTAGGAGCAGTGTCCAAAAATGTGTTTTAAAAATCGGCCTGAAGGTGGCGCTAGAATAGGGCCATGTGAGAAATGAGGGGTGGGGTGTCCGCGTTGCCTTGGCGGACGAATAGGTACCGGCCCCGGCTCTCCCGGACGCTCCTAGCCCGAGTTACGGCATGTTATGTGCGCTGCAGTGGCAGGGGGTCCTCCACTTGGGGCGCCAGCACTTTTGCATCCGTTCTGGAGCACCAGAAATGCTCTGCCACAAGTAGCAGTTCGGAATTCAAAATGTAAAGTAGGCTACACAAGTATTGGTATCAAAATGTACTTAAAGTACCAATAGTAGAAAGTAGCCTACTCATTATACAGAATGTCCCATATTTCACAAGTTTTCCAATGAAAATAAATGTAGAAAAATCATTAGAAAACAGCAGATCTACAAGCTCACAATGCGTCGCAACACGATGCATTGTGAGCTTGTAGATCGGCTATTTTCAAATGGCAGAAATGTATATATGGCAGACATGTATATAGGATTTAAGTAGCCTAATTTGTAATAAATTCATAATCAAAATCTACAAATTAACTAAAATGAGCCAGTCTTTTGAACGGATCCCAGAGATCTTCAAGAACCATAAATCCTATCTCAACTGCATGTCTATGATGGGCACATGAAGTGAGATCATGTCGAAGCACATATCTAGTCATGAAAAATGCAATTAATCGACATTGAAAATGTTTTACTGGCTGCGTACATTTGAAATGAATAGTGTGTCTTCACGAAACACGTTACCATAATGAGATTAATTGTTTTCTTCTCTTAAGCTGTGTGTGTGTGTGTGTGTGTGTGTGTGTGTGTGTGTGTGTGTGTGTGTGTGTGTGCGTGTGCGTGTGCGTGTGCGCGTGCGCGTGCGCGGAGAGACGCGACACGACATGGTCTAATTTTAGACTAGGAGCAAACAGATCATGACACCAAACACCTGCTTGTTGCAGTTAAGACCTGCCCAGTCTGGCCAGTCAATCAACCTCGCTCTGTGTTGGATGCGATAAAAATAATTGTCGCCCCGAGTCAGGGGGAAAGCGTTGCTATGTTGCATTTACACCGGGCACAAGTGACATTTGCCCCGGCCCTCACACACACACGGGGATGTCGCTCTGTTCACTTTGGGAAAGATCACTTGCTGAAAACATAGATGATTTGCGTTGCTGAAAACACAGTGATTTGCGTTGCTTCAAGCATAGATAAATATCACTCCATATTGCACATCATCGTTGTCGAGTGAAAACCTTGTATGCCCATTTCTCATTTTAAAAATGATTTAAACAGTGAAAACTGCCGATCTACAAGCACACAACAGTTGTGTGGTGGTAGATCTGCTGTTTTCACTACTTTTGTGTGACGGACTTGTATGCTGAAGCAGGGCTTTACTTTGCGAAAGAACATACAAATTTGAAACTTGGGAGATACAAGGTTTCTGCCCGAATGTGACAAAAAATAAACATTGTACCGCATCCAGTGTGAATGCCCCATGGTAGGCCCCAACTATTCTGAGTGTAACGGCAGCAACTGTGACTGTAGTCAAACACGCCTAGGGCCTAGGCAGTTATTCACTTGAGCTGGAAGTGACTTCAAGATGCACTTTTGTTGTGAGAGGTAGCCTACAACGAGAGCATCTTACAAGAATAAATGTCTTTGGAGTCTTTTGTCTTTGATAACAAGCAGTTATAGGGCCCAAAAAGGAACCGGAGCACACGGTTTTCTGATATTATTCATCAGGACTAACGACTAACATTCCGATGCAACGTGATTCTTCTTCATAGTCCAAAGCGGAGGTCTTTGTCGTAAAAACACTCAAGGACAATAGCGCTCATTAAACAGCACTTGTACGACCACAGAGACTATAAAGCCTGCCAGCCTCGACATATGAGAGGTCACCCCCTTTTAGGGCACTACGGTATGTGGGCCACTTCCACTGGAGCAGCTCAAAAGAGGAAGGGGTAAGATTAGCTTTGCAGTAAAGATGTGTCAATGACCTCAGCTAAGTGTAGCTACAGTTGATCAACATGGAGAGAACAAGCTGTTAATTCACCAATACGTTGATTCACTCATATGCAATATAAAGTGATGTGATACTCATGACTCGCATGTGAATGCAGAAGCTTACCCTTTCTTTCTCCCTATTTTTTTACCCATGAAATATAAAGCCAGGTCTAGTTCGCATTAAGAGTAAAGCCCTTTGCACACAGGCGCGTTTAACCGCACGGATAAAACGGACAATATATTTTTTTGAAAAGAAAACAATAATTCTCTATGACCTCATGCACACCGGTTCCGAATTAGCCGTGCGACGAGTGGCTGCCGCCGTGCGTTTTTTTCTCAATCTAACCCAGTTCGATTTGTGCGTCTTGTCGCATGCGGTAAAAAACTCATCACTCCTTTTATGACTCCTTTTTGGATCCGCAGCGCCGATTCCGCACAGCCTTGCACACCAAATCCAATGCGTTTTATTCATGCCGCAAACCAAACAAAACACAACTGTCCTGTGTGCAAAGGGCTTAAGTCATGGGTAATGTAAGTGAACTTAATTAACCAGTAAGACTCCCTAATCAGGAGATACACAAACTTTAGAAGACAATCGTAGCCAATCAGAAGGGAATATGGGAAATGGGACAGATCCATGTTGATGACATGGCTTTAGAGATAATGTGTACCGCTTTGTGTGATTTTAGGGCAAAATCTATAGGAGCAGTGTTCAAAAATCCTCCGTCTGTCTACAGTATCTGTTCATCCATCAATTCATCCATCAATCTGAAGATCTGAGGAGATCTGACATCACCGTGCCGAGCCTCAGGGGATTGTTGACGTCGACCAACTCGTCTTCACATTCTCAGCCAAACGCACCAGCCACAAATAACTACAGAAGGTTTCTTGAAAATGCTTAATTAATCAATTCATCCCTCCATGCCAAGTATAGTGCAGAAATCCCCCGTGCAGCTGCAACGCACTGTCCACACGCACGCTGAAAAACGGATCATGCTTTAAAGACGTCGGATCATGCGTTTCCTATGCAACATTCCTCTGCACGTTGTGCAGAGCGGAGCACTCATCATCGTCAGTGCCATCATGCCAATGGACGGAGAACAACAGGCCCCGGCGTGTGCCAAAACAGACAGTGCGTTTGATTGTGTTTACCTTTGTGACAGGGTGGTGTTGATGGAGGGAGGGGAAGCTGCTTGCTTGCTTGTTAATCCCAGCTCAGAGGCAGTGTCACAGGGGCCGTCTCATCCTGAAGTGAACCATGCACAGCCTGCCGCGGGGAGCGGGGCACCAGGCGGTGTCCATGACCACTCCAAAAATAAAAAAGCCCCTGCTGCCTTCACTTCATGTTTCCACTGCGACAGCGCTCTGGAACTATGACAGGTTCACACACACACACACACAGGGAGTTTCCAGGTCACCTGAGAGAGAGCGAGAGAGAGAGGGAGATCTGCTGTATACCTCCTCTGCTGTGCTGCAACCTCTACTAGGCTGCTATGATGTTAGAAGTTTGCTTTCATGCATTTATCGAAAGAGCATAAATACTATACAGTTAACAGTTACTTGTAGCTACTGCATTATTGCGATGCAAAGGTGCTGCCTTTGCAGAAATCACCCTTACATCGAACCCAACTTAAACCTATCCTGCAATAGATGGTTACTGCAGACAAGGTTAACAGTTGAACCGAATTATGATAGGGAAAAACTGTACCGTCAACTGGAGATACCTCATGGTTCCATAAACGTATCTATTGATGCTCATTAAAATATTTTTTAATTTATAATTGTTGCTGAATAATTCTTCTTGGTGGTGGAGCCGATGTGCAGCAGCCAGTTTTTCAGCAAGCATACAGTGTAGAGGGCCACAATATTTGCAGGAGACCGCTCATCCAGCCCTCGCTACTACCATTGGCTAACAATTCATCAGTGTCTTGCCACTGAAGGCATTACAAGTATGCACGAATAGCAGACACTGATGTAACATAATATAGACATTTGAGTGTCTTTAGCTGTACTTAGCTGGCCCAGAAATATTATGAAAGAAATATGGTAAGGGCGAGTTTGCGCCATATGTCTTGGCCATCTGGCCAGTGATGTATATCAGACCAGTTACCCATATATGGAGATCCATCTACTGTATATGGAGATATGCTGTGAGAACCCAAACATGCTTACTCAGTTATTCGTTATGTGACATCATGCCCTTTTATGAAGTCCTGTTAGATTGATGACATCAGGGAACTCCATATATGGGCATAAAAGGGATTCTGTTAGTGCGACATCACAGTGAAGCCAGAGCGTGATGTCAGAGCGGCAAACCCATTCTGTTAAGAGTGGTTCCCCTGACATCACAGTTACATCAGAGCATGATGTCAGAGCGACAAACCCATAGAACCACAGTGTCAGGCGCAAGAGACAGAGATACGGCCAAGCTGTGACCGTTCACATACTAAACTGCGACCTATGGTCGCAATAATATAGTCTACCACAGTTAAGCCAAATTCTATCTAAATTGCATCTATATGTTCTAAAATCTAAGTCAGGTGTCTTCAACAGGGGGTCTGGGACCCCTAGGGGGTCCTCAGAGTTACTACAGGGGGTCCTCCAAATCTTTGTGTATAGGAACTAACCACTTGAACCCTAGCGTCCATATTCTGAGAACTTTAGCCAAAAATAGCAGATCTACAAGCTCACAACGCCTTGCGTATTGTATTGACCATTCAAGTGGTTAAATATCTGAAAACACACATTAACATGAATCCAAAATACACTGATGATTGTGCTGTCAAACAATGCAACTATATCTATGAACAGGTTGTGGGGGTCCCTGCTTCATCTCTCATCTAAGGGGTCCTTGGGCTGAAAATGTTGAAGACCCCTGATCTAATAGTAGTAAAAAGGACAAGACTGGAAGCCTCAGAGTTAATGAACCATATGGACTGTGTGGTGGGATGATACGGCAGCTAACCAGAAGGTCACAGGTTCGATACCCGTTTGTGTCCAGGGGTGTCGCACCAAATTCTGGGCCCTGGGTACAAGGATTCACTGTGGGCCCCCCATGAATGTTCTTCATAGGGATTTTAACCCATTTTGACTGGGAACGCATTATTTTGTGCTTTAACTATTGAAAAATAGCAGATATACAAGCTCACAGCGCGGCACCGAGTGCCGCGCTGTGAGCTTGTAGATCTGCTATTTTTGACGAATTTTGAAAATTTGTGTCTTTGAATATTTCAGTTTTTTTGAAAAACCTATGTTTCTATGTCAGTGGCCACGGACCCCCCATGTCAAAATATTTTAACCCCCAGAAGGAAAATTTGAGTTACAAATGTTTGCTTAAAAAAATACATAGGCCTACATTCAAAGATTTGCACAGATTTTCACGACTTTTTAAAAATAGCAGATCTACAAGCTCGTAGCGCGGCACTCCTTGTAGATCTGCTATTTTTCAATAGCTAAAGTATAAAATATTGAAGGCCCCTCCACCTTGGACCCTAGTAACTCATTCCACTCCCCCCCCCCCCCCCCCCCCCCAGCTCCCCCAGAGGACTCATCCTGGCCATCTAAGCCAGTGGTTCTAAACCAGGGGTCTTCAACGTTTTCAGGCCAAGGACCCCGTAGTTGAGAGAGAGATGAAGCAGGGACCCCCACAACCTGTTCATAGATTCCATAGTTTAATTGTTGGACAGCACAATCATCAGTGTATTTTGGATTCATGTCAATTTGTGTTTTCAGATATTTAACCACTTGAACCGTTAATACTTAATAAACTTGACCTTTCACTCTGTACTTGGTCTGCTCTTTTTCCCCTCTACACCAAAGCTCTTTGCCGAAAATAGCAGATCTACAAGCTTGTAGATCTGCTATTTTTGGCTAAAGTTCTCAGAATATGGACGCTAGAAAAAGGTTTCTATCACACAAAGATTTGGAGGACCCCCTAGGGGTCCCGGACCCCCTGTTGAAGACCCCTGTTCTAAACCTTTCCAGGCCATGACCCGCCCAAAATAATCATATTTGAACTGGGGAAACGTCACCCTGATAAACCCTTGGAATTGTAGGAGTCGAGTCATTACCTTTAGTTTGACTCTGTTCCACAGATGAAAACGTTGAAAATAGCTCATCTGCTATCTTCAAAATCTTTGCCTTTTTCTCGTATTATTTGACAATTTGACCAATGTTTTGCATTGGCACTACCCTCACGATTCAATTCGATTACGATTCACCAGGTAACAATTCGATGCCTGAAGAAATTCCTGTAAAAAGAATCATGTGGGGACCCCTCAGGGGGTCCCGGCCCACAGTTTGAGAACCACTGATCTATAAGCAGCCATCAGCTGGGTGAAACAGAGGCTGAATCTAGTACCCCACAGGATTAACATACCGGTAGAGCTCTCTTACCTTTCGCTGTCGAGAGAGGGAGACAACGGACATAAATCGTCAGGATTGTAGCTCTGAGGAATGTTGCTGCAACGAGTTCTCCTGCCTATGGCTGAACCTGCTTAAAGATCAGCTTTACATGCTGACATGCTGGGCCCCTGATTCAGCCCGGGAAAAGGAGTTGGAGAGGCCCTCATCTCTCTCTATAGCGCTGCTGCTACTCAAAGATTTGTGACAAAGTGACAAGGCAGTGGTCCAATTACATGAGTTATATTTCGTTGTCGGGTAGAAAACCGTTTGTTTTGTATTTATCATTTAAAAAATGATTTAAACTAGTGAAAACAGGCGATCTACAAGCACACAACGCCTCGCACCGCGAGGCGTTGTGTGCTTGTAGATCTGCTGTTTTCACTACTTTTGTGCGACGGCCTTGTATGATGAAGCAGGGCTTTACTTTGCGAAAAAATTTACAAATTTGAAACTTGGAGATACAAGGTTTCTACCCGACAGTGACGATTGACTTTGTTGGCCACCCAGCCCCCAAAATGGAACGAAGGCCGACATTTTTTTTTCTTTCCCCTAATGGCCGGCCTGGACCGGCCGGGAATGAACCGGCCGTTCGGGAGTTGTCCCACTTTTCCCAATGGCCAGCACGTCCCTGATCGACCGAATGTCTGTCCGGAAATAAGCGTCTATGTGGGTGACGGATATAGCCAATCAGATGGGCTATATCATTTGAAATGTATGAAATCATATTTGAAAACTTCAAAGAGGACATTCTGCAAAATTTTGATACCAATACTTTTACTTGGAGCTTGGAGGTCGGCTATTTTCGATGCTTGACTGACATAGCTTGAGGATTGGTTGATTGGTGAGTTCCACATGACATTCCGCCCAACCAGACTCTAAATCTCTTGGTCTCCATGACTGGTCAAGTTTCACGTGACATCAAAATATCTAAACGGGTGAAGCGGCCGCAAACCTCTAATTTGGAGCACATATTATGTTAAAACGGGTAAGGACGGGGAGGAATAGTTTAAATTAATTAGCAAAGCAAATTCAATTCGATCTACACAATGACTATACAGGCCTATCCTTACACATCACACATTCAAATCAATGTTCCAGAAATGAAATCCTGTGGCCTCTACAATCTGAAGGACAGCAGGAAAAAAAGATGAAACAATAAAAAATAAAAACCAGTAAGACTCCCTAATCGGGAGATAAGCGACCGCCAGGTCGCAACATGATTTTAGGCCAAATGTGTAGGAGCAAAAAATCGGCCTGAAGGTGGCGCTAAATGGGACAGATCCATGTTGATGACATGAGTGTAGAGCAAGTGTGTACCGATTTGCGTGATTTTAGGGCAAAATTTGTAGGAGTAGTGTCCAAAAATGTGTTTGAAAAAATCGGCCTGATGGTGGCGCTATATGGGAGAGATCCATGTTGATGACATGAGTGTAGACATTAGGGCTGCAAGCGAACCTTCGGGGATTCGAACGTTCGTTCGTTACGTTGGCAATCGAAGTTCGAAATTAATGGGTTCAGGTTTTTTTCTTTTTTTTTCTTCTTTTTTTTTACACGAAAAATAATTATCAGAATGTGATAGGCCTATTCAGAATATCACAGTAGTAGAGATAGCCAAATACGAAATAAGTTAGGCCTACCGGTAAACACTAACAGTTAATGGTGACGTTATAGTAGTTATAAAACGCACCAGAACAGCTTGGAGCGATCAAGGACCGTCCTCCGCTCCAATTCCGCTCCAATTTGGGGCCGCGCACACACGCTTGATGACAGTAGAGTGAGAGCAGCTGCAGCTGAGCTGGGCAGAGACAGACGTGTGTGCTGCTGTGCTCTGAACAGCGAACACCCATCCATGCACCCACAGATTAAACAGCCTTTCTCCTAAGCATGAGCAAAGATGGATTTCATTGCAACCCCCTAAAGGATTATAATGCGATTTCTGGGGTTGTTACATCGAGACCAGTTCAGCCCGAACGCGACGCGCTCCGACGCAGTCACCAAGTCTAATCATCATCCGTGCAACTCCGCTATACATTGAGCCTGTTCGTCAACAAACTGCACAACATTTTCTCCCGAGTGGGTTGGATTTTCCAAGTGTTAGCCTAGGTGTTAATGCAGCCACGCATCCACGCGTCAATGGATAAAACAGCGCATTTAAAACATTTCCTACACTTTTAGCTGGTTAAAGGTACAGTACGTTCGATGGTTCGGAGGTTCGAACGTTCGGTTTTTAATCAATTGAACGAACCATCTAAGGTTCGATGGTTCGTTCGGAAAATCCCCCCGAAGTTCGAATCCCTAAAACAGGGCTAGATTACAGCCCTAGTAGACATACTGTGTAGCGATTGCCGTGATTTTAGGGCAACATCTGTAGGAGTAGTGTCTAAAAATGTGTTTTGCAAGAATCAGCCTCATGGTGGCGCTAGAAGAGGGCCATGTGAGAACGGTTGCGGAGATATGAGCAGGGCAAAAGTGTGACGTGTGACGTGTGACTGACGGACAGACAGCCGGTGGAGGTTTTGATATTAAGTGCGACCTGAGGGTCGCAATAAGAGAGATGCTGAATTAGAAAGAGGTGAAAAACACTGAGTGACTTTGATGTGTTCAAGTCCTGGCATGGGAACTGTACTGCCCTCAGCCGCAATGTGCTGTGGTTGGACTGCGGTGCGGAGGACAGCCCAATGAGCTCCCCTCCATCCAGGTCTACACCGGACGATTAGTCTGCAAAGCCGCCAGGATTACAGAAGACCCCGGCCACCCCGACCACGGACTCAGCTGCTACCGTCTGGCGAGCGGTACCGCGGCCGCAAGGCCTGGACCAGCAGGCTCCACAAAAGCTTTTTCCACCAGGCAACTAGGCTTAAGAACAACACACCCTAACAGCCTGTTGACTGTCTGCCTGACTGCCTGTCACACGCACGCACGCACGCACGCACGCACGCACACACACGCACACACGCACACACACACACACACACACACACACACACACACACACACACACACACACAGGCAACATATCAAAACCAACCAACCAACCAACCATCCACATATTATGCCTTCTCATACAGCACATACTGTGGGCCTATTTATTAAAGCGTGGTCTACACACAGCAACCTACACTACACACACACCACACATTATTATATTATTTAAAGACATGCCACGTTCAGGCACCTGGCACTTAATGCCCTATATACCTATCCTCTAGTGCCACCATCAGGCCAAAATATCAATTCCACCCAAGATAGAGGATTAGTTCATCTAATAGGCAGATTCCAGGATTAAGCGGGCTGATCTTGGTGACCCCAATGGCTTTTCCTCTAACATCCTTTGGTCAATTTCCAGATGTGAGAGGCAGCATGGAGTTTAGTGTCTGACTCTAGTCTGGTTCAAGAAGACAATGTTCCATGTTTATACTACTGTACAGTAGGGATGGCACGATATGAACATTTCATATCACGATTATTGTGACAAAAGAAATCGCGATTTGCGATATTATCACTAATCAAAATCCATTATCCGGGGGGCGGAACATTTGCCAAAAAATAGCAGATCTACAAGCTCACAACGGCTATTTTTTGGCAAAGACATTTAGGGTGAAAAAAAGATTACGTACGGTATATTATAAGAATATTTTACCAATTATAGAGTTTTAAGTGGTACCGCATATACAGCTCGGCAAATAAAAGGTGAATTTATCCCAGTGCATGACGGAGGACGATAAATTAAATCTCCACGATACGATTATCGTGAGTGTTTTTGAGTTATAACACCTCTCTGCTCCCTGGTTGCTGCGTCCACTGCTCCTAATAGTTAGAAAGGGTGAAATGCAGAGGACAACTTATACTCACATATACGTATGCAGAGCAAATGCACTGTGAAAATCCCCCCCCCCTTTTTCAATATTACTGCTCTTGTAGTTTTTTTCTTCCTGTCAGTTATAGAATTGATTTAAATATTTCACTTAGGCCTTGTAAAGCATGCTCTGGACTTGCGCCCAGCTACATCACTGATCTATTAACCATTTACAAGCCGTATCGCAGTCTGAGATCATCAGCTAGTTCTATCCTGGTCATTCCACGGACCAGATTCAAAGCCAAGGATAACCGGGCTTACCCTGTGCCACAATGTAGATCCACCACTGTCCCAGAATGTAATGCTGATTTATTGTCTCTCTCTCTCTCTCTCTCTCTCTCTTTCTCTGTTTCCCAGCTTCCAACACTTTAGCATCAGCTGCAGATCTGTTTGTGTCCCTGTGTCGTAAGCATTTTTCAGGGTTAATTCTCCTTTCTCCAGGTTTTGGTTAAGTAAACTTACGTTCAGCACCTGAATTTTGTTTATTTTATGTTGTTAGGCAAGTTAGGTTGCATCCGCACAGGAGTTAGAGCGGCTGCTTGGGAAACCTCCCACTCTCACTGGGTGTGGAAGTGTCCTTGAGCAATTAGACGCTGAAACCCAAATTGCTCCCGATGAGCAGGTTGGTGCCTTGCATGGTTTCCTCCGCCGCCGGTGTGTGAACGCGTGTGTGAATGGGTGATGATAAAGCGCTTTGGACAGAAGCACTATATAAATGCACCATTTACTTGTATCAAGTTGTCTTTTATTTGTTGATTTGTATGTGCCCACCCTGAAGTGTGAAGTGTTAATAAATGGCCGCAGCACAGCCTCTCTAGGACTTTGGGGCACAACGTGTGGGCTGTGACTGCTGTTGACCGGCGCAGGATTTATGTATCGGGTTGTGAAATGGTCTACAGCAACATGAGTCAAGTAATGAAACAAATACTTTTAGTTCAATGTTCATTTCTTTGGTTCCATATTGGGTAAACGAAACACCCAAACCGCTCAAACTGGTCACCCTGGTGTCTTTGGTCTTTCGTTGGTCAGTAGGCTACACAAGTTTTATTCCTGGCCTAAAAATGTGTCCAGCTGGCATACAGAGCAATCTCAACTTCACACACTTTTGTAAACAATAAAAACACAAATGGGGGTCCTGGGGACCCCCATTTGTAAAGATACACCACGGACCCCCATATAAGAGATTTTTTTTTTACAGCTCTAGCAGTGATTCCCAACCTTTTTAATTTCAAGGACCCCCAGTTTGACATGCATTATTAGTTTACGGACCCCCATTTAATGGCATTTCTATCTCTGGGGCCCCAATTTATACCGTAAAATCAATGTTAATGTGTACACTCTCTGAGTTACATAACCATAAAGGTTCATTTGGTTCCAAACTATCATTTAGCTGGCTCAATGACACCTGGTGGTCCCCGGACCCCACATTGAGAATCAATGCTCTATATTATTTCATATTTTTTTTACCTTTACCTATATAGTATTTTCTTCTGCTTTATTTTGTGTTGTAATGGAAAAGATAACTTTACCAAGCCGGTCCAAGACAGTCACAACTACACCAGGGATGTGCAGACATTTCAGTAGAGGGCTGAAATGTCTAAAAGGGCCTTTTGGTGAAAATATCGAAAGCTTACAACGCGTTGTGAGCTGTTGTGAGCTCATACATTTCATTTGAAATGTATGAAATCATACATTTGAAAACTTCAAATAGGACATTCTGCACAATTTTGATACCAATACTTTTACTTGGAGCTTGGAGGTCGGCTATTTTCGATGCTTGATTTCTACACAGAGAGGGCAATTCTTTTAACATTAGATGCTGCATTCAAGTTCAGGAGAGTTTGGACAAGGCAATTATCTTGAATGCCTTCAGGTATATTTGCTTTTCTTTCACCATAGTAAAAACTGCATTCATGGTCTGGAGAGGGCACTTTTTATAGTGCCCTCAAGCCCCCTTTGATGTCTATGTGTGCACGTGCCTAGTACACAGGCCAACTCTTCGTTGCTCCTCGTCCCCATCCTGTCCCTCAGTGCTTACCAGCAGATTCAAACCAACGCCAGATTCAGTCTTATTTTGGAATGAGCTTTGCCTACTTGATTGAATCGCTAGGTATTTTTGGTATTTTTGCCTTAGCCATTTTTGTACTTACCTTCTTCTTTGATGTGTGCTTATGGTCTGGCACTCTGTCCACACACCCTACATGCTGTTGGCTGGGTACTACATACCTATAGGGCCCAAAATAACAAACTACAGGCAGAGGGAAGGGTCTCCTCCATAGTCATAATTGAGAGCTGTAGTAGAGTGCCTCAGAGCATCTGCCTGAAGACATCTCAATCTCCCCAATGCATGCAGCCAAGCGGTATTCCCCATAATGCATTGTCGGGTGGAAACCTTGTCCAAAACCGTTCATTTTGCATTTATCATAAAAATAAAAATAAATAAAATAGCTGATCTATGCTAGCCTGGTTCCAGCCCATAGACCCGCCCACTCTCAGAGTGACTTTACTTTACGAAAAAACTAAAACAAAAAAAAAAACATAAATTTGAAACTTGGAGATACAAGGTTTCTGCCCGATAGTGACAATATAGTTAAGATATTTGTCTTTAGCCGGGTTGGAATCCTGAGTGTATATTCATTATGGTAGTTTTTAGGAAATTTTAACACCCCGGCCTGGGGTGTTAAAATGTCGGCGACTAGATGGAACGACAGGTGGTAGACACCAACAAGAAGCCGCGGTTGGATTCCAGCCGCTTTCTATGTCCCACCTCCCCTTGGAGATACAAGGCTTTCCAGACTGTGATGCGGAGAGACAAAACAAATTGCGGAACGTAGCGAACAGGCTGGCACCCAGGCTAGATGGCTTGGGAGCGTGTCGCTGTTACTACATGTCATCTTTTCGACACCCGACTAACCCTCACCCTAACCTTAACCTCCGTGGAGTGAGTCGCTAACCCTCCGGTCGAAATGATGGGCATTCGCAAAAGCGAGATTTCCCCAGATGGCTTTAGTTCAACAGGAGAACTTGGAGTGTGGCACAGCTTTATTGTTTTGAAAAGAAATGAGCTCCTTGGTTAGGCTAACAATGTAGCATTAGGTATGTTGTATGTAAATAATGTTGGATGGTTTACTGCAGTAATTCCTAAACTGCATGGGCCAGGTCCAACTCGTGGGCCACAAGGGTATTGCAACTGGGCCTCCAAATCATTGGAAAAACTGTTTGATCATAATTTTGTGGTATGTTTTCTTTAAAACCTTAAATATTTCACTACGGCCTTATGAAGCAGGCTCTTGGTATTGAGTCCCAATACCAATACCTTTATAGTTATGGCCCTATAAAGGTGCTGCAGCATATGATGAGAGATAACAGTGAACCTAAAGTAGGCCTAGGCCTATTCGTTGCATCCATTGATCCCAGCCAGAACATGATCGATTGATTGGTCGTTAAAATAAACTCTGAGAATGCACTAATTGGCTTCTGGGTGGGTTGAGAATGCTTTTGAGATTACTGCCATTACTGTTCCTCACTCCTCTCTCTCTATGTGTGTGTGTGTGTGTGTGTGTGTGTGTGTGTGTGTGTGTGTGTGTGTGTGTGTGTGTGCGTGCGTGCGTGCGTGCGTGCGTGCGTGCGTCCATGGCTATTTGCGTCAGCATCCGATCTTGTGCATGCAAACAATCATACATCATATAGGCTATATAGTGTAAATAAAGGTCAAGTTGCCTGTCTGTGAGAGTGTCTGGACAATCCATGCCCATGTATGGACATACCTGACGTCACAGTACTGATGCACATGCAGATTTGTAAATCACATGACTTAAATAAATATTTAACCAAGTTGAAACACATCTAAAGGAACGCGTCGCCGACGTCGATCCGTCCGTTTTCTTGCCGAGATGGGTTTGCTGACGATCCTCAAGAAGATGAAGCACCGAGAGCGAGAGATGAGACTCCTGATGCTGGGCCTGGACAACGCCGGGAAGACCACCATCGTGAAGAAGTTCAACGGCGAGGACATCAGCACCATCTCCCCCACGCTGGGCTTCAACATCAAGACGCTGGAGCACCGAGGCTTCAAGCTGAACATCTGGGACGTGGGCGGCCAGCGGTCACTGCGCTCCTACTGGAGGAACTACTTTGAGAGCACGGACGGCCTGGTGTGGGTGGTGGACACGGCGGACAGACTGCGGCTGGAGATGTGCAGGCAGGAGCTGTGCACGCTGCTTCAGGAGGAGAGGCTGGCGGGCGCCACTCTGCTGGTGTTCGCCAACAAGCAGGACCTGCCCGGCGCCCTGTCCAAAGAGGCCGTGCGAGAGGCGCTGGACCTGGACAAGATCAAGAGCCATCACTGGTGCATCATCGGCTGCAGCGCCATCACAGGAGAGAACCTTTTAGCCGGGGTGGACTGGCTACTGGACGACATCGCCGCGAGAGTCTTTACCGCCGACTAGACTAGATGGAACAACGACTGTGCATCCCCAAGTAACCTGCTAAAGGAAGCTGTGTTTCCCATTTAAGCCATCTGTCTTCAACAGGAAACAGAAAATAGAGGGTATGCGTGTGACATCACTGTTGCTGGAAGTTATGTGGGAACACGCCTACTGAGTGTAAACACTCATTTCTGCCATTGACAGCCCATACATCCAAACAGAAGTCCTATCTGATTGTATTAAACAAAGTTAACTCACCAACATTGCGGCTGTACTGAAAGCTTGAATTATCAAAGTTTTTGTTTCATAAAAATCCACCATAGGCATGTTATGAGCTACTTTCTGTCAAGACATTCTGTGCAGGTTATTTTTCCAAGTGTCAGAGTTTGGAAACGCTCGTTTTCAACAACACAACATCCTGCTGCCTCCTGCATTATGTGCACATTAGAAACAGGTGGTATGCAGGGCCGTTGAGTGATTTGCAACTAGCACTTCCAAACTCCAATGCTCTATGCTGCTCAGTGTTTTGCCACTCAGTCTAGATTAGGGGGGCGGGTCCTAGTGGACGTGCATACCCTCTATACAGGCACACCAAGGCCAATTGGAACCTGTTGCGTGTTTTCATGATTCTTTTAGCTGTGGAAAATTGGCCTTGGGATCATGTGACGGACACTGTCAAACACGGGGCACGGTGGTGCAGTCGGTAGTGCTGTCGCCTCACAGCTAGAAGGTCCTGTGTTCGATTCCTGCTGGGGACACTGTGGGCGCTAGGGACGTGTTCTCTCCTCCGCATCATCAGTGCCCCCACACCCTGGGTTGGAAAGGGCCTTTCTGTGTGGAGTTTGCATGTTCTCCCCGTGTTCCCTAGGGTAGGTACCCTCACAAAAACATGCAGTAATCCTGGTTTCTATAATGCTTCCCCCTGGCCAGCCGGGGCACCTGATGGAGGAGAAAGGAACTGGTTGGACTTGGAATAGACCCTATTCACGGCCCACACGCGCACTCAGCGAATTTCTCAGCAACTTCCTGGTGCTGACGTCAGCTTTGGAGGGTAAAATAACATAGACATTGCTGGACTTAGGCGGCATTCACACAGGCACGTTTTATTGCAATTAAAACGAATCCTCTAACGTATTGTCGGAAAATACACAACGTTTGGGCATGTGTGAACTAAGATGCATCCGTATTCTTTTTCGAATCAAAGAAACAAATGCAAATCCACAAAAAAACGGTGGTTTCGATTCGCTACAGCAAACGCTTCACTGTTGGTGTGAATCCATCCGTCTCAAATACAGGCAATGAAACATTGTGGTAGGCTATATAGAGCCATGTGCGGGTTAAATCCATAGTTATTTATAAAAGGTTAAATCCCCCTCCAGACCGTCCGCTCTCATTAGATGTCTGACCATTCTGGCCGCCTCCTCCCCTCATTGATTTAATTTCTGATCACCGCTCCCTCGTTCGCACATAGTGTATTATTTGTGAGGAGTTGCTCACAGTTAGATGAAAGGAAAGTGCCACTGGAGTCACTTGTAATATAATATAAGCCGATGTGTGGGTCTCTTGCTCTTGCTCGCGCTCGCTCTCTCTGTCGCTCTCTGTGCCAAATCATATCCAAATGGAGACGCTTGTTACGCGCGGTGCGCAGAGGGATCCAGCGGAGGGCAAGACGAGGGAGGGGCAGAGAGATAGAGAGAGAGAGAGAGAGAGAGAGAGAGAGAGAGAGAGAGAGAGAGAGAGAGAGACGTTGACGTCCTCCTCTTCGTAGATATTCATATCTTGCTATTAAAAGTATTTGCTGTCTGGTTTATTGCTGGTAGATTTTGCGAGTCCCTCCGGCCGCCGCTGGTTTTATTTTTTGATCGCCCGTTTACGACCGTCGGCCGCAGATAAATTGGCTAACGCCTGCGCCGCAATTTTGCAGGGGTCCTGTGGTTACATTGTGATTTGAACTTGAAGAATTAATAAACACAGGGAGATGGAGGAGGCATTATTATGCAGCTTGGATACATACATGTCCCGTGGACAGACGTGGACTCAGTGATTCCTTGTTTCGGATGACAATGTGCAGTGTGAGGGCAAACGTATCAATTAAATATGCAAGAATGTGGCAACTTCACCCCTCCCATTCGCACGACTAAACCGAATTATATTATGAGAATGTGGCCTAAGCCAACAAATCATTATTTCGAACGGTAAAGTAAATTATAACGCTTTGTGCCTTTTACTTTCTTGTTTTCTTGATCATGCTAGCCGTATTTTATACATTACTATTCGGAAATTGCATTAAATTTGCGATTTCTGTGTTAACTGTGTTAACCCCCCCCCCCCGTCAGGTTATAAGAAGCGGCCCGCTCACTCCTCACGTACTGAAGGAAGCATGAGCTCAGTTCAGGGCTCTCCCCAGGTTGGCAGAGGGAAGGTAGAGCCCAGGATTAACAGCTTAGGCATTGGCACTGGGTGAAAAATGGGTTACAAAATCGTGGGATAAAAGTTTTAGGTAAAACAAAATACTGTCAAACACGTGTTTTCATATTCAATATGTGTTGGCAGGTCCCATTTCTTACAAAAGTTGCATATAACATAAACGCAACATCCAACTAGAACTGTCGAGATGCCAACTTGCGTCTTGTGCACTTGTGCACAAGTAGGCCTACTTGTGCGCCAGCAGAGCGCGCCATGAAGTGCGCTCACCACTGGCATCACCAGGAATGCTGGTCCCTCATTGGCCATTAATGATGACGTTGCCAGAAATGCTGGTCCCTGATTGGGCTATGGGCTTAAACACACACAGACACCTACATACATACATACTCAGCCGAACGCAGGACCTCTATAGAGCGCACCTCTAAAAACCCTTTCAACTTCTGTCAATAAGGGGTGCAAGCCACAAGTGTGGCAAGTGTCCCCCCAACTTCTTCACAGTCTAACTAACGGCTGCAACCCACAAGTTACACAGCCCTTGCTGGGCAACCCAGCTGGGTGGAGATATGTTTTTTTTTTTTTTAAGTGGTGAAAGCCGCTTCCAAGGAGTGGCTTTGTCTGACCTGTTTTTTTGAGGATTCCCATAGATTCTCAAGGAGTGAGAATGTCTGTCCCGTACATGTCCCGTACCTGTTTTTTTTTAGGATTCCCATAGATTCTCAAGGAGTGAGAATGTCTGTCCCGTACCTGTTTTTTTTTAGGATTCCCATAGATTCTCAAGGAGTGAGAATGTCTGTCCCGTACATGTCCCGTACCTGTTTTTTTTTTGAGGATTCCCATAGATTCTCAAGGAGTGAGAATGTCTGTCCCGTACATGTCCCGTACATGCAGAATTGAGGATTGGTCAAGCTTCACATGTCAATTTGGCCCTCCAGACAAAATCATTCATTCATTCAGAATTCATAAAAGTATAGAACCAAAGCACATAGATCTAGAACACAGAATGTATAGATCTAGAACACAGATTTCAAAGCTCTAGAACACATAGAATTAAAACTCACCGCTTCACTTCGAACCGAGGTTTGATTTCTTTATGAATTTTCTTGTGTTTTTCTTCTTTTTTAGGGTGGGATAATGTTACAGTATGGACGTTAGTGGAGGAGTAGGGCATTATAGCTTAGGTCACATGATGTTGGACCGGAAGTGCATGGGCGTGAGCAGAGCCATCTATTGGAGAGTTGTGTCATTGCGAGGGCAGAAAACAGCATCAGTCACATGGTTCATGGTAACCCGAAATAGTGACAAATACATGCTGTGAATTCCGTGATGCAGCATTCCGGTCCAGCCCTTTGTCACTATTCGCCAATACAAGTCTATGTAGAAGACCTGGCCTGATGAAGTGAACAAACAGAGGCGACGTAACTCTCCAAAAGATGGCTCTGGGCATGACCAACCCCTCCATTTTGCTTTTACTCAAATGTGGTGCCAGTGCAACCACACTTGTAATTTCCCAGAATTCCACCTTTCTAGTTTCAGCCAGCAGGGCAACCACACTATTGTTCTAGTCCGGCCTGTTTTAGCGAACTTTTAGCCAATCAGGAAGCAGCATTCCCGGTGATGTCAACATTATAGTTGAGTTCAATGGGGAAGTGGTGCTAGCTTGAGGATTGCTCAAACTTAACGACAATTTGGCTACCCAGACAATAAATAGGAAACTACACTAAAGTAAAAAGAATTACCGATATTACAAAGGCAGGGCCCTTATCCAATGAGGAGCAGCATTCGTGGTGACATCACCACCAACAAGTGCGACCTGATATAAATAACAACAGCACGTGCATGGGCTCGAGACCAGCATTTTATATCACTATGTTATACCAAAACTTTATAGACCAAGGTTATTCTCCTCAAAAAAATGACCGACAGCACAAAGGCATTAGCCAATGAGGAGCAGCCAAAGGGTAGATCTTTGTGCCCACGGTGTTCCATGCGAGCCCACACTGTTTTGTAGGAACAGTATTTCTAGTTCATTTTGCTGTTGGTAGTCATGGCTGCCAGTTCCCACCTGATGTTATGTGGGAGTTCCCACTGCTCCAAACTGTACTGAACTATAGTGATGTTATGTGGGAGTTCCCACTGCTCCAAACTGTACTGAACTATAGTGATGTTATGTGGGAGTTCCCACTGCTCCAAACTGTACTGAACTATAGTGATGTTATGTGGGAGTTCCCACTGCTCCAAACTGTACTGAACTATAGTGATGTTATGTGGGAGTTCCCACTGCTCCAAACTGTACTGAACTATAGTGATGTTATGTGGGAGTTCCCACTGCTCCAAACTGTACTGAACTATAGTGATGTTATGTGGGAGTTCCCACTGCTCCAAACTGTACTGAACTATAGTGATGTTATGTGGGAGTTCCCACTGCTCCAAACTGTACTGAACTATAGTGATGTTATGTGGGAGTTCCCACTGCTCCAAACTGTACTGAACTATAGTGATGTTATGTGGGAGTTCCCACTGCTCCAAACTGTACTGAACTATAGTGTGGTTGCCCTGTTGGGCAACCACACTAATGGCAGTATCACCATCCCAGCCATGTAGTAGGCTACTCAATGTTGTCTCAACTGCACACTGTACACATCTATGAATGGATATTTAGGTTTTATTCGCTTTTTTTAGGCAAAACATTTCAATATAGCAATGTATTGATATAAAAATAAAATGCACTTTTGACCAATTTGCACTTTTGATTAAAGGGACTACACCATGCTTTTAAAACTCTATTTTTTGAATAAATATATGCTCAAAATTGAGTCTTAGACCGGTCTTAACCCCCAACACACACTGTGACCATTCATTTTGTTTCTACTAGCTGTGCTATAATAAGGCTACCCAGCTGCAATACCAAAACGGCCTTTGTTTGCTCAGTGGCGCATCTAGTGGGGTTTTTCCACCCTCCCCCTCCCCCCTCCCCTCCTCTCCTCTCCAACGTTGACAAAACAAATAATGTTACTCTCAGAACAGCACTGTTCTGAGAACCCGTGGAAAGCTTTTCAACTCTGTCTGCCCAAAACCAGAGAAAGACACAATGGTCAGAAATAGGACTTTGTGAGGATAGAAGGTGCCAGTGGGACCCCAAAAAAAGGTTTTAAAATAGAAAAAGTGAAAATTCATGGTGTAGGTCCTTTAAAGCTATACTGTGTAAGTTGCTATTCATTTCATCATTGTAACTGTAACTTCAAACTCCATTTTGAAAGATTCATCAAAAACACCTGTCTTTTTTCTGGTGACTCATACTACCCTCCTAATACGTGAGCTGGACATGTTTTTTCGATAACCTTTTTCATTTTTTCATATTTTTTTCATTTTCCCAAAGGATTATTATAAATAAATGAAAAAAGTTATCAGTGTCTGATAAAATGAATATCAAATATATCTAAATATTGAATCAAGCAAATTAAAAACTGTCCAGGGTGTTCACAAAAGACTGTAGATGATAAAACTTGTTTTTTCTGGAATAACCCTTGGAATAACCCTTTAGTATTGTTAAAAGCAAGTACTCACAGGCCTGCTTTAACTCAAGTGCAAATTGGACTGAGCAAATTAGCACATTTTAATTTGCATAATATTTGAGCAGGAGTATCTACATTTGCAGTGGTGGACTGGACAGTAGTACTCAAGTGCAGTACAAATAAGAGTATAGATGCACAGAAATCCGTGCCCAAAACATCTAGTGTAGTGTGACTGTGGACATGATCTCATCATGTCTCTCCATGACACAGCTGTCCGTTTGTCCCATCACAATCTGGCATGATTGTGATGTGTCATAGTGGTGTGGAATCACAGGCCATTAGATCTGTACACAGCAGTGAGCAGACACGCTGCTTTGAGTTGATCTCTCTCCATGGTCTGTGACACTATGACCTCATATCGTCACGGTCCAAACTGGTTACTTTTCAGGAAATGAAAACAAAAAAAGATCCAATGTCACCAGCTCTCTCTAAACTATAGACACTAAGTTAGTTTGTCCACTATCGTTGCTGTTCTTAGGCATGGCTGTCAGTTGCAGTTCCCACCTGATGTCGTGTGGGAGTCCCGACAGCTCCACACTGTACTGAATAACTGCTAGTTTGCATAATGACTTCAGACTAGGACTCAAGTCTAAGATGTACAGCTCATTGGGTGTGGGGTGTCCTCCAAAGAGGATAACACGATCTCCCACCATGCAACAGCACATCCTTGTCATCCTATCCGGGCCTTCTCCCTTGGGCTCAACCTTCTTCCAGGTGAGAGTTTCTGGATTGAATTTCCACAGATCATTGAAGTACTGGTTCCCATTATAGCCACCAAATATGTACAGCTCTCCATTGTAGGCAAAGGCTGAATGACAACGGTGTGGTTCTGGAAAATGACAACGGTGTGGTTCTGGAAGGAGCTTTACAGAAGGTGTGCTCAGCCAGCAGTTGGTCTCTGTGTCAAACACTCTGATGTTGTTGCAGTAATGTGGGTACTCAAGGCCCCCAAATACAAACATCTTTGTCCCGATGATGGTGGCAGAGTGATCTGATGAAACAGGTGGTGTAGTGCCTCTGGTGTTAATTAACGACCAGACCATTATTGTGGTGTCCAACTTGTAAATGTCATCACAGGTGCATACAGACATCTGGTAGTCGTATCCTCCATGGACATACATGAGCTTCTCAAAGACACAGGCCAAGTGACACCATCTCCCCTCAGGAACGGTCCCTGACACCTTGGGCTTCGACCACCTGTAGGTGTCAACATCAAATGCATAAAGAATTTTGCAGTGCGGTGTACTGGAACTACTAGACCCCCCCCAGAGGTAAATGATATCTTGTATCAGAACAGCCGTGTGTCCCCAGCGGCTGGAGGGAACCTCAACAGGACGTTCTCCTCCTCCAGTCGTCACTGGAGGCAAGCTCCTCCAGCGCAAAGACACTGTGTTGAAGATGTGGACTTCAATCTGATCACTGTCATCACTGTCAATCTTGCGCTGGTAAATTCCAAAGAAGTACACCTTGGGCCCCACAGGAACAGCAGCATTAAACCCTTGTGTTGGTCCATCCTTTAGATGAACAGCCCACCTCAACATTTCAGAAACAGATGATGAATTAAAGCAGACTCTTCAAGTGTTTTTGAATGCAGTTATATTACAGTATGTGTTCTGCCACTTATATTGGTACAGTGGCCTCCAATTTACTGATGTCATGTTGATGACATCGGTCTTGTTCAATTATGGAGTTCCACCCGGCCTGGCGGAGATGGGCGCTCGACTGAGCAGTGAGCACATTATTACTAGTTTGTTAATTCAACATTTTACTTTCACTTACAGGTAAAAGTACACACGTATTGTCATTGAAACATACATTACCAAATATAAAAGTAATTTTATACTTTCATTTATCACTTCATGAACATACTAGAAAGATGCAATTCTGGGAAATTGCGAGTGTGGTTGGCGTTTTTGCACATTCCCATTCAAGTCCATGGGGTTACTCTATAAAGGTGACGTCACAGAGAATGCTGCTTCCTCATTGGCTAAAAGTGTATCTAGAAATCATAAAGTCACACTAATACTATAGTGTGTTGCCCTGTTGGGCAACCACACTAATAACTGCTAGATTGCATAGCATCTTGAGACTATAGGGATTATGTCTAATATGTACAGGTCTTTACTAGAGTTTACCACTTCAAAGACGATGATACGATCTCCCACCATGCAACAGCACATCATCCCTGAACACGGGCCTTTCCCCTTGGGCTCAATCCTCTGCCAGGTGAAGGTCTGTGGATTTAATTTCCAAAGATCATTGAAATTCCAGTCCGTCCACCAAATATGTACAGCTCTCGTTTGTAGGCAAAGGCTGAATGACCGTAGTGTCCTTCTTGGATGAAGATGATGTGCTAAAGGCGTGCTCAGCCAGCAGTTGGTCTCTGTGTCAAACACTCTGATGTTGTAGTACTGATACTCCCAGCTCCGAAATACAAACATCTTTGTCTTGATGAAGGTTGCAGAGTGCAATCACTGGAGTGCCTCTGGTGTTAATTAAAGTCCAGACCATTGTGGTGGTGTCCAACTTGTAGATGTCATCAGTGCATCCATTCAGTGTCCATCCTCCTAGGACAGGGGTCTTCAACGTTTTCAGGCCAAGGACCCCTTAGTTGAGAGAGAGATGAAGCAGGGACCCCCACAACCTGTTCATAGATACCATATAGTTTAATCGTTTGACAGCACAATCGTCAGTGTATTTTGGATTTATGTCAATTTGTGTTTTCAGATATTTAACCACTTGAACCATCAATATTTAATAAACTTGACCTTTCACTCTGTACTTAGTCTGCTCTTTTTCCCCATCTACACCAAACTTATTTGCCAAAAATAACCGATCTACAAGCTCACAACGCCTCGCAGCGCGAGGCGTTGTGAGCTTGTAGATCTGCTATTTTTGCCTAAAGTTCTCAGAATATGTACGCTAGGGTTCAAGTGGTTATTATGAAAAAAGGAGGGAAAAAAAGTTTCTATCACTCAAAGATTTGGAGGACCCCCTGTGGTAACTCTGAGGACCCCCTATGGTTCCCGGACCCCCTGTTGAAGACCCCTGTCCTAGGATATACATGACCTTACCAAAAAACACAGGCTGAGTGGCCTGTCCTCCCCTCTGGACCAGTCCCAGATATCCTCAGCTTGAACCATCTGTTCATACGGATCGTATGGAGAGCCAAATGTATTAGTACGGATCTCCGTTGCCATGCGACGCATTCGCATTGTTTTGAGCTTGTAGATCTGCTATTTTCAAAAGATTTTTATGCATTTGAAAACTTTAATTGGGACATTCTGCATAATGAGTACTTTCTACTTTTGGTACTTTGGAAAATGTTGAATATCTGACTTTTACTTGATTGATTGATTGATTGATTGATTGATTGATTGAAGACTTTTTTATATATATATATATTTTTTTTATTAGAAGTTTGTACAGTTCACTGGTACGAGGTCAACTAAAAGGGTACCTCATATAACATAGAATATAGTTCTATGCAGAATATCAAAAGAACAGTCGTAAAACACAATACTAAATAAATGGTATTTACAGAAGAAAGGATAGGCTTTGCTTTCATTTACCAGTTTCGAGTAGCAGCCGCCTCTAAGTGGCTTTTCAGTGCTGTTTTAAAGGAAGGTAGGACGTTCCACATTTTAGTGGCATAGAGAACAAATTTGGCCCTATTTTTTTTTTTTTTTTTTTGCAAAATCTCGGTTGGGCGTGATCTGTGGAGCTGCCTCTGGTGTTGTAGTTGTGGACATCCTTTGACATTTAGGAAGTATTTTGTCAGGTACATGGGTATCTTAGTGGTGTAGTGTATCTTGTAGACCAGGCCCATTGCAAGATGCAAGCTACCGTGAGCCACCCCAGTCCCACTCTTAGAAAGTGATTCACTATTTTCTGCAGAGATTTTGTGTAGGAGGAAAATACATTTGGACCTATTAGAGTCCACTAAGTATATTATGGTTTTAGTGGTTAGTAACTTTAACAAGCTATACCCAGTACCACACTGTAGGGCGCAGTCTATGTACACTTGGACTATATTTATACTTGTTAAGATAGTGTTAATAGACTGTTAATATAGTGTATAGTGCATTTTGACTACACTTATCTCCTGTTAACAGCTCCACATCATGGCAGCCAAGAAGAGGTGACAAATCTCAAATAAAATAAAACATTTGAAGCTCCCAAAATGATTTAGTGTAGAAAACATGACAACATAATTATAAGAATCAAATTAAAAGTAAGACATTGAAACTGGTGCTGCCAAACCCAGGCCAACTGATTGATTGAATATTTTATTAGACAAAAATTAAGAACAGTACAAGTAGGCCTATAGTCAAAACTAAAACATGTAGTACAGTGCAAGTACAGTTAAACACCCTGCCTAAAAGGAACATCCCTAATAAGCCCTTTACAGTCTTGTTTACGTCGGAGGTCCTTGGTATTCAATTCATGGACATAAAACCAAACTCAATACACAGAACAAAAACCAAAACACCCCTGTGCGGGCCTATTGAGCTTGACATCAAATAGCTCTTGCGATACAAACATTATAATCCTGCCATTTGGACAGTTTGCTTTATGTCACAATGTTCTCAGAATTGGACGAGCAAATAACATTCCAAATGCTACTTCCAGGGACGTGCTGGCCATTAGGAAAAGCGGGACAACTCCCGAACTCCCGGTCCAGGCCGGCCATTAGGAAAAAATAAAAAATAAAATGTCGGCCTTCGTTCCATTTTGGAGGCTGGGCGGTCAACAAAGTAAATCATCACTGTCGGGCAGAAACCTTGTATCTCCAAGTTTCAAATTTGTATTTGTTTTCGCAAAGCAAAGCCCTGCTTCATCATATAAGGCCGTCGCACAAAAGTAGAGAAAACAGCAGATCTACAAGCACGCGAATGATAAATACAAAACAAACGGTTTTGGACCCGACAAGGTTTCCACCCGACAACAACAAAATATAACTCATGTAATTGGCCCACTGGCTTGTCACTTGTCATGATCTGAAATGGCAAATCTTTGAGTAGCAGCAGCAGCGCTATAGAGAGAGATCTCTCTCTATAGCGTGCAATGAGGGCCTCTCCAACTCTTTTTCCCGGGCTGAATCAGGGGCCCAGCACATCCCTGGCTACTTCCAATGAGAAACAGACAAAACGTAAGCCTTCTAGAATGCTGCCTGCATACCTGCCTGTCACATATGCCTGATCCCAGCCGGGCCAGGATTGCTGAGGACATAAGTCAACATTATGTGCCATTCGCGGAGAATGTGCATCACAATCCTGGCTTGGCTGGTGTTCAAAATACACCAGGGTAGGGGGTAGGCCTATGCCTTTAGTTAACAACAAATTGCTCACCAATGAAGTCATCAGATTAGGTGAGTTCCAGTGGTGTGAAGTAACTAAGCACATTTACTTAAAGGGGGCCTGTCACCTAAAGGGTTACTGTCACTTTAAGAATCATCTTAAAAAACAAGTTAATATTATTTTTATGATGTCAGTGTGGGTATGCGCAATTATAAGCCAATCAAATTAATTGTCTGTACAGCCTGACTGTATGACTACTTACTGTACTGGTCAGCTGTTGTTGGGGGGCGAGGGGCAGATTACACTGTGACATGAGCTTCAGACTGTTTCAGACCGTTTTCAGAGAAGCCATGTCACAGTGTAATCTGCCCCTCTACCCCTTTAGGTGACAGTACCCCTTTAAGTGCTGTACACAAGTACTTTTACTTTATTGGAGTATTTCCAATTTTCAGTACTTTTACTTCTACTCCACTATATCTCTCAGAGGCAAATATTGTACTTTTACTCCAATACAATTATTTGAAAACTTTATAGTTACTTTGTAGATTTAGATTATCTTACAAAAAAATGTGATAAGTCTCTGTGAGTGTGCGTGCGTGTATGTAAGTATAATCCGCGTATGTCGAGAAACGTTTGTCAAATTTGGCACACGCGTTCCCCGCCGCGGCGCAAAGTGCAGTGCCCGGCCTCGACTCGACCCGATACGCGGTTTTCCGGAACCGGCGCGAAAGGTTTGTATGTCTGACATCATGGCTGTTCCGGAACCGGCACAAACGCGGACTCATTGTGACATCACTTCTGCTGACTCATTCTGACATCATTCCTGTGCAAATAGTATGCAGAACTGATGTCTGACATCAGGGTTTTCCGGAACCGGCATGAAAGGCTCTGACATCACGTATGCCACATGAGTCAACACAGACTTCGGCATGCACGTTCCCCGCCGCTGCAGGTATAGTACAGTGCCCGGCCTCGACCAGACCCGATATGCGATTTTCCGGAACCGGCGCGAAAAGTTCGGATTCTCCGTATGCGGAGCTGATGTCTGACATCAGGGTTTTCCGGAACCAGCACTATGTCTGCAGAGATCTCCACATATGGGCATATAATGGACGCAGACAGACAGATACAGATATCTCCATATATGGGCATAAATGGATACAGGCAAACAGATTGTCAAAATGGTATAATGTGGTTTGCATTAAAGGTTGGGGCATTCGTTCCCTATTTACATCGTTCCTGAGTAGGCCGGTCCTCGACTAGACACTCGGCTGCCCGACAGACAGATACAGATATCTCTTAGACTATCTCTTAGTCACCTGAAAGGTTTTAACTTTAGTCTTATTTTTGTCGACTAAATATCATAAGATTTTAGGCGACTAAATCTACAGTTGATTTAGTCAACTAAAATGTATTTTGGCAGTCCTTGATGACATTGTAATGGCTGATTTTACACTTGATTGCATGCTGAAAATAGCCGATCTACAAGCTCAACTGAGAGTAACCAAACATAAAAAGACTCTCTTCTCCACCAGTCCCTCCCTAACGTTTTAGTCTAGTTTTTATTTTGTTGACGGAATTGTCAATATATTTAGTCTTAGTTTTAGTCATCACAGCGTACTTTTTATTTCGTTTTTATTTCGTTTTCGTCAGTGAAAAAAACGCAGTCGACAAACATTTTTCGTCATAGTTTTAGTCGACGAAATCAACACTGGATTCTCTGGCTAAACCTGCAATGCATTTGTCTTAAATGAGTTGTTTTACCATATTTTATTAGCCTAAAGACCATCATCTGCAAGTAATGTATTTTATGAAAAGCTGAAATGCCTTCTCATAGAGGGTGATACCAAGAGTGATATTTTAATGGGTTAATGTGAACGTTATCACTAAAAGGAAAAGGCTAAAACAAACAGTTTTGATGTTAGAAACTGCTGGGCCATGTCTGCAGAAAGCTTATTTTTTATACTTTCTGCCTGCATTTCCATTTGAGTCAACGTATGACAACATATAACTTGATTCCAAAGAAATTGATACAAAAGGTTTTTTCAGAGGATTCTGGTAGCATTGGGCTTGCTAATCACTCATCAGTGGTTCCCAAACGTTTTAGCTCAAGACCGAAAAGAGAAATTTTAAACAAATTAGTGAAATCAGCAGAGCTACAAGCTCACAACGTGTCGCTTCGCGTTATGAGCTCGTAGTTCTGCTATTTTCACTACTTCTTCTTCTTTATGCAATTTATGTTATATTATTTACAGTATATTATTCTAACCCTATTAATACTTTTGAAAATGATTTTGTATTCATGAAAAATGAAATAATGATTAAGAACAAAATGAAGGAAACTAAATATAAAGAGGTATTCGTTCACTCGCGACCCATCAAAATTGGTCCGCGACCCACATATGGGTCCCGACCCACTGTTAGGGAAACAGTACGCTAAATAACATTCTAAAAGTCTAGGAAAATATGTACGTCCTGGAAAGGTGTCGCTTTCAGGATGGTGTCCAAGATTGCTGCCGGGAGCTTAAAATGCAAAAATTCATATGGGAATCCAGGTGAATGGTACACTCACTGCACCTGAACTAGTCACATGACCAGGAAGTATAAAAGCCTAGTTCCTCCCAGTAGAGAGCCATTTTGACTGCGCTACAGATTATGGTGTTTCCCCTCTAATGCAGGGTGAAGGAGAACTCATGGTAGGCCAGAGCTCCATCTTGTGTAGCACACAATAACCATGTAAGGCTACCCTTTTGTTTGTTGTGGGCGGCTTATGCTACATTGCTACTGCTAGCCTATATTGTTTGGTTGAGCACATGGATGCTTACCATCAGGCATGTGCACACATAGACATTAAAGGGGGCTTGAGCCCCTGCTCTTTTACCTGTCTGTAAAAATTACCCTCTCCAGACCATGAATGCAGTTTTGACGATGGTGAAAGAAATGCAAATGCCCCTCTTTCCTTGCCATACCTGAAGGCAGCATTCAAGAGAATTGCTTTGTCCAAACTCTCCTGAACTTGAATGCAGCATCTTATGTGGAAAGAATTGCCCTCTCTGTGTAGAAATCCATGGCATACGTTAGCCGCAAATTGCAACACTAGATTTTTTTATAATCTGATGAATCTAGGGTTGCAATACCTCCCATAGGCAGCCAATGCATCAAAACGTTATTTTTTTTCTTTTTTTTTCTTTTTTTTTGCTATCTGATTGTATTAAATAACGTCAAACCAATATTGCGGCTCTATTAAAAGCTTGGAATTTACTCTTTCTATCTGCAAAGTGTTTGTTTCAGAAAAACCCACCGTAAACATGTTTCCGAGCAGACATAGTTTATTTTCTAAGTGTTGGACTTTGGAAGCGCTCGTCTTCTATTACGCAGCGTCCCGTTGCCTCCTGCATTATGTGACATTTAGAACCAGATGGTACACAGGACCGCTGAGTGACTTCCCACAAGCGCTTCCAAACTCCAGCACTTGGAAAAAATAATCACCTGAAGCCAATTTCTTGATAGAAAGTAGCTCCTAACATGTCTACGGTGGATTTTTATGAAACAAACACTTTGCAGATAGAAAGAGGATACTCCAAGCTTTCCATACAGCCCCAATATTGGTGAGTTTGATGCTGTTTAATACAATCAGATAGCAAAAAAAGAAAAAGAATTGGCTGCCTATGGGAGGTATTGCAACCCTAGATTCATCCGATTATAAAAAAATCTAGTGTTGCAATTTGCGGCTAGGTTGCAATACCTCCCATAGGGATTCAATGCATGCGTTTTTGCTATCTGATTGTATTAAACAACGTCAAACTCACCAATATTGCGGCTCTATGGAAAGCTTGAATTATGCACTTTCTATCTGCAAAGTGTTTCTTTCAGAAACATCCATGTTATGAGCTACTAGCTGTCAAGAAATTCAGTTCAGGTGACTATTAGTATATGGAGTTTGGCAGCGCTCGTGGGAAATCATTCAACGGTCCTGTGTACCACCTGGTTCTAAATGTCACATAATGCCGGACATGGCTTCGGCGTTATAGAAGACGAGTGCTTCCAAAGTTCAACACTTAGAAAAAAAAAACCTGTCTCATGTCTACAGTGGATTTTTATGAAACAAACACTTTGCAGAGGATAATTCAAGCTTTCCATAGAGCCGCAATATTGGTTTAATTTAATTTGAGTCAACATCGTTGAGTGTTATTTCATCTTATTCAAATGTATTTATTTATTCATGGAAGATTTGTTTATCCTCAGGTTTAAGAAACCGGGACCATCCAACAGTAAAATGTCATCACCTTCCTGTGTGTTGCCTCCGTGGTCTTCAGAGACCACCAACAGCAAGATGTCATCACCTTCCTGTTCAGAGATCACCAACAGCAAGATGTCATCACCTTCCTGTTCAGAGATCACCAACAGCAAGATGTCATCACCTTCCTGTTCAGAGACCACCAACAGCTAGATGTCATCACCTTCCTGTTCAGAGATCACCAACAGCAAGATGTCATCACCTTCCTGTTCAGAGATCACCAACAGCAAGATGTCATCACCTTCCTGTTCAGAGACCACCAACAGCTAGATGTCATCACCTTCCTGTTCAGAGATCACCAACAGCTAGATGTCATCACCTTCCTGTTCAGAGATCACCAACAGCAAGATGTCATCACCTTCCTGTTCAGAGACCACCAACAGCAGGATGTCATCACCTTCCTGTTCAGAGACCACCAACAGCTAGATGTCATCACCTTCCTGTTCAGAGATCACCAACAGCAAGATGTCATCACCTTCCTGTTCAGAGATCACCAACAGCAAGATGTCATCACCTTCCTGTTCAGAGACCACCAACAGCTAGATGTCATCACCTTCCTGTTCAGAGATCACCAACAGCTAGATGTCATCACCTTCCTGTTCAGAGATCACCAACAGCAAGATGTCATCACCTTCCTGTTCAGAGATCACCAACAGCAAGATGACATCACCTTCCTGTTCAGAGATCACCAACAGCAAGATGTCATCACCTTCCTGTTCAGAGGTCACCAACAGCAAGATGACATCACCTTCCTGTTCAGAGATCACCAACAGCAAGATGTCATCACCTTCCTGTTCAGAGATCACCAACAGCAAGATGTCATCACCTTCCTGTTCAGAGATCACCAACAGCAAGATATCATCACCTTCCTGTTCAGAGATCACCAACAGCAAGATATCATCACCTTCCTGTTCAGAGATCACCAACAGCAAGATGTCATCACCTTCCTGTTCAGAGATCACCAACAGCAAGATGTCATCACCTTCCTGTTCAGAGATCACCAACAGCAAGATGACATCACCTTCCTGTTCAGTGATCACCAACAGCAAGATGTCATCACCTTCCTGTTCAGAGATCACCAACAGCAAGATATCATCACCTTCCTGTTCAGAGATCACCAACAGCAAGATGACATCACCTTCCTGTTCAGTGATCACCAACAGCAAGATGTCATCACCTTCCTGTTCAGAGATCACCAACAGCAAGATGTCATCACCTTCCTGTTCAGAGATCACCAACAGCAAGATGACATCACCTTCCTGTTCAGAGATCACCAACAGCAAGATGTCATCACCTTCCTGTTCAGAGATCACCAACAGCAAGATGTCATCACATTCCTGTTCAGAGATCACCAACAGCAAGATGACATCACCTTCCTGTTCAGTGATCACCAACAGCAAGATGACATCACCTTCCTGTTCAGTGATCACCAACAGCAAGATGACATCACCTTCCTGTTCAGTGATCACCAACAGCAAGATGACATCACCTTCCTGTTCAGAGATCACCAACAGCAAGATGACATCACCTTCCTGTTCAGAGATCACCAACAGCAAGATGTCATCACCTTCCTGTTCAGAGATCACCAACAGCAAGATGTCATCACCTTCCTGTTCAGAGATCACCAACAGCAAGATGACATCACCTTCCTGTTCAGAGATCACCAACAGCAAGATGTCATCACCTTCCTGTTCAAAGATCACCAACAGCAAGATGACATCACCTTCCTGTTCAGAGATCACCAACAGCAAGATGTCATCACCTTCCTGTTCAGAGATCACCAACAGCAAGATGACATCACCTTCCTGTTCAGAGATCACCAACAGCAAGATGTCATCACCTTCCTGTTCAAAGATCACCAACAGCAAGATGTCATCACCTTCCTGTTCAAAGATCACCAACAGCAAGATATCATCACCTTCCTGTTCAAAGATCACCAACAGCAAGATGTCATCACCTTCCTGTTCAGAGATCACCAACAGCAAGATGACATCACCTTCCTGTTCAGAGATCACCAACAGCTAGATGTCATCACCTTCCTGTTCAGAGATCACCAACAGCTAGATGTCATCACCTTCCTGTTCAGAGATCACCAACAGCTAGATGTCATCACCTTCCTGTTCAGTTCAGAGATCACCAACAGCTAGATGTCATCACCTTCCTGTTCAGAGATCACCAACAGCAAGATGACATCACCTTCCTGTTCAGAGATCACCAACAGCTAGATGTCATCACCTTCCTGTTCAGAGATCACCAACAGCTAGATGTCATCACCTTCCTGTTCAGTTCAGAGATCACCAACAGCTAGATGTCATCACCTTCCTGTTCAGAGATCACCAACAGCTAGATGTCATCACCTTCCTGTTCAGAGATCACCAACAGCAAGATGTCATCACCTTCCTGTTCAGAGATCACCAACAGCAAGATGTCATCACCTTCCTGTTCAGAGATCACCAACAGCAAGATATCATCACCTTCCTGTTCAGAGATCACCAACAGCAAGTTGACATCACCTTCCTGTTCAGAGATCACCAACAGCAAGTTGACATCACCTTCCTACACGGCTCCATGGTCTTCAGAGATCACCAACAGCAAGATGTCATCACCTTCCTGTTCAGAGATCACCAACAGCAAGATGTCATCACCTTCCTGTGTGTTGCCTCCGTGGTCCTCAGAGATCACTTCCTCAGCAGAGGGAGTCACTTTGTCTCCGGCATTGAGTGACAGAATCACTGCTCCGATGGTCAGGGGCGTCACAAGGGGAGGAAAAGTGGGACTGAGTCACTATAGGGCCCAAGGTGGAGGGGCCTTAATTATTGTATACTTTAGCTATTGAAAAATAGCAGATATACAAGCTCACAGTGAGGAAAAGTCGTGGAAATGTGTGCAAATCTTTGAATATATGTATTTTTTTTAGCGAAATTCTGCTTCTGGGGGGTCTTTGGAACTAAATATTTTGAGCACCACGGCACTGACATACAAACGTAGGTTTTTCAAAAATGTCTTCTAAAGAACGATTTAGAAGACATTCGTACAATCGGGTCAAAAAAAACAAATACTTGCACAAAATTAATGTTCATGATTTTTCAAAAATAGCAGATCTACAAGCTCAGTACCGCGCTGCAAGCTTGTAGATCTGCAATTTTTCAATAGTTTAAGCACAAAATAATGCGTAATGCGTTCCCAGTGTACATGTTTCCTTTCCGACATGTCTCCATTCCGACACTAACCCTATCTCTAACCCTTACCCTAAACTTAAAGTTGTACTATGTAACTTTTTTTATAAAACAAATCTTAAAATTCTCCTAACTATTAAATCACAAAAGTTTTAGAAGATCCGCGCCGTGAATTTCAGCCTGTAAAGCCTTCTCTGTATGTAAACTGAGATCCTTGCCGTGGACCGGATCTCGCGCCAAAATTGCGTCATCACACTACCGGCCAATCACAGCGAGGGTTATACAACTGCCGGCCAATCACAGCGCATCTTGAAGTGGGGTCGCTATGGCAGCCATATTTGTTGTCGCCCGTTTGTACCATCCCTTCTCTAGGTAATTTCGCCTACCAGGCAGGGTGAAGGAGTCCGTATCTCTGGAATTACTGAACGCACAGGAACAAGGGACCCCTTAAAAGATAGATCTCAGCGAGGTGGAGGCAGACGCGGGGGTCTGAAGGTACGAAAAACGTCCGAAAGACGCGGACGCGACCGCGGTTTGCTATAGGGCTAATGACCACTAGTTGGGCATCTTACACAGTATGGCTTTAACCTCTATGGAAGTGTCGCCACTCCAGAATTTGGTGTGACACACCTGCCGCAGGTCCTGCCACTCTGTCCCTTGCAATGAAAGGTGCTGACTTGAAGCTGACCGTTCATCAGTCTGGGTCCCGGACCAGTAAGCACTGTAGCCCTGCGTTGTGAAGGTGAACTGGTACGCGCCCTGCTCAAATCGGGTACATAAGCTTGTAAGAGTCTCTGTTTACTGGTTCACCTAGCGGAGATGAACGTACCAGCAGGGCCAGACCCAGGCAACTATCTAACTAACTATCTAATCTAAAGCTGCATTCACACTGAGAGAAGCCAAGCTAATGGTTTGCTTGGTAATTCAATGTATTCTCTATGCAAACCAGCTTTAAAAAATTCCAAGCTTTTTTTTCCAGCTTGGACATTTTAAAAGCTGGTTTGCATAGAGAATACATTGAATTACCAAGCAAACCATTAGCCTGGCTTTTCTGTATGTGAATAAGGCATTAGGCAGGGGTGGGCAATTATTTATTTTCCATGGGGCCACATGAACAACAGAAAATATTGTGGAGGGCCGGGGGAAAAGTCAGTGCTCCCCGCAAGATGTGCTCCCCGCAAACTAAACACAGCTTTACCTCCAACTTCAGTAAATAAATACTTAGCCGTCCATTTTTTGTTGAAAACCCGGCATTCGGCATCGACTTTTCTTTTTTTAGCCACTTAAGCCATTTTTGATGGGGTAAAGTAAGGCAGGTCGTCTTGACTTGTGACCAGTCTGACCACCTGCTTGTTATTGAGACAATGATCACACACGTGCTGATGTGCGCATTGCGTCCATATGTAAGTGAATAAAAAACGTCAAAATAAAAGTCATGCAGCTTTAGTCCATGTATGAGGTAAAATTAGAAAATTTGCTTATTTTGTAATTTGCCATTAACCCTAATGCCGGTTAGAGTGAACCGAAGGGCCGCATTCGGCCCCCGGGCCGTACAATGCCCAGGTCTGCTCTAAGGGGTCATAGCAGGGATACCAGAGATGCTCCGGTTGACAGGGTTTGGCAAGGCCGATGGACGTCTTATTTTAGACATGGAGGGCGTTCTGTGGACCACTGGTTCCTGTAGGAGACGGTGACGCGTCAAAACCAAAGTTCTCCTCAGCCAAAGTGTAAAAGTCTTCTGCGTTGGAGAAGGGACCCATCCTCTGGTCGTGCAATGGAAAGTCAGGAAGGAACCTGAGGTTCAGGTGGCACGAGATAGCCATTTTTTTTTTTTTTTTATTATTATTTTTTAGTTTTGTAACATCGCAGTCTTGTATAGCTTTCGTGCTGGAATTGTCCCCCGGCTTCCCAGCCCTTGTCCTTGCTTTGTGCTGCAGCAGGATTGATTGTGTATTCTAAAACGGCTAGTTCCATTCCTTGATTCTGATTGTCTGGTTGCCGTGGTATATGAGATTATAACCCACACCTTAAATCAGTTTATATCAAAGCCAGGTGCGTTATTTCTTTCCACTGTGCCGTGAGGCTGAACTAAGCGAGCGTTTGATTTTACCTAAAATCCTGCCGTGCGAGTCCTGTCGCCTCGTGCTGTCGCCTCGTGCCGTGCGGGTGCTATCGCCTCGTGTTTCCCAACGCCTCTCAGCCGGTGTATACTACCCCGGTAACCACTTGTCTCTTGTGGCTTATTGCTTTATCATTCACCACAAAGCAAAGGGCCTGTCCAGCCACTGTTTTCCACTGTTATTTTACCCCTTTTGATTTGTTTAATTTGAGTTACAGTATAGTAGGTAGGCATAGATTTTAGGTTATATTCATAGTGACGTTAATTGGTTTTGTGTTCCAGTTAACCGTGTTCAAGGCCGGCTCCGCCCTGTTCCACACACTCCTCTTCTCCTTTGGCAATGCACAGTGGGACGGTTTTGGTTTTATTGGGGTTTATATGTTAAATCCCTGACACTGCATGTTTTGTTTTTGTATGTAATAGTATTTGCATGAGTTTGGTGCCAGGCCTGTCTCCCGCTTTCCCCGATTGTATTTTGGTATTACCATGTGCACGGACCGACCCGCCCTTCTCTAGCCAGAGGAGATCGTAACCCAACTCGTCACTTAGCCAATGAGTCTTGCCTTACTGAGCCTGATATGTTAATAATTATACATTAATGTACTGTATGCTACTGCTGAGTTGGTATAATAAAGTATGTCCTATTTTTGCACAAATATTGCCTCTTGTTCATTGTTCCTGGTTATGGGACAAATAGTTGGTCACATTACATGTGAATATTCTAAGGTTTAGGTTTAGGGCAAGGTTCTTCAACAGTGGGTCCGGGACCCCTATAGGGGGTCCTCAGAGTTACTGCAGGGGTCATCCGAATCTTTTTTTCTCCTTTTTTTATATTAACCACTTGGACTCTGAAAACTTTAGCCAAAAATAGCAGATCTACAAGCTCACAACGCCTCGCAGCTTGTAGATCGGCTATTTCCGGCAAAGAGGTTTGGTGTAGACTAGAGGATAAAGAAGTAGACTTAAGTACAGAGTGAAAGGTCAAGTTTACTAACTATTGACGGTTCGAGTGGTTAAATGTCTGAAAACACTAATTGACATGAATCCAAAATACACTGCTGTCAAACGATGAAACTATATGGAATCTATGAACAGGTTGTGGGGGTCCCAGTCCTTGGCCTGAAAACGTTGAAGACCCCCTGGTTTAGGGGTTCCTCCTGCCCCCCTCACAAGCGGGAAGTGGTATTGTCAGGCAGTTTAGTACCAGGTATTACACATACAAAAGATGTTTCTATTGATTCTGGTACCTCTATACATGCTTAAGATACTAGAAATCTAGGAAAATGTACTGTACATTCTGGAAATGCTCCTTTTTCAAGATGGCGTCCAAGATCACTGCCGGCTGCTTCAAATGGCTATCTCAATTACGTGCCTAATAACACGCACAAAATCTAGGAAAATATACCTACAGTACCACAAGTCTTCAGGTATGGATGCCCTGTACTGGGGACAATAGATTTCCCCCACTTATGTCAACGATGATTCGATGAATGTTGCTCTAGTCTACATAGTCTTGAAGGACATTCATTGCAACTGTTCCACTGTAACGTGTATTGTCCTGGATTTGTTCTGGTACCAGAAAAATCCTTTGTAACAATGTTTTAATTTGAGAGACCTATGTATGCTCCCAGCAGCCATCTTTGTCACGGTCCATCTTAATGACACCTTTCCGGGAGGTATATATACTGTAGCTACATAATTGTATTATACGTCTCTACAAGTGATAATTTGTTTAAGACCAAAAGAATAAAATAAAAAAATCTATGCAAGAAGAAAATACATTAGATATGTTTTGCTGGTTTAAAACATAAAATTGTGAAATATTCTATTTGGGGAATGTTTTCCAGGAGACGTGATTTGCATGGGGAAATATGGTGTAATGTGAATTGTCCCTCATTATCCCAGCTATTAAAATGAATTGTTAAGTATTGAAGTATTTATCACCAAGTCATGAAATACAACTCATAAAGTAGCAATACTTTACAGACTAGCCGACCGAATGATTTATTGACTGGAATAACTGACTGACTGTCTGTCTGACCAACTGAATGATTGAGCTGACAAGCCAATAAATCAATAAATACATAAATGGACAGACAAGTGGCTCACTATAACTTCGACCAAGTAGCTGGCTGGCTATAGCTAACTGAACTGCTGGATAACTAGCAGACTGGCTGACATACCAACCGAGTGACTGACTAACTAATTGACTAACTTGCTGACAGAGAGAGTGAATGATGGATGGACTGTGTGTGTGTGTGTGTGTGTGTGTGTGTGTGTGTGTGTGTGTGTGTGTGTGTGTGTGTGTGTGTGTGTGTGTGTGTGTGTGTGTGTGTGTGTGTGTGTGTGTGTGTGTGTGATCATAGCCTTGGCCATGAGAGACACAGGGACATTGTCTGCATGCCAAGCTGATGTGTAACAAGCCGTTGTCAGCCAGGACCCTCCTCCAGGCCCTCCATTGCTTAGATTACTTTCTGTAGGATAATTCCCTGGCAGCCTTATATTGCGGCAAATATAGCAACAGAGATTTCTCAGCTGCTACATCTTTTTAAACCTGAGCCCACTTTTCTTATCCACAACGTCTCATCCCATCCATCTCCTTATCCAGAGACGGGAAACTAAGATGTCCACAGCCCCCCACCCCCCTCCACCCCCCCCCCCCTCTCTGGGGCCCTACCTCACAGCCACATGCAGCCAATAACAGACCTCAGAAGATCAAGTATCACTATATCACAAGGCCTTATTCTCTGAGCGGAGCTGGCAGATACTTTGCAGACTGTCTTCCTCCACAGCAGGGGAGCTTGCATCTTTCTCTCTTCTCTGAGGTAAGATGGTCAGGATAGAAGCAGCCAGCCGTCTTTGAATCCTGATTTCGTGCTTTGAAAATACATTGTTTTTGTCGAGCAACTTTGTTGCAGGTACTTTTGGCCAAAGCCTGACTTAAAGGGTCATTCCTAAAGATAAAGATAACTAGAACGATATGTCGGCGTTCACATCAATTTGAGAACGATTTTTAAAATAGCCTGTTTCGGGTGTAGTTTGTGATGTGTTTGTTTTTGTTCATTTATGAACGGTGAAAGCCGCTTCCAAGGAGTGGCTTTGTGTGTCCCGTGCGTCCAGGATTGAGGATTGGTCAAGCTTCACATGACATTTCGGCCCTCCAGATAAAATCATTCATTCATTCAGAATTCATAAAATATAGAATTGAAGCACATAGAAGGTATAGATCTAGAACAGAGAATGTATAGATCTAGAACACCGATTTCATAGCTCTAGAACACATAGAACAAAAATTCACCGCTTCACTTCGAACCGAGGTTTGATTTTTATTAATTTCTAAGCCAAAACTGCTTATTGTGAGGGGATCCCAATGGGTGGAGGGGAGCTACAGATGTTGCCAAATAGAGGAGAGTTGTCTGGGATTTTGTGAAGTTGTCTCTCCCACTTGAGACCGGCAGTATGAGAAGAACATTTGAAATGAATCAGTGAATGCTCATTAAAACCGGTTTCTAACAGCAGGTTGGTTGTATGTGTAGTTGCGTACAATTAATAAAATAAAATGTATGTTCATGCTCAAGGAGTGCAGATGGTAGTATTCGGGAGATGAGCTTTGTTGGTTTGCGTCATTTATGAAAGAATTATTAGAATTTGTACTTTGTGTAATGTTTCAAGATAAAATACGATTGTATTTGTTAAATCTCATATAGAAGTGCCCAAAAGTGAACTTATTTGTTTTTCAGTTCCTCTATGTTCTCGCTACAATAACAAAAACAACAAAAGGAACCATTATAAGAACACTAAGTAACGAGCTATCTAAGAATGTACATTTATCATACAGTAGCACACTGTGTGTGTGTGAGTGTGTGCGTGTGTGTGTGTGTGTGTGTGTGTATGCTTGTATGTACGTGTATGTTTTACATGTCTTTGTAAGTGTCAGCTGCCAGAGTTAGTAGGTGTGTGGGGGGACGCGTTTAGTACAGTAGGTGTGTGGGGGGATGTGTGATTGTTTGTGCACGGCTGCCTCTGTTTCATGTTTTCAGAACAGGTTGTCGACTCTATAGATATAGGCTATTATAACATGGAAAATAAATAATTCCAATCTAGAGTTACCAGTTGGTACCATTAGATTTTAACAGTCAAAAGATGTAAACAACTAGTTATTATTAGACCTACATGTGGCAGGAGGATGGAGATTGAGATATTCTTTTAGCAGGGCAGTTTCGTGCAGGGACGTGCTGGGCCCCTGATTCAGCCCGGGAAAAAGAGTTGTAGAGGCCCTCATTGCACGCTAGCGCTGCTGCTACTCAAAGATTTGCCATTTCAGATCATGACAAGTGACAAGCCAGTGGGCCAATTACATGAGTTATATTTCGTCATTGTCGGGTGGAAACCTTGTATGTCCAAAACCATTTTAAAAATGATTTAGACTAGTGAAAACAGCCGATCGACAAGCACACAACGCCATCTGCTGTTTTCACTACTTCTGTGCGACAGCCTTGTATGATGAAGCAGGGCTTTGCTTTGTGAAAAAAAAAATTACAAATTTGAAACTTGGAGATACGAGGTTTCTGCCCGACAAGTGACGATTTACTTTGTTGGCCACCCAGCCCCCAAAATGGAACGAAGGCCGACATTTTATTTTTATTTTTTTCCTAATGGCCGGCCTGGACCGGGAATAAACCGGCTATTCGGGAGTTGTCCCGCTTTTCCCAATGGCCAGCACGTCCCTGGTTTCGTGGGTTCTTTGATGTTTGGCGGCCAAAGGATGTGTAACATTTGCCAATAATATGTCACTGGAGGGACACGCTTATCCACAGTGCCTTCTGTTACCTTGGGTGTGTACGTTTTTAGAATGGGCACCCCCCCCCCTTCAGGATTTAAGCGGCTAACACTGGCAGTGTTAATGCCACGCTCTGCCCCTACTTGAGCCGCACAGGACCACAAACCACACACGCCTAATGTTCGCTGAAGTGCACCAACGTTTTTCAATGACAAACGAGCGATGGCCGGCTTAGCTAGGGATAGCCGGTGATATTCTCATGATGAATGTTCAGAATGGTTAAGCCTTGAATGGTTTGCGTCTTTCATTCTTTCCTATGACGTACTGAGACATGCTTCCACGTCCCCTCGCTATACCCTTTCGTCGGTTTTTCACACATCCCAGACATCCTCATCCGATCCCCTCCCGGACAGCTACTCCTTCACTGTCACTCACACATACTTGCTCTCTGCCCCATCAGTAACTATCATTTGATACGGTGCTGATTGTTGAGCGCGCTTTCTCTGGGGGAATGACCTTGGGCCAGGGACAGCCCCATCTCGTACGTGTGCCCGAGCGGTATGGTCGCCCCGGGTTCTCTTTATCTAGCCGAGCGAGTACAGTAAACTGTACTGTCCATGATATGATGAGTGGTGCCCGGAATGGATGGACCAGTGGGATTAACGGAGCTATTTGGACAAGGCTCCGAGCTGATGGTCTGAAATATGATCCCGCTCTAATCCTCCACGACCCTTGCAGCTGTGCTGGATAGCCAAGTGTGAAAAAGTCATCCAAAGACACTTTATATATAACAAAAAGGATCACAAATGCTATTTACCCTTTGTGGTCGAGAGCAGAGGAGCAGTGGCGTCAGTTCAGAAAAAAGATAAGGTATGGCAACATGACTGGTGTCTTGCACGCGCGCCTTCGCACGTGAAAGACACCAGTCATGTTGCCATACCTTACCAACAGACATGATACATTTGTTTTTAGAAGTACATTTTATTTTTCCCCCACGTTTCTATACGGTTTCTTGGGCTGGATATGGCAGCCTGGAAATGTTGTTCAAGTGCAACTAAACTTGGCCTGTTGATGTTAGTAAACGTGCCACAATTAAGGCGCGCGTGCAAGACACCAGTCATGTTGCCATACATTAGCAACAGGCATGATACATTTATTTTAAGAAGTACATTTTATTTTTTTCCCCACGTTTCTATACGGTTTCTTGGGCTGGATAGGGCAGCCTGGAACGGTTGTTCAAGTGCAGCTAAACTTGGCATGTTAGTAAACGTGCCACAATTAACAATAATGCATTGCACCTGTGCAGCTGACCTACGGAACCTGGGAATATACTGTACCATATTGTCAAGATGGGGAGAATACAAGTGTGGAGAATATAATTATATAACCATTTTGTTAAATTTTGCATTTGTAGTTATTTTACTGTAATTTAACAACATAATAACCAGCACAGATAGACAAAGAGACATTCATGGATTTATATTTAAAAGTAACTTTTATTTTCCCCCCTGGACCCAGGGTATGGCAGCTGCATACCACTGCCATACCCAATTGACGCCCCTGCAGAGGAGTCAGCTCTGAGTGTTGTCTCTGAACAACACTCAGAGCTCCTTTTCGCTGGTTTGGCCGCTACAGTACAGTACATGTACTGTACAAAAGTACAGTACATGTACAGTACAACAGTACAATACATGTACAGTACAACAGTACAGTACATGTAGTGCTTGTGCTGGAAACTAAAAAGCCACGGTTCCACATGTAAGTGGGTCTGCATAAAAGCATCAGCCAAATACATGAAATATAAATGTGTTCCTATAGTCAGGGGATATCTTCAGAAATAGTGTCAAATCCTGGAATAAATTCCTTACCAAAAGATTTCTTCATGAATGTGTTTGTAAAGGTGTCTAGTATCATCTCACAAAGACTGAAATTCAGTTTCCCTAGGAGAATCCTTGATAGCTGTTGAAAGTTGGGGTCCCATTAAATTAACCATACAGGATAAAACACACAAAAATAAATATGCTTTAGGTAGCATGTGTGGGGTCAAACTAGGGGTTTTTCGTGATTCTGAATCCATTGCAAGCATTTGTTTTGCACAAAAAACATTCCTTGGGCTAAAAACAGACCCACAAAAATATGGTTTAGTGATGAGTCATCATTTTTCATAGTTTTGTCAGAGCCACCTTTACCCCAAGGAATGTTTTTCGTGCAAAACTAATGCTTGCAATGGATTCAGAATCATGAAAAAAAAAGAAAAATATCTGTACATTGAAATATTGGGCAATGTCCAAATTCTGGAGAATTTGATTGATAAAAGGTAACTTCTTTCAATGTAAAATGTTGTATATATATACAGTTGTATGTCTTCATACAAACAGACATTATAAGACAACAGAGGACAGTCACCTGTAGTACCACACATATGTCTGCTGTGAGCTGCATGAGGAGCTCACAGCTGAAATTTAAGTCTAGTCCTTTTCTTGTTGCCCCTTGTCAGGAACATACTGCAGTGGTTCTCAACCTTTTCAGGCCGCGACCCCCAAAATAATATTTTAAATGGGGACCTCCCACCCTGACGAGCACTAAGAGTTGAGGCATTACATTTTGTATAACACGGTTCTATTGTGAAAATAGCAGATCAACGTGCTCACAATGCCTCGCGTCGCGAGGCATTGTGAGCATGTAGATCTGCTATTTTCACAATTTCTGACTCCAATATTAGATGCCCCCCCCCCCAGAAAACGCCCACAAAACTGTGATTAGTGATGAAAAGTGACGAGTCATCACTTTTCATCACTAAACCATCGTTTTCTGGGGCCATATGTAGCCCAAGGAATGTTTTTTGTGCAAAACAAATGCTTGCAATGGATTCAGCATCATGACAAACCTCTAGTTAGACCTCTCACTTAAATACCCAGAAAAAAATGTTTTTCTGGGTATAGAAAGTCGATGGGAGCCCAACTTGATTTGGCCGCTGTGGCGACCCCGAAGGTCGCAAACTCGGGCGCCCTAGCTAAATCATTAGAGCATGCCCTGGGCTACATCTGTGCAAAATGTGGCGCTTTTAAGACAAATTTGCACGGAATTAGCATTTGCTTCCCTTAACGCCTTGTAACCTCTCACGTTGTTTGTGTTGGAACCACAAACAGCTGGCGTTAAAACACCTTACATTCTGGATATTTCCGTGACAATGATGTGAGCAGGAAGAGGTTGGAGGTCATTGCTCGTGGACATTTTAAAAGATGATAGAATCTTCGAGGGTTGTTGAAGGGTTTTATTGCACTTGGCTCAGAGACACCAACTTCCTGGTCAACCCCCACTTATCACTTTTCTCAAATGATAATTATTACGGCAGTCTACGCTTATACACTAAAATAGATAAATACAATACGCTAATATACAACTATTTAAAGCAGTGTTTCTCAAACTTTCAAATGTCAAGGTCTCCCCTTAACTCTGACAGTGTACAAATTCCATTTGTACACTGTCAGAGTTACAGACTTGTGGTCCATGTAGACCCCCGCCAAAGGAACCCACAGAGTCCCTGGAATCCACTTTGAGAACCACTGATTTAAAGTATTTTAATCTCTTGCAATTGAACCTGGGATGGGGGATGTGGCAGCTGTACGTGGCTACTGCATCCATCCGCGTATACAGTAGGTCTGTGTTATACTGGGTGTATTTTTCATCGGGTGTTTTGTTACAAACTACAGCGTAATAGGAAATGCGACATTTGTGCAGGCCATGAGTCTGATTAGAAGTCAGGATGTAAGCCATTTACCATGAGAGGGAGTGGGTTGTTGGCTGATTTACCACTGTTTCAGGGTTGTGGCACGAGGCGATTTCTACCACAAAAAGTGGTAGAAATTGGGATCAGGTGTGCGTCCAATTACAAAATGGATAAATGAACAGTGATGATTTTACTGTGTGTACCTGGTTGATCCACCAGTCCTTTTGTCAGCCAGGCCACCTGGCTCATGATCTTACAACAGGGGTCTTCAACGTTTTCAGGCCAAGGACCCCTTAGTTGAGAGAGAGAGATGAAGCAGGGACCCCCACAACCTGTTCATAGATTCAGTTTCATTGTTTGACACAATCATCAGTGTATTTTGGATTCATGTCAATTTGTGTTTTCAGATATTTAACCACTTGAACCGTCAATACTTAATAAACTTGACCTTTCACTCTGTACTTAGTCTGCTCTTTTTCCCCTCTACACCAAAGCTCTTTGCCAAACATAGCCGATCTACAAGCTCACAACGCCTCGCAGCGCGAGGCGTTGTGAGCTTGTAGATCTGCTATTTTTGGCAAAAGTTCTCCAAATATGGACGCTAGGGTTCAAGTGGTTAAGGAGAAAACAAAGTTGCTATCACTCAAAGATTTGGAGGACCCCCTGTAGTAACTCTGGGGACCCCCTAGGGCTCCCGGACCCCCTGTTGAAGACCCTGTCTTACAACATGATCATCAGGTATTATGATTAGCCTATACACCTGTAGGACGATCTTTTTCAAAAACGTGTACAGAAAGTGTCAAAATTATGTTTTTATGTGGCCACATCCACCTGCTCAGGTGGGTGGTGACCCAGCTGAGGTTAGCCACACCCACAGTGTTGGGTGTATGGTAAAAGGGGGAGGGGGTTATTTTATGATGACATCACAAGCGGCCTATTTTGATTGGGCCTTTTGACTCGGAGGCTTTCAGCTTTCAGGAAGAAACCAAAAATACACAGGGAAGACATTATAACCACACCTGGGGGTCTATTAGAGTAAATGTTAACTCCATAGACGCGTACAAAACAGAAAAAGTACAAAACTATGGCACCACCTCTTTAGCTGTAACGTTTCAGTAGCAGGACGGTCCCTAAATGCAGCAGCTCATCAATACCGTATTTCGTCTTCTCCCTTAGGTGTTAAAAGTCTATCGTCACCATGTCCGACACTGAGGAACTGTAAGTGTTTTCAAATCACTCAATCAAACATCACACTAATCAGCAGTTTTTATACTTTGAAATGTGGTGAAATGTCTTTTGCTTTAAGTAAAAGATAACTATACCTTTGTTCCTCAAGTTTGCCTGATATGTTGACGTTTCACAAAGCCTGTGAATTGCCTCAAACAATATGTATAATGTTCTAAATATCTTGTTCCCCATTTCTCAGGGATCAAATTGAGGGTAAGTGCTAAAAAAATACAACTAATAATGAAATAAATGTTTTCGTGTGTGATGTTTTTCATAAAAGTCATTAATTCTGACATCATAGTCTTTTCTGTCTTGGTTAATGTCTTCATTAATGGACTTGTCTCATTTCCTCTCCTCTCCTACTGGCCCTTCACTACCATTTCCATCCTCTGTCCCCCATCCTTACTTCCCTTTTTACTCTCACCTCTTGTTCGCTCCTCCCCACCTTCCCTCTCATCCCATCCTAATCCCCTCCACCAGGGGTCTTCAACGTTTTCAGGCCAAGGACCCCTTAGTTGAGAGAGAGATGAAGCACCACAACCTGCTCATAGATTCCATATAGTTACATTGTTTGACAGCACAATGTATTTTGGATTCATGTTTTCAGATATTTAACCACTTGAACCGTCAATACTTAATAAACTTGACCTTTCACTCTGCACTTAGTCTGCTCTTTTCCCCCTCTACACCAAACCTCTGCCAAAAATAGCCGATCTACAAGCTCACAACGCCTCGCAGCGCGAGGCGTTGTGAGCTTGTAGATTGGCTATTTTTGGCGAATGTTCTCAGAATATGGACACTAGGGTTCAAGTGGTTAAGGAGAAAAAAAAAACGTTCTATCACTCAAAGCTTTGGAGGACCCCCTGTAGTAACTCTGAGGACCCCCTAGGGGTCCCGGACCCCTGTTGAAGACCCCATGCCCTCCACCGTTGTTCTCTTTTTCTCTTCTTCTTCTTCTTCTTCTTCTTCTTCCTCCATCTTCTCCTCAGTAGAGCACATGTCTGTCTCCTCCTCCTGTTATACTTGGCTGCGCGCCATGCAGAGACACACGAAAATAGCTGTATAAGTGCCGCAACGCATTGTGAGTCTTTATATCGCCTATTTTCGGAAAGTGACACTGTCGCGCAACTAAGTATAAATCATCCTTAAATGTAGCCCCATATAGAACCTCACCCGTCGCTGCTTGCTGTTGTGCTCCGAGACGAGGTCCTATAAAGGTGGCGTAGCGATCGCTGGACTGCAGCAACAACGAGTTGGAAAACCCTCGAAACTAAATTTTATCCAAAAAGTAAAGGTAGTTCCGAGCTCCCAGACTGTGATTACCTAACCTCGGTACATAAAACATGAACCACGGCGTTGGGAAAACGGTTTAAATCGATTATTTAGTCTCATTAAATTCAGAAAAGCCCCCCGCGGCAGGTGCCAGTACTGCATCTTTCCCATTGTAGCAGATACTGGCAACTGCCGCCGGGGGAGTTTCGGTTGAATGGGAAAACATTACAAAACTAGCGATTTAAGGGATTGTTTCTTACCGTGGTTCATGTTTTATGTACCGAGGTTAGGTCATCACAGTCTGGGAGCTCGGAACTTTACTTTTTGGATAAAGATTTCGTTTCGAGTGTTTTCCGACCAACTTGGATGTGGAGGCAGTACAGCGATCGCTGCGCCACCTTTTTAGGACCTCATCTCGGAGCACAACAGTATGCAGTGACGGGTGAGGTTCTATATGGGGCTACCTTAAATGTAGAACTTTATATTATTATAAAAATACACAGATGACATTGGCTAATTCAGTGGTTCCCAACTCCGGTCCTAGTGACCCTTATTGTAATTGAACCATATATAAAGGACAAGGCTTTTTTGACATTGATTGGTTGATTGATTGATTGATTGATTGATTGATTGATTGATTGATTGATTGATTGATTGAATCATTTATTAGTCAGAAATATAAACAGCACGAGGTACAGTCTGACATTAAGGCTAAAAGGATGACACAGAAACATCCCAAGGACTTGGTTCCATTGTGGTCCACCTCCTATGTATTCAATTAACCAACATAGCATTAAGAATGAACACAATAATACATGTCACCAACAAATACAAAACACTGAATTGAATGTGTATAGGGAGGCCAAGTCAAAAAGTGGTTCATTCAATTCTCAACAGTTCAAACAGTTACATTTTCTACGTTGAATTAAGACTGACAAACTGGGTCTTTAGGACAAGAGATGAGAACCATTGGCTTTATTTCTAAGAATGTCTTCCCAGAACGGACAAAACTGTAACTGTATATAAACAGTATAATGATGTAATAATGACATGTTTGTTTGTTTTTCTTTTCACCATATCTTCTTATTGCCAAACGTGAAGACGAGGAAGGTAAACCTGACTGAGTCAACTTGACACTTTAAAGACCTTCTCCGTCCTTCTAATGAGACCAACTCTTTAAAGACCTTCTCCAAAGACCTTCTCCATCCTACTAATGAGACCAACTCTTTAAAGACCTTCTCCGTGCTACTAATGAGACCAACTCTTTCCTCTCCACACTCTTAATCTGACGTGTGTTTGACGATGCCAGTGACTGCTTTGCCAGTTTTTCCTTATAATTCACCAGACACCGATGTTTCACCTGCTTCTAATGATATCAACGCACTTAATGCGAAATATTCACGTGCTTTCAGACTCTTCAATGCAGAAAGTATCCAGGATACTTGGATATTCAGTATCCAATAATTCACCAATGCAGAGATATTAGTAGTAAAATGTCGACATCTAGTGGTCAACCTCAGAGGAGCGCAAAAATAAAACCTGAGGTGACTCCCAGCCTCGAACCAGATGCCAAGTGTGCTCTGTTCCCCAGTGTAACGCTCCACGCCACTGACCCCGACGGAGCAGCGCGGTATTGGGCGCCGATGACCCCCGTGAGTCGCCACCGAGGCGAGCACTAGCGAGCCGAGTTGCCGCGACGAACGGTGGGAACGGCGCCCAATCCCACTCAGCCGCGTTACCGAGTTATGTGCCGTTATGGACAGAATAGTAAATATTCAGTCCCTCACTATCAACATCTACCCCACTATCCACGTCATAGATAAATGCACAAAAAAGGAGTCACTTCATCCGTTCATTAGCTCAGTCAGTAGAGCACGGATGCAACAAACCCACGGTTTGGGTTCGATTCCCCTGAGGGGAATAATATTCAAGGCGAGAGATATCGGCGCATGCGTACTTCAAAGTATCCACTCCGTGGATACCCAGTGCATATTCTCTGCATTCAAACGTCTGAGAAATGGTGAAAAAGTCGGATTGAATGCGAAGAGAGCAGTCGAAGCCGGTGGATGTTTACCGTATTCATAATTTACGTCCATTTTTTTTTTTTACATGCAAGCTGTAAAACTCTTGTTAAATTACTGATTCAACATCAACTGATGGACGGCTGGACGTACACACAGACAGACAGACAGTCAGTGGTGGAAAGTAACTAAGTACATTTACTTAAGTACTGTACAATCTTTAGGTATTCCAATTTCCAATACTTTTACTTCTACTCCACTTCATCTGGGATCCAAATACCATACTTTTACTCCACTACATTTTTTGAAAACTTTAGTTACTAGTTATTTTGTAGATTTTGGTTATTATTACAAAACATTGACCACTTCAGCCATATACTTTATACGTTTTGACCATTTGAAAATGCATTTGCAAACTTTACATGGAGCATTCTGCATAATGAATACTTTCACTTTTGGTATTTAAAGTACATTTTGATGCCAATACTTCACCTTTTACTCAAGTCAATTTTGAATTCCAGACTTTCACTTGTAACAGAGTATTGATACTTTTACTTAAGTAAGCAATGTGAGTAGCCTACTTTTTCCACCACTGTAGACAGACAGACAGACAGACAGACAGACAGACAGACAGACAGACAGACAGACTGAGAGACAGACAGACAGTGTTAATATTCCCTTCAGCTTTCAGTTTCTGAAGAACTAAGCTCACGCTGCTACCTGTCAAACACTTCCACATTAAGGGTGACCGAGTTACTTTTTTCTCAAGCAACAATGCTAAAGAAATGTGTCAAAAATAGGAATAAGACATTTGTCTGGTCTTTTTGCACATTCTTAGTGGCGTGTGACGTGTTAATTCCCACCACGCAGTTTACCATCTCCAACGCAGGAAACTATTTCATCAACCTATTAATGTCACTCTTCTGTTTTTGATGCACAACGGCATTAACTTGATCTCTCTCCCATCGACTGTTCCATCACCCCAACCCCACCTCTCTCCACCACACACCATCATTCTCCAGTAGTGCTCTTTCTCTGTGTAAAGCCTAATTTATGCTTCAGCGAAAACTCTTTTCAGCTGTTTTCTTTTTTTCACTCGTTTTCGCCAAAACATAAATTTTAGACTTACCTCAGCCCCAGTGCCATGACCGAGCTGTAGAGGAGGCCGATTAGAGGGATTTATACTTAATGTGGTTGAGTGACGGTGTTTCATTGAATATAGCAGATACTGTACAACACTGGTGTGAAACCAAGTATAACGGCCTTTTAAGTTTTTTGCATAATAGGATGTACTTGTTTTGTTGTTGTTTTTATCAAGACATGTTACACGACGGGACCAGCATTTTGCTTGGGTTGGGCACACAAGGCAAAATCTGGGAGATTTTATTCCACTTTATGCAGAGTGAAATTAAAGGAGTAGTTCACACCCAAAATGACTTTTTTTCTATTGATTACTCCACGCCATGGGGACTTTAAAATGTTCGCCCATTGATTCTGGACCATCCGGAATCAATGGGGGTACATTTATTGTAATCAAATTATTGTCTTAGGAATGCGAAAGTCTTCATGAGGTGAGTAATCAATAGGGAAAGTAATTTTGGGGGTGAACTACTCCTTTTAACATTCCGGATTTGGCCGCAGGGCAGCCGGCACTGGGGCCGACCGAAGTGAAGTGTTTGTAATTGTTATGTGTCCTTGTCTCATCCCTGTGGTCTTCATTTATCACCTTCTTCTGAACCCTCCCCTGAACCCGGTGGCTTTACTGCATGCCCCGTGCTGCCCCGCCCCACCTAGCCCAGGAGGAGGAGATAGTAGAGGTAGAGGTGGCCCCGGAGGCCGAGGCCGAGCCAGAGCCTGAGCCTGAGCCTGAGTATGAGCCCGAGCCTGAGCCTGAGCCTGAGGTGGTTCAAGAGGTAGAAGGTATGTGGCTGTCGGGGCGGCTCTCTTCATTAGGGATGGGACTATAAGCGATTATCGTTTATCGTGATAAAAAAGACTCACGATAATCGTATGGTGGAGATTTAATTTATCATGATATCGCCCTCCCGTCATGCACTGGGATCAATTCACCTTTTATTTGCCGAGCTGCATATCCGGTACCACTTAAACCCTCTATAATTGGTAAAAGGTACTTATAATATGTCTTTTTTTCACTCTCCATGAAATGTCTTTGCCAAAAAAATAGCAGATCTACAAGCTCACAACGCGTGGCATTGTGAGCTTGTAGATCTCACAATGCATCGCGTTGTGAGCTTGTAGATCTGCTATTCTTTTGGCAGATACTCCGCCCCAGGATAATGGATTTTGATTATCGCGATGATATCGTAAATCATGATTTATTTTGTCACAATAATCGTGATATCGCGATTTCTTTTGTCACAATAATCGTGATATGAAATTTTCATATCGTCCCATCCCTACTCTTCATAACCAAAATACACATCTACAGCAGCCAACAGAAGGACCGAAGATACCCCCCCCCCCCCCCCTCCCCCTCTAGAGCTGTCACGATTAAAATTTGAAATCGTCCCACAAATAATTGCGATTTAATGTGTTTTTGGCTTCGAAGTCTGGAACATATGAATACAAACGTTGCCATTTAGGCTTCATAATCACAAACTGCACAGGGCAGATTACTGACATATCGTCGTTATCGTGTGAAAACCTTGTATGTCCAAAATCGTTCATTTTGCATTTATCATTTTAAAAATGATTTAAACTAGTGAAAACAGCCGAAAACAGCCGCACACAACGCCTCGCACCGCGATCTGTAGATCTGCTGTTTTCACTACTTTTGTGTGATGGCCTTGTATGACGAAGCAGGGCTTTACTTTGCGGAAAAAATTACAAATTTGAAACTTGGAGATACAAGGTTTCTGCCCGACAGTGACGATATGTAATAATGTTATACTGATTTGATACTGATAGATCTGCTATTTCGGCTATTTTACAAATTTTTCAACATGGAAACAATAATGACTCTAATGCAAAGATAATTGTGATTACAATAATTGCGATTAGACGATTATGTCATAATTATGAAAGGCCTAAAACTAATATTTTCCTGCTCCTCAGGAGATCTTTAAAGGCGTCCTTAGCAAAATAGCGACAGTTAAAAAGTCACTGTTATGTATTTCCGCTGGAATCCAGTACGGAAAAATACATGTTAGTTTCCATTCTATATGGTGTACTGTAAACAGACATCTTATGGGGTCCCTGGTGCACTAAGCCTCAGTTCAGAGTAACATCCAAGTAAACCCCCTTCCCACACTGTGCCTCCCCTTCATACAAGCCCAGCGTGACAATAGATGTGCATTGTGGTCGAGGGAAACGCTTTACATGCGCACAATACTGTGATTATTAGGTCTGCCATTTCTCCTACAGATTATATAAAAGTAGATTTTAGTGAGAAGATTCAATCAGAATGCCACGTCGTTGGCCCTTTCAAGGTGAAGGTATGTCATTCTAATCACTGTTACACTAAGTAATATTCAAAGTAGCTATACTTTTGTACTTTTAAATCAATAGTTTTCAACACAAGTAAAAGTAATCTAACTGTAGCGGTACTTCTTTATTCCATTCTGAATGCCTGCGTCCTTATTCTGATTAAGATAATCAGGCTAATGTGCCACTACTGCTTGCATCAGAACGGTCAGTCTTAATTGGGTTCAGTACAAGGTATTAGTGTGCATGTAAATATCTCACTGACAGCATCCTGGTTAGGGATGGGTATCGTCTGCGATACTTTTAATGGTATCGATCGCATGACGTCGATACTATCGGGTATCGGTTCATGTAATAACGAACGATACCTCGCTTCGATACTCTGGAACGCTTCCCTGGCCGGTCGCATCTGTAACAGTTGGGCTACTGAGAGTTTAATGACTGCTTTAGTAGGTCCGCCACACTGTGTGATCATCGTCCTCACCTCTGCTCTACCGCAGCAGCGAGTCACCACTCTTTCCGTGTTGAAGTTAAACTTAAATAAAAAGTATCGAAAATGTTATCGAAAAGGGTATCGTATGGATTCCCAGGTATCGAAAAAGGTATCGTATCGATTCAAAGGTGAACGACACCCATCCCTAATCCTGGTAGCAGCTGTGACTCTCTGGTCCACAAAGTCACTGAGCACTGCTTTGTGCCTTGCCTCAGTGTGTGATGCACATCTATTGGAAAACACGGCGTGCCAGCAGCATCAAGCTAGCACGCAGCCATTATCTGTTTAATGATCTGTTCCCTACAGAAACCAAGCCACCACCCTACCTAATGTCATCCTCTTATGAGACTGCACATGTGGCTTGTATAATATTCATTATTACAATGAATATAAGTCACATATGCTTCAAGACTCACACATCAGTATCTGTCTGTGCAACACAACACATTCATCCTATAGGAGCCATCAGCAACAGCAAACAAATCCTTGCAATTCTCATCGCCGTTAGCTAATCTAATATCAGGTAATCCAAAAAGAAAAGATAAGAAAGGATTTGCCTTTGTCTCCATATCACATTTATTTCATGTCAGACTTTTTTGAACGTGTGTTTTGAACGTGAATTCTGTGTTTAAAGGGAGTTAAAAGAAAACAAAAACTGCTCTTTACATGATATAACGCTGCTCTCCATGGATGGCCAACTATTGATAATAATAATAATAATAATATACAGTACATGAAATGTGCAAACATGACCGTCCCTAACAGAATGGAGGGTGAGAGGCGCTGCGCTCATGTAAAAGGCCATTTCTTCATCTCCCATTGGTTCATGTACTGTCCATTCTTATATCTATGTGCTTGAATGTAGCGGTTTTAAGCTGTTTGACACTGCTAGCTCTCTCTCTGCACCATTCGCTCTAAGGCGTTTACATTGGGGTGTTGTATGTAAAGTCAGCGAAATTCAGAATCTACTATTTTTGCTCTAATGCATTGTTTATTTGTGTATCTATTTAAAAACTGCATTTGAATACAAGAACACCTCAATTTGGGTAAATGCGCTTTTCAAGCTCTGCATTGTAGAGACACACAAAGCTGCAGTCATGGCCGCAAGCCTCTGGAGTGTTGGCTAACATTTCTTTATTCTGCTCTTGCTTTGGACGCTTGCTGCATGCAGAGGCCTATGAAGAGGAAGGTAGGTCCACTCTGCACCTTCTGACCGGACAGACGGCTCTCATGTGGCCAGGGGAGTGGCCAGGGGCGTGGCCAGGGGCGTGGCCGGGGGCGTCATTGGGGCTTCCAGGGGTTGGCAAATATTGGCCCTCCCTATCGTATTTAACCCATTATTTTTATGCTATATTGAACTATATTGAAAAATAGCAGATCTACAAGCTCACAGCGCGGCACCGAGTGCCGCGCTGCGAGCTTGCAGATCTGCTATTTTTGAAAAATTGTGTTTTTTTAACTCAAATATTAGCTTCTGGGGGGGGGGGGGGGGGTCCCTGGAACGACATAATTATTTTGAGATGGGGGACCACTGCCATATACATCTAATTTGGGGGGTCCTTGACATAAAAAAAAGTGAGAACCACTGATTAGATGAACTTTTTTTTTATAGGGCTTAAGTGGTCACTTTCTTGCCAAACTATTTCTCTCTAAAATGACGCCTCCGGTTGATCTTTCCATATTCAGTCGGACATGGATGTTCTGTACAGTCTGTAACTGGACACGACCAGTTCGTCCAGTTTAGTCCCCCAGAAATACAGATCAAAGCTATTCTAAAGGTTCATGGGTGTTTATTTACACATACACATATAATACTGTACTGCACAATACAGCTGGCAGTAGCATTGTATGCTGTGCACACACCAATCTAGGAACCCATCGTCAAAGAAAAGGGAAAAACCTCGCACTATGTTGCGTTCCTTTTCATTGCACTTCATCTGTTCTTGAGAGATTACACATACCGTTGTTTCCTATTGAGCTTGGCACATTTCCTGGAACAAGCTGCCCAGATCGCACATGTCCATCCATCCATGCATCCATCCATCTTCAACCGCTTATCCGGAATCGGGTCGCGGGGGTAACAGTTCCAACTGAGACTTCCAGATTTCTTTATCCCGAGCAACTTCCTCCACTCCCTCAGGGAGTATACCGAGGCGTTCCCAAGCCAGTTTGGAGGTCTTCTTATTTTTTCACTCTCAAACAGCGCCTGCAATGTAGTGCATTTGAAACTACATTGCAGTGCACATCATGGGGCGATCACTGCTTGCCTCCTGTGAATTGTTTTATTTCTTATTTTTGTTTAGTTTCTGTTTATTTCGTTGCTGAGTGAGGTCAGCAGACAAAGTGAAGTGAGTGAGAAGAAAAAAAAACTGGGTGAAAAGACCTAAGACCAGATGGAAGGATCCAAACTGGCCTGGGAAAGCCTCGGTATACTCCCAGAGGGAGTGGAGGAAGTTGCTCAGGATAAGGAAATCTGGAAGTCTCAGTTGGAACTGTTACCCCCGCGCGCGACCCGATTCCGGATAAGCGGTTGAAGATGGATGGATGGATGGTTGTGCCAATCTCCCCAGGAATCATCGGTACACACACACAGTATAAAATCCAAAATACATGGCAATAACAAAATGGACATACAGTAACTGAAGTGCAGTATATAAATTATAAATCGACTGGAGAGAAAAAACTCCAGTATTCCAATTCCTCAAGATGCTATCTATCAAATGTGTGCGGGGCTCCCACTGAGGCTCATGTTTGCTCTGCTTCTTTCTCTCTCTGCATGACATGACATGACATGACATATCCCTGCCACTGGAAGAGGGGGAACAAGATGGTAGTTTGTATTTCCTGCTGAATAGCTTGCCTTGCCTGTTGTTGTTTTGAGTGTGAGCGTCGAGTCAAGTCCAAAATTCCTTCAAATAATAAAAATAACTATTTCGTAGTTTTGATTAGCAATCAGATTAACTGTTGTAGGACAGTCAAACTGACCATCCCGTTGAAGTGTTTTCTTTTCTTTTTTGTTTTTTTTGTGTTGAAATTCTTTATTGGGAATAACCCCTTGAGATGAACCATGTCATTTTCAAGGGGGTCCGCAATTACAGAATACATAATAATACATAATAATACTTTTTATTTTACAAGAGTGTGTTGAAGTACTATATTTAGAGCAAGTATTACAATTAGCATATTTACACACTAATTCAAACCAAAATTAACTATTTTCTGAAGTCAGCCCATGATTGTCAATTAATGGAAAAGTTTTGCAAGTACACAACAATAGTTCTTATTCAAGAACTTAATGAAAATCTCCCTAAGATGTTAAAACATCTACTTACTGTATATGTAAAATAGAAAAATAAAGTATCGAAGGCATTGTTGATTTCATGGAATATAACCCCTTGCTATAAACTTTGAAAGTTCCCCTTGCTATTGAAATTACATGGCTTTTTAGTTCGTAGAATAAGTCTCTATTCTCCACTGAGAGTTGTAGGCCTACATGTTAAAATGTACAACTTTGAGGTGACCACTATTGGTCACAAAAGTGCAAAGTGCATTAAAGTTGATATTGCATTATTGTATATGCTGAGATTGTCATGGAACGGTTACTCTTTACTATTGTGTACTTACAATTATTTTTCATTAGATATTGCCATTGTGAAGTGTTGCCAAATATAACACAACAGAAAATATCTATGTAACCACAGTTACAGTTTCCCCGATTAACCAAACAAACACCCACCTTTTAAAGCCTTTTGAAACCTGCTTACAACCCTTTCCAAGTGTGTTTCTCTAACTAAACCAACTCTGTGTCTCCCTGTTGTTATGTTGGTACCGAACGGACAGAGGAGAAGCCAAAGTTCAAGTGAGTACAAGTTGTGGCAAATGTCAACGTGATGATGTGTTTAGTTCTAGTACAGGGGTCTTCAACGTTTTAAGGGCAAGGACCCCTTCGTTGAGAGAGAGATGAAGCAGGGACCCCCACAACCTGTTCATAGATTCCATATAGTTTCATATCACAATCATAGTGTATTTTAGATTCATGTCAATTTGTGTTTTCAGAGAACCGTCAATACTTAATAAACTTGAACTTTCACTTTGTACATAGTCTGCTCTTTTTCCCCTCTACACCAAAGCTCTTTGCCAAAAATAGCCGATCTACAAGCTCACAACGCCTCGCGCGAGGCGTTGTGAGCTTGTAGATCTGCTATTTTTGGCTAAAGTTCTCAGGATGCTAGGGTTCAAGTGGTTAATATAAAAAGAGGAGAAAAAGGTTTCTATCACACAAAGATTTGGAGGACCCCCTGTAGTAACTCTGAGGACCCCCTGGGGGTCCCGGACCCCCTTTTGAAGACCCCTGTTCTAGTACATCATTATTATAGCCATGGACACAGCACGAGCAATCTGCAGCAACAATGTTCTTGTGAAGAACTGTTGTACTCAAAACTCAAACTCAAAAGTTTGGACATGTGTGTTAATTGCTCAATCACATCTTTATTGTTACTGAAGTAAGTAAGTAAGTAAGTAAGTAAGCCTTGCCGAGCCATGAGTCCCATATGACCCGGCCGAGCCATGAGGCTCATAGGGCAGGAGCCTATCTCCTGTTTCTATAGCGTGAGGCATTTTTGATGTACAAGTACACCCCCAGGACATGACGCTAGTATGTCGCAGGGACTTACCCCCAATCCAACCCTTGATGCTGAGTGCCAAGCAGGGAGGCACTGGGTCCCATTTTTTAGAGTCTTTGGTATGACCCGACCAAGGTTTGAACCCTGATCTCCCAGTCTCAGGGCGGACACTCAAACCACTAGGCCACTGAGCTGGTTATTGTTACTGAACTATAGTAGTATTGTGTCTTACCGTATTAGGGCTTAGTTAGGGCTCCCAGTAGTGTGTGGACGGACCGTCCATACCCAGTCCACTACGTCATGCTCATCCCCAGCCCGGTGACGTGCCGCTATGGCTATGGCATGGCATTCCATTCCTCATCCCCAGCCCGGTGACGTGCCGCTATGGCATGGCATTCCATTCCTCAAGCAGGATTCATTGTAGATCAGCCAAGGCGGTTGCCTTTGTTGTCATGCTACTCTAGCACGGATACATGACCCAGCTGCCAATCAGGTGCCAATCCAGTCGGTACCAACAGGGGAATACACTATTTTACTTTAGCTGGGCACTTTGGCACATTTCACTTGGGGGACCCCCCCCCCCCCCACACACACACACACACATACACACACACACACATAATCACCTGTGCTGCTCATTCTACAAATGCCAAATCATTACAAATGGGACTTATGAGTGTAAAGCAGGGGTCTTCAACAGGGGGTCCACAGAGTTACTACAGGGGGTCCTCCAAATCTTTTTGTGATAATCTTTTTTTCTCCTTTTTTTATTAAACACTTGAACCCTAGCATCTATTTGGAGAACTTTAGCCAAAAATAGCAGATCTACAAGCTCACAACGCCTCGCGCTGCGAGGCGTTGTGAGATGTAGATCGGCTATTTTTGGTGTAGAGGGGAAAAAGAGCAGACTAAATACAGAGTGAAAGGTCAAGTTTATTAAGTATTGACGGTTCAAGTGGTTAAATATCTGAAAACACAAATTGACATGAATCCAAAATACACTGATGATTGTGCTGTCAAAACAATGAAACTTTATGGAATCTATGAAAAGGTGTGGGGGTCCCTGCTTCATCTCTCTCTCAACTAAGGGGTCCTTGGCCTGAAAACGTTGAAGACTCCTGGTGTAATGGGAAATGGACAAGCTTCCCAATTATATAAGACACAATGCCACTACACTACAACAAACTTTCTCTTTTTCTTTTATGGTCCATTTTTTCCATTTGGCCAATGAGTACACACCACACTATGTCAACATAACCACAAGTCCATTACCATGGCTTTAAAGGAGTAGTTCACGCCCCAAATGACTTTTTTTCTATTGATTACTCACGCCATGGAGACTTGAGTGCAATAGCCTAATATGTTTTGTTTTTTGTCGCATTCCTAAGACAATAATTTGATTACAATATATGTACCCCCATTCATTCCGGATGGGGACCCAAATGCATTTGGGTCTCCATCCAGAATCAATGGGGGTAAATTGAATGTAATCCCATTTTTTGTCTTAAAAGTATTATAGAACTCAAGTCTCTACACACTTGTTTAGCCCTGGTCCAGAGCGTTAGCCCTGCCAGGCCCTCTCACAAACAAAGAATTCCACTGCCCAGAGAGGCTCCTTCTTTAGTTGAAATAAACAAAACTACTTCACTACTTACCGAAACAAAGGCTGTTTTGTGTCGTTGAAAGTCTATTCTCCAGGGTGGGAAGCCTCTCAGCACGCCACCTTCTCTGGTAAAATTCACTTTTTTGGGGCAGAAAATAAAATATGTCAGCAAGTTTTATTGTATTTAAATTGTATTTAAACTAGAAAAGAAAATTTCTAAGAAATTTTAAGTGTGCCTGCAGCTCGCTAAGTCTGTGCAACCTTGTGTAGCGGTTGGTGTTAGTGTTTCGTTTTGAGAGGGTCGTTCCCCCTGAAAAACACGTTTTGGCATGAAACGGTTACGTTTTGCGCGTTTGTGGTGCCCCCTATGGGTCGAAGTGGAAATGCTTTTGGGTATATGTTCAGTATAGCGCCCCCCACTTGTGGTTAAAATTTGGTGTTGACTGGATGTTTCGTTTGTGATTTATGGCTACTTCTTACAAAACGGGCTCCTCCCGCTAACTTTGGAACCCTGTTACGGAAGAACGGTATGGACTATCAAAATATCGTTTAAATATGTTTATCGCATGAGTCCATAGATCGTGTGTATCGATTTTTGTGACATTTGGAAAAAATATGTAGGAAAAGGAGCAAAAAGTGTGTTTTGAAGAAAATTCAAAATGGCGGAAAATCTATCCTGACGCAAATGGGCGTGGCCTATATGAGGAGATGCGTCATGACCCAAGGAATCCAGGGAAAAAGGAATTTTAATTTTCCGACCCACGGTTCAAGAGTTACAGGCCGAAAGGTAAAGTGGACTGTTATAGCGCCACCATGAGGCCAACTGACAAAATTATTTTTTATTTAATCCTTGATATCATTATAAATCTCCTCTCCAAGTTTTGAAACTGTAGCCCCTATGGTTTGCGAGAAAAAAAATATTGAATGTGAGTTTTTGCGATTCCCATTATAAGTCAATGGGTAAAATTAATTCACTAATAAATTAATATCAATTAAACGATACAACTTTTCTCTTAGAAAAGTAATAGCACACCATTCCCGGCCGAGCCGCACGTTTTGATGTATATATTGCGTGGGTGGCGTAAATTGTGCGGCAGTTATTACGAGCAGAAATTTGCAAGAACATGACTTACTTACTTACTTACTGACTTAAGTATGGCGGATTACAATAAGTGTTTTGCCATTGCATGGCAGGCACACTTAATTATTGTATTTACTTCACTGCACCCTTATAACCCTCTACAGGTATGGTCAATGGTAATTGATATTGACGAGATCTGTGGAGAGTGCAGTGGAGTAAACAAAAACATTTCCATAACTTTGACTGGTTTGACGCCTTGCCATGTGTTGACCACTCCCCTGCAATTGCACATACTTTTGTGACCAATGACCAATGCCTTACATGCCTGTAGACAGCTGCAGACAATTACCTCATAGTACAGTATATAGGCCAGGGGCCAATTCTGATATCTTCACAAATTGGTGACCGTACCATTTTGGTATGATAACCCTTTCTGAGACCCAGCTTAATTGAGGGCTATCAGCCGCTAGAGTCGGTCTCCCATCGATTGCATTGCAAGCATTTGTTTTGCACAAAAAACAGTCCTTGGGCTACAAATGGCCCCAGAAAACGCCCACAAAACTGATGAAACTGATGAAAAGTGATGAGTCATCACTTTTCATCAGTTTCATCAGTTCTGTGGGCGTTTTCCATCGTTTTCTGGGGCCATTTGTAGCCCAAGGAATGTTTTCTGTGCAAAACAAATGCTTGCAATGGATTCAGCATCATGACAAACCCCTAGTTAGACCCCTCACATCCTACTTAAATACCCAGAAAAAAATGTTTTCTGGGTATTTTCCTCCTGTATAGAAAGTCGACTCTAGCGGCTGATAACATCAATTAAGCTGGGTCTCAGAAAGGGTTATCATACCAAAATGTAAACTAAAGACATGTAGGAAGTCAAAAATGTAAATAATGTACGGTCACCTTGGGTGGTACCAATTTGTGAAGATATCAGAATTGGCCCCTGGACTAATACCTGTCTTAAAGAAACAGAGACAAATGTCAGGCAAAGTGCAGGTCATGTGGGCATGGCCGAGGGTTGTCATACACCAGGCACGTGCACACATAGACATGAAAGGGGGCTTGAGCCCCTGCCCTTTTATCCATCTATAAAAAGTGCCCTCGCCAGACCATGAATGCAGTTTTCGCTATGGTGAAAGAAACGCAAATGCCCTCTTCCCATGCCATATACCTGAAGGCAGCATTCAAGGGAATTGCCTTGTCCAAACTTATGCTTAGTTTAGTGTGGTATCAAGTACTGAAAATAGCTGACGCGTCGCAGCGCGACGCGTTGTGAGCTTGGAGGTCTGCTATTTTCAGGTTTTAGAAATTTCAGACCCTGCCTCTCTAACATTCTCTGCACGTCCCTGTCACACACTGAACAACGCATTTTGATCATGAATTGTTATGATATTAAGAACTATTGATATACACAACATTATTAAACTCTATATCTTATTATTTACCTTATTGATATGATTTAAACTCTATTATTTATTATTATTTATTATGTTCATCTAAGAATGAAACCATTTTTGTTTTCTTACTGTTCTATAGACCAAGTGCACCTAAGATCCCTGATGGTGAAAAAGTCGACTTTGACGTAAGTAATTTTCTAAGCACTGTTCTGTGCTTAGAAGAGTTTGGGGTTGACAACTGAATTTGTGTTTTAGCTCATATACAGTACAGACGTTTATCCACCAGATAGGGATATAAAAACACAGACAAACAACATGTGATAGCTAGAAATACTGTTCCTACAAAACAGTGTGGGCTCGCTCGTGACTATACTCTGCAGCGTGCTAACTGTCATGTCATGTGAAGCTCAACCAATACCCCAGCTAACACCACTCCCAGATTTTTTTCCACCAATTGCGCCTCATTGGCTAACGATATGCGGCGGAAATAATGACGAAACCAGGGACATGCTGGGCCCCTGATTCAGCCCGGGAAAAAGAGTTGGAGAGGCGCGCTATAGAGAGAGATCTCTCTCTATAGCACTGCTGCTACTCAAAGATGTGTGACAAAGTGACAAGCCAGTGGGCCAATTACATGAGTTATATTTCGTCGTTGTCGGGTGGAAACCTTGTATGTCTGTATGTTTGTATTTATCATTTTAAAAATGATTTAAACTAGTGAAAACAGCCGATCTACAAGCACACAACGCCTCGCGGATGCGACATTTTATTTTTTATTTTTTCCTAATGGCCGGCCTGGACCGGCCGGGAATGAACCGGCCGTTCGGGAGTTGTCCCGCTTTTCCCAATGGCCAGCACGTCCCTGGACGAAACCATGGTGTTTTCGCCTTTGAACTGTCTGCGGCGGAACTCACTATATAAATAACATAGTGTTCTTGCCTTTCAGGCGAGCCTACAATTATGCTTTACCTCCTGATCAGTGTATTCTTTTCAAACGAAGGCAAGCAAGGGGGAAACAATGATTCTTTAGTTTTCCTTGTTCATCTCATATTTAGTATTGACTATTACGGAAACTTTAAAGTGATGTAGAATGCAGTTGTGAGTCTCTTTATTGAACATTGTGTTAACCCCTGCCCTAACCCTCTCTACACACCAAATATCATGACAATCACTAATCTATATACAGTTGCTAATATTGTAGTTTCCCCCGGTCCATCACGTTCATGACCCACCATTTTTAGCGCAGTGGTTCTCAACCTGTGGGTCGTGACCGGCCAGGGGGGGTCCCCAAATTATTTTGGGGCGTCCCCAAATGATTAGCTTAATGTGAAACATTGTTTTCTCAACAGTAAACAAACCAAGCTACAGTGTAAGTGTATAGAGGGTATCTGCACAATAGGTCGAACACCCTTTGATCCGACCACCAAAACCTAACCTTAACCCTAACCCTAACCTCAGTAAAACTATGCCTAAACCTAACCCTAGAGGCGAGGCGTTGTGAGCGTGTAGATCTGCTGTCTTCACAATAGAACCGCGTAACCGCGTTAAACAAATGCCTCAAGTCTTACAACTCCAAGTGCTCATCAGGGTGGGGGGTACCCAGTTCAAATATAATTATGTTGGGGGGTCCCCAGTTCAAATATGATTATGTTGGGGGGTCCCCAGTTCAAATATTATTATGTTGGGGCCTTGGCAGGGACATGCTGGCCATTGGGAAAAGCGGGACAACTCCCGAACGGCCGGTTCATTCCCGGCCTGTCCAGGCCGGCCATTAGGAAAAAAATTCAAATAAAATGTCGGCCTTCGTTCCATTTTGGGGGCTGGGCGGCCAACAAAGTAAATCGTCACTGTCGGACAGAAATCTCGTATCTCCAAGTTTCAAATGTATAAATCTTTTCGCAAAGTAAAGCCCTGCTTCATCATACAAGGCTGTTGCACAAAAGTAGTGAAAACAGCAGATCTACAAGCACACAATGCCTTGCGGTGCGAGGCGTTGTGTGCTTGTAGATCGGCTGTTTTCACTAGTTTAAATCATTTTTTAAATGATAAATACAAAACAAACGGTTTTGGACATACAAGGTTTCCACCCGACAACGACGAAATATAACTCATGTAATAGGCCCACTGGCTTGTCACTTGTCATGCAAATCTTTGAGTAGCAGCAGCGCTATAGAGAGAGATCTCTCTCTATAGCACGCAATGAGGGCCTCTACGACTCTTTTTCCCGGGCTGAATCAGGGGCCCAACACGTCCCTGGGCCTTGGGGGGTCACGGCTTGAGAAGGTTGAGAACCACTGAGTTAGGGGTCCTCCCTTCACCGGCATGTTGATTTGAACTGTCTGACTCTGGTGTTCTCTGGTCTTCCTCCAGGACCTCCACAAGAAGCGTCAGAACAAGGACCTGAATGAACTGCAGGGCCTGATAGACGCTCACTTTGAGTGCAGGAAGAAGGAAGAAGAGGAACTCATCAGTCTCAAAGACAGAATTGTGAGTTGAGACTCTGCTCCAACAGTTTTTGTATAAGGCTGGAAACATGGAGTAGATTAACTTTACTTTGAAGGACAACTGTGATGTTTTACAACAAGGGTTCATATTTTAGATTGTAACTAGAAGCAGTGCTCTTCCGAGCACAGGTCTCCACCAGGCCGTGCGTCCTGGTGGTGCTACTGTATAATAGGCCAATGTAAAAAGGGTGGCATATGTTCTTCACCTTAGATCTTTCATGGCAATCGGACGCTGCATGCATTTCAAGCATTGTGTTCCAAAAATGTGTTTTGCTAAAGTCTACCTGCTGGTGGCGCTATAACAGGACAATGTTAAAAAGGTAGCATTTGTTCCTTGACCTAGTGGGAATATGTGTGGCAAATGTCACGGCAATCGCAAGCTGCGTTGATGATTTGAGGCATTTTGTTCTAAAACGGAGCAATCCTGCAAACTTTGGAAGCTAATATTAGCCAATCAGGATGGAATGTGAAATATCAGACGGATCGGACTTGATCACATGACTATAGAGATACTGTGTACCGATTTGCATGATTTTTGGATAAAATCTCAAGGAGTAATATCCAAAAATGTGTTTTACATAAGTCGGCCCAAAGGTGGCGCTATAAAAGGCTGATGTGAAAAATGCAGGGCAAAGGTTTATCCTTAGCCTCTAGGGAGTGCGCTTACAAAGTTTGAAACTGATCGGTGGAGTTATAGGTAAAACCACAAATCGGGCTGTTATAGCGCCACCATGAGGCTGATTAAAAAAAAATTAAGTGGCATATCTTCCTCGGCCTAGTGGGAACGTGTGTGCGCGATTTCATGATAATTGCACTTTGCGTTTGTGATTTGAGGCATTTTGTTCAAAACGGCTCAATCCCACAAACTTTGGAAGCCAATCTTAGCCAATCAGGATGGAATATGCAAAATCGGACAGATCCGTGTCGATCACATGACTGTCGAGATATTGCCTACCGATTTGTAGGATTTTTGGACAAAATCTGTAAGAGTAGTGCACAGAAATGTGTTTAGCAAACATCGGCCACTAGTTGGCGCTAGAAAAGGCCCATTTGAAAAATTTAGGGCAGAGGTTCTAGATTGGCATCCAGGGAATGTGTGTGCTCACTTTGGCAGCGACCGGGCCAACGGCGACTGAGATTTGGCGCTCACAAACTGCGAGGACGCACGGACGGACGCACGCGCGGACGCACGCACGGACACACGGACGGAGGGGAAAACATACTCTCCCTCAGCCTTCGGCTGGTGGAGACAATTAGAGAAAATATAAGATGAATGTTAAATGTTTTAGCCATTTTAGCGATTTTGATTTCAATGTGTTGGGGCATGCATGCTGATGTAGTGATGCGCAGAAGCGGGGATTGAACCCAGGACTCCCACTCGCCAGTCCAACGCACAACCAGTCGTGCTAATAGGGCTGAGCCCGATTAGCAGGGCTGTTGTCGCTGGTTCATGGCTGGTACTAACTGTGGGGGCTACACTGACAAGTGGCTAAATATATCTTTTTAGACACAATAATCCGGCAATTTATCTATTACTATTTACGGTAACACTACTAGCCCCCATAAGTCACATCTGCCCATGAAAGATTGCGGTGCATCTTTGGAATGGACTCAGTGTGCCTAAAAAGACATATTTAGCCACTTGTACCCATGCATGCCCCCACACACTGAAATCAAACTCATTAAAATCGCTAAAAGAATAGAAAGCAGTAAATAAATAAAAAATGTTGAGACCTTACTTTTTCCTTACAATCTAAAATATGAACCCTTGCTGTAAAAAACCTGAAGGGCATATGCTCACATCTAAATCAGGTGACATTTTTGCAGTATTCTTACATAATGACATGTACCTCATATTTCAGCCCCACGCAATATTAAAGAATACCTTGTTGTACTTTGTTTAGGAGAAACGCAGGGCTGAGCGTGCTGAAATTCAGAGGGTTCGCGCCGAACAGGACAAAGAACGCCAGAACAGACGTGAGGTATGCCAACAAACACTTTGAATTATAGGTCTTTATGGTCCAATATGCGTCTCTCTTTCCAGCACTCACAAACAAGACTCCGTTTGTTGTTCTGTGATTCCATTCACGGTATGTTCAACAACACGTTTTTTGTTCTGAGTATATAGAGGTCGCAACTTTAAAACAACATTTAAACACACATACATGGATGAGCATGTGATGAATATGATTTCTTGAATCTTGAAATACCGACAATGCCTCCTCATTATTAGGTCACATGTTTTCTTTATATCAGATATACATTCCAGAAAAGAGGAATCCCATGTGAGTCATTATTTAATCTATTCTAGACAGACAGACAGACAGACAGACAGACAGACAGACAGACAGACAGACAGACCTTTATTGACCTCCAGGGGAGAATTCAGTCACCATGTGGCAGCAATGAGCCACCGTAGTGTCCCGTCCTACAGTATAAGGCTTATCATCGCAGTCGGGCAGAAACCTTGTATCTCCAAGTTTCAAATTTGTACATTTTTTCGCAAAGTAAAGCCCTGCTTCATCACACAAGGCCGTCGCACAAAAGTAGTGAAAACAGCTGATCTACAAGCACACAACGCCTCGCGGTGCGAGGCGTTGTGTGTTTGTAGATCGGCTGTTTTCACTAGTTTAGTTCGTTTTTAAAATGATAAATACAAAACGAACGGTTTTGGACATACAAGGTTTCCACCCGACAACAACGTTATGCATCTGTAAAGATAGGCAGCAAAATATAGATATAATTAGTTTAGTAAAGATTGACATTTATGGGTCAATCCTGTGTTCTTTTTTGATACCTGGAGGGTTGGTTACACTTTGATTGTTTCTTGGCCAGGCTGAGAGGCAGAGGAAGGAGGACGCAGACCTCCACAAGAAGCAGGAGGATGACGCCAAGAAGAAGTCGGCTCTAAGCAGCATGGGAAGTGGCTACAGCGGCCTGCAGAAGGTACCATGAAGAGAAGAGCTCTGGCTTTCTATTCGTTGACACGCGGGCAATAGCTGAGAGTCAATGACAGGAAGAAGTCTACAGTGTTTTAGTGGCTCACTGTTAAGTGAATGACCTGAGTGGTGTGAGAGTTGTGCAAGTTTGAATATGTCCCAATTCAAGAGATTTTCACCAAAGCGAACAGAGAGACAGCCTGTGTGTGTGTGTGTGTGTGTGTGTGTGTGTGTGTGTGTGTGTGTGTGCGTGCGTGCGTGCGTGCGTGCGTGCGTGCGTGCGTGCGTGCGTGCGTGCGTGCGTGCGTGCGTGCGTGCGTGCGTGTTACAGTTTACAGTTTAGGCATTTAGCAGACGCTTTTAATCCAAAGCGACTTACAATAGGCAGGTAATACACATCACTATAATAAGCAAGATAATATGTCAGAACATCAACAACAATATAACGAATGCATAGGAATATCAATCTAGAAAAACAATAACATAGGTAGACCACGCACCTAATCAGTAAAAAACATTTCTAAAACCTAAAAAAAACTGATAACTAGCTTCATGTATGGTCAATTCGTGTTACAGTAGTGCTATGGGTTTAGGTGGAGTCTGAAGAGGTGCGTCTTCAGTCCACGGCGGAAGCTGTGTGTCTCTGTGTGTGTGTGTGTGTGTGTGTGTGTGTGTGTGTGTGTGTGTGTGTGTGTGTGTGTGTGTGTGTGTGTGTGTGTGTGTGTGTGTGTGTGTGTGTGTGTGTGTTATAGCTTCAAGCTAAAATGTAATTGCATCCGGTGTGAATGCAGCACAGATATGTGTTTCATGCCATTCAATTATTTTTCATCACATGAACAGTTTAAATGCACTTTGCACCTGGAGATAAACAAACACGTCTGTGGGTTTCTGATTGTTCTTCTGTTCAAGGTGGAGGCCAAGAGAGGGAAGAAGCAGACAGAGAGAGAGAAGAAGAGGAAAGTCTTGATGGAGAGATGCAAAACAATTGAAAACGTTGACAGTCTCAGCGACGACAAGCTTAGGTGACCCACACAAACCCTAACCCTAACCCGAACCCTAACCCTAACCCACAGGAGGGATTTGACAACAATTCTTATGTTCATTAGACCACTGGTTCTCAACCTTTTCAGGCCACGAGCTCCAAAATAATCATATTTTAACTGGAATTCCACTAAGAATAGGGATGCTAGGGTTCAAGTGATCAAACATGGTCACACAAAGATTTGGCGGACCCCCTGTAGTAAGTCTGAGGACCCCCCCTAGGGGTCCCGGACCCCCTGTTGAAGACCTCTGGGTTAAGACAAAAGGAGAATAGAATTCCTGGTGTGGGATTGGTATTATATTTGTTGACATTAAGATGTGTCTGCCATTCTCAGGGAGAAGGCCCAGGAACTGTGGAACTGGATGCACAACCTGGAGGCAGACAAATTTGACAACCTTGAGAAACTTAACAGGCAGAGATATGAGGTCAGTATAGATAACTAAATGCTGCATGCTGTACAGTACACACACACACACACACACACGCACACGCACACGCACACGCACACACACACACACACACACACACACACACACACACAGGCAACATAGACAAACCAACCAACCAACCAACCAACCACATATGCCTTCTCATACAGCCAGAGCGTGATGTCAGAGTAGCGAATCCATTCTGTTAAGAGTGGTTCCCCTGACATCACAGTGTCATCAGAGCATGATGAAGAGCGACAAACCCATAGAACCACAGACAAACCCATAGAACCACAGACAAACCCATAGAACCACAGACAAACCCATAGAACCATAGACAAACCCATAGAACCACAGTGTCAGGCGTGACGTACAGACAGAGATACGTGGACAAGATGTGCCGGTTTTCGTAGTAAACGTGCGACCTACCGTCGCAACAAGCTGTAGATAAAACATGACAATATCAGAATAATGGAATTGTAATGATTTGAATGCTTTACGGTAAATGAACACTGGTGACTATGCTGCATAGTGAGTCCCACATTCAACGCATTCCCTTTCTGTTTCTCAAATGTCCGTCTGTCTGTCTCATGTTCTCAGGTCATCTCGCTCCGAAACCGAATTGACGAGCTCCATAAGCAGTAAGTCCCCACGCACACCAGCACGCAACATCTTCCTCATCCCTTCCCCAGCACTCCCTCTTCCATCCTCCTCCCACTTCTCCCCTCTTTCCCCCTTCTCCTCCCCTCCCCCCAGGGACCATCGCCATGATATTTTTGAAGCGGTGAAAGCCGCTTCCAAGCAGTGGCTTTGTCTGTCCTGTACAGTCTGTCCCATAGGCTTCCAAGGAGTCCCGTGTCCGTGTCATGTCCCGCGCGTGCAGAATTGAGGATTGGTCAAGCTTCACATGACAATTTGGCCCTCCAGATAAAATCATTCATCATTAAGAATTCATAAAAATATAGAACTAAAACACATAGAAAGTATAGATCTAGAACACAGAATGTATAGATCTAGAACACAGATTTCATAGCTCTAGAACACAGAATAATAATTCAACTCTTCACTTCGAACCGAGTTTAGATTTTTTTTCCTCATTTTTTTTGCAACAAACCAGGCACCGTGCACATATAGACATCAAAGGGGGCTTGAGCCCCTTCCCTTTTATCTGTCACCACAGTTTTTACTGTGGTGAAAGAAATGCAAATGCCCTCTTTCCTTGCAACACCTGAAGGCAGCATTCAATGGAATTGCCTTGTCCAAACTCTCCTGAACTTGAATGCAGCATCTTATGTTGAAAGAATACCCCTCTCTGTGTAGAAATCAATGCCATTAAGCCCCATCTCCAGTATTGACTTGATTAGTTCAGTGTGGTTTCACACACCAAAAATAGCAGACCTCCACCAAAAGGCCCTTAGCTGCCCTTAGCTTCCACCAAAAGGCCCTTTTGGAAATTTCAGCCCCTGCCGGTCATTGAGCGTCGCGTTAAGTGCGATGGGCTAAGGTGGAGTCTGAAGAGGTGAGTCTTCAGACCACGGTGGAAGCTATAGGGAGTGAGTCTGCCGTTCTTAGTGCAACAGGGAGTTTATTCAACAGTTTTGGGGCCAGGAGGGCAAAGAGTCTTGGACGAGTGGATCGTCGTCCTGGGGTGGGTGGGTCTGTCTGTCTGTCTGTCTGTCTGTCTGTCTGTCTGTCTGTCTGTCTGTCTGTCTGTCTGTCTGTCTGTCTGTCTGAGTTTTAGTGAGACGCTGACTAGTATTTTAACAACATGCACCAGTGCTGACAATCTGTATTGTGCTCTTTGCCGCTTTGCAGCAGCAAGAAGGGAGCTCATACCCGTCGCAGGAAGTGAGCGGCCACTCGCTGCCGATCACCACCAGGAAGAGGTGCCTTGCCCATGGGCCTCCAACCAGCAACCCAGAGCCCGCCAACCACTGGACGTCTTACAGTCTTATTTCTTATGTTAGGCTATTGCAAGGAAATTGGTCGATTTCTTGTGTGTCCCCTAACACCGGACCATTGTTACATTATTTTTGTAAATACAATGTGACGTTCTGGCACTGCAACTCTGCTCTCCGCAGCATAATAAAATCCCTATTCAGCCCGAAAGATGTGTACGTTTGATGGGGGAGTTAGTCTGGGGTTGTTGTTGTTCATGTTCACTACACACACCTATTCAAAACTTCAGTGTTTTAGTTACACATTATTATTTGGTGTTTGTTTGTTTGTTTTTTCTTCTTTCGTTTATGCCCTGGCTATAATTCTTCACTGAAGAGTGTGCAATTATTAAAGGACAATCAGTTTTTTTACAACAAGGGTTCATATTTTAGATTGTAAGTTCATTTACTGCTTTCTATTGTTTTAGCGCTTTTAGTATTTTGATTTCAGTGGGTGGGGGCATGTGTACAAGTGGCTAAATATGTCTTTTTAGACACAATAAGCCGGCAATTTCTTTGTTACTATTTACACCAACCCCCATAAGTCATATCTGCCCATGTAAAATTGCGGTGCATCTTGGGAATGGGCTTATTGTTTGCATGATTTGCATGCATGCCCCCAACCTGGGGGCATGCATGCAAATCGTGTGGAAATCGTTAAAATCACTAAAATTACGGAAAGAAGTAAATGAAAACATTTTAACACTCATCTTTTCTTTGATTGATCTGATTTAACATGAACCGGGGTAACAAACAAAACATAGTTCACACTGGCCGTCCCTCTCTCCCACATTATTGTCGACTGATTTGATCCCTCAAATTAATTGAATGACTGACAACAGGAAGTGATGACCATAATTCACACACCAGCTTTTCCTCAGTAAACTCATAGATATGTATTTCTTATACATATGAATAAACTCCCTATAGGAAACTTGTGGTTAGGCCAAAAATGTGAATCTGCCTGTCATAGTGACACCATGAGGCCGATTTGAAAAATGTAGGGTGGCATTCTCTCCTTGGCCTCTCTCCAAAGTTCTCCAGCAATCGGAGACTGCGTTCATGATTTGAGGAATCAATGGAATATGAAAGATCGGACAGATGACAGATACCCGATCACATGACTATAGAGATAATGTGTACTGATTGATAGGACATAATCTGTACCAAGATGATGTCCCTATAGCTGGGAGGAGATAAGATGATGTCCCTATAGCTGGGAGGAGATAAGATGATGTCCCTATAGCTGGGAGGAGATATGTCAAAAAGCATACAGATTGTGAACATGTGACCTTGAATTTGGCAATAAATAATTAACTTTCTTTTTTTCTAACCTTTATTTAACCAGTAAAAACACATTGAGACACAGTCTATTTTGCAAGTGGGGACTGGCCAAGAGGCAGAAATAAAAATGACACAATTTTTGCTACACTTACATACAAGACATCCACAACAAAAATAGAACATGCGTGACACAACAAATACCCAAGAATAACTCCAAAGTGATACACTTTACACAATATTAAAAGCTAGTTATACATTCCTCAGGTAGCACTACACACACAGTGTGCAACCTGTACCAGAAAGGAAGAAATCTACAGAGCAACTATAACTGTAACCAGGGACATGCTGGGCCCCTGATTCAGCCCGGGAAAAAGAGTTGGAGAGGCCCTCATTGCGCTATAGAGAGAGATCTCTCTATAGCGCTGCTGCTACTCAAAGATTTGCCATTTCAGATCATGACAAGTGACAAGCCATGTGGGCCAATTACATGAGTTATATTTCGTTGTTGTTGGGTGGAAACCTTGTATGTCCAAAACCGTTTGTTTTGTATTTATCATTTTAAAAATGATTTAAACTAGTGAAAACAGCCGATCTACAAGCACACAACGCCTCGCACGTCGAGGCGTTGTGTGCTTGTAGATCTGCTGTTTTCACTACTTTTGTGCAACGGCCTTATATGATGAAGCAGGGCTTTGCTTTGCGAAAATATTTATACATTTGAAACTTGGAGATACGAGGTTTCTGCCCGACAGTGACGATTTACTTTGTTGGCCGCCCAGCCCCCAAAATGGAACGAAGGCCGACATTTTATTTTTATTTTTTTCCTAATGGCCGGTTATGAACCGGCCGTTCGTGAGTTGTCCCGCTTTTCCCAATAGCCAGCACGTCCCTGACTGTAACTGATGGCAATTTTACTGATTCAGTTACATTCTGTGAGCCCCGAAACCTAGGGCTAGACATAGAAACACCTTTCTAGGTTTAGTAATGAATGAGATAGGCCTATAGCCATTTTAACCTCGGACGCCATCTTGAAAATGATGCCTTTCCACAAGTTAGATTTTCCTAGATGTTTAGTATGCTATTTAGCATGCACAACAGTAACATCATCCATTGAAACAGGTTTTCTATCTATTAATTTGGGATTTCAACCATAAGAACCCTAGTGACCTATCTATCTAATATTGTAATGGTTGCAAACTGACCACTAGAGGGCGAGATGGGTTTTGAAAACCTCGTGCCCATACCTGACTCATGCCAAAAATCTAAAACTAGTCACCAAGAGCACATTCTTTATGATTTTTGACATATTCCTTCACAGATATATCAGTGGTCAAGATTAGCATCAATGTAAAAGTCAAATTTACGAATTGGTCTTAATATATCAGATCAGTTTATTGTTCATGTTTCAGGGAACACGATGAGTATCCTAAGACTAAGTGGAAGTGAACTAAATAAATAACGAAATAATTTGTTTGTTCATTTTAGAAGTAAATTCTGTCTGATATTGTCCATCGGACCTTTCTTTGACGTCATCTTTAATATTTCCTATGTTGATTATTTAAAGGACATCTTCGTTTTTTTACAACAAGGGTTCATATTTTAGATAGTCATTAGAGAAAAGAAAAGATGAGTGTTAAAATGTTTTTTTTCTTTTTTTTTTTTTTTCTTTTTTTATGCATGCAAGTGGCTAAACATGTATTTTTAGACACAATAAGCCCATTCCCAAGATGCATGCACCACAATCTTTCATGGGCAGATGTGACTTATGGGGGCTAGTGTAAATAGTAACAAAGAAATTGCCTGCTTATTGTGTCTAAAAGACATATTTAGCCTCTTGTACGCATGCCCCCACCCACTGAAATCAAAATACTAAAATTGCTAAAACAATAGAAAGCAGCAAATCAAAACATTTTAACACTCATCTTTTCTTTTCTCTTATTACAATCTAAAATATGAACCCATGTTGTAAAAAAAACAAAGTTGTCCTTTAACTTAACAGTTCTGTTGTCTCTTCTTTAAGCTCCTTTCCCTCCTCTCTCTCTGTCAACCTGGCGGGGAAATCTCAATATTTCTACTAAAGGTTAGGGTTAGGGTTAGGTTTTAGGGTTAGGTTTAGGCATATACTGAGGTTAGGATTATGGTTTGGGTTAGGTTTAGGCACAGTGGTTAATATTCCCCAGGTTAGCATTCACCAGTGTCGGCAGGTTCGCATTTCACCAGGTTAACATCCACCCAACATGGCTGCCTTCCTGTAGGCTATAGTAGGCTTTACTAGGCTAACAGTAACTTCACAGGTTATTTATTCAGCGATTCTTTGATCTCTGTCTCCCCCAAGTGGATGACTTTATGAGCACACAAATCCATAAAGATCCAGGTGCTAAAAATGGTTGAATATTTGTTGCTGTTTTTGCATTCACTCTGACTGGGATGACTTGAATTATAATTATTAAGCCTATTATGAATTATATATATATAGTGTGTGTGTGTGTGTGTGTGTGTGTGTGTGTGTGTGTGTGTGTGTGTGTGTGTGTGTGTGTGTGTGTGTGTGTGTGTGTGTGTGTGTGGGTGTGTGTGGGTGTGTTTAAAAGTTCTCTGTTGGTTAATATTCAGCTTGTTTCACCTCTAATGGTTATTCTACAGCTTATTGGCACCTCTAATGGTAGCACCAAAGATAGGTGTTATATATAGCACCAAACAAGAGAAACACCAGTGGTAGAACTGACTACTTAGAAATGCTAAGTAGACAAATGTCTACTTAGAAATCACTGCTGCAGGTCATTTGAGTATTTAAGCTACTGTGTAGGCCAAGTTCTTTCTTTTTTTCTTTCTTTTTTTATGGCATATGGTCGCATATCTAGTGAATTAAAACGTTGTGCCAGTTTTACCATGCCTGGCTGGTAGGCAAAGTCCTAGGCCTATATGCTAGTCCTACATTAGGCTATAGCCTACGGTCCAGTTGAGCAGCCCATTTCAGGTCACTTTCATTTACAAGTAGACCTACACCGCCTGGACATGACGCTAGTATGTCTCAGGAACTTACCCCCAATCCAACCGTTGGTGCTGAGTGCCAAGCAGGGAGGCGCTGGGTCCCAGACTTCTAGTCTTTTGTACGTTCTAGTCTTTGGTACGACCCGGCCGGGGATCAAACCCCCAACCTCCCAGTCTCAGGACGGACACTCTACCCACAAGGCCACTGAGCGGGTGGATGTCATAAGCCTAATAATGCTAGTATTATCTATGAGATTATTACAAGATCAGATGCAAACAAATACCTTGAAAGGATGCGTGATAAAGAAGATGTCAGAAATCTTGGTTCATAAGTAACAGACTACTTGATGCAACAATCACCAACACAGAATTCCACCATTTATAAATAACTCTTTTATTGAAATAACATTCACTCAGTCTTTATAGAATAAATAAAACATTTTTACACAACCTTCCATATATAGCAGCCACGTAGGCCAATACTTCATTTCAGCAATTCGTATTTACAAATCTACAGAATGGTCCTCATTTTTTCTTTATAGCATTACTGCCCAAACAGGAATCGCCAAAGTTTTCCCCTCAAACTGGCATGTCTTTATAACGACTTGAAGAGTGGTAGAGAACACTGGTTCCCAAACTGTGGGTCGGACCCCATTTTTGGGTCACGAGTAAATAAATATCCCTTTGTTTTGTTTCCTACGTTTTGGTTTTTAATTATTATTATTTCAAAACCAAAGGAAAAAAACAAAATTATTAGAAAGATTTTTCAAAATAAGTTCATAAATACAAAATAAATATAAAATACAAATGACAATATTAATCAAAGGAATTCCATAAATTATAAAACAAACGTTTAAGAAGTTGTGAGAATGGCCGATCTACAAGCTGTGAGCTTGTTAGATTTGCTATTTTCACTAGTTTGGTTCTTTTGGGGTCTCGAGCTTAAAGGTTTGGGAACCACTGGTGGCATAGCAAACACGCCGCTAGTAGAACGGCCATGGGAAAAACAGGCCAATGCATTCACATCATTTATTCTATCAACAGGGCGAGGGCCAGGCTTGAAACGAAGATCCACTTTAAGAAATTGGCCTTGGAAGAAGTGTAGTCTAACAGTCTATGTCAGCCTTCTTGCCACGTGGGAATGGGATATGACTGAGCATACCTATATCGTCACGTGTCGGGCAGAAACCTCGTATCTCCAATCTCTTGTATGTTTTTTTTTCTTCGTAAAGTAAAGCCCTGCTTCATCGTGCAAGACCGCTGCACAAAACTAGTGAAAACAGCCGATCTACAAGCACACAACGCCTCGCACCGCGAGGCGTTGTGTGCTTGTAGATCGGCTGTTTTCACTATTTTAAAAATACTTTTAAAAATGATAAATACCAAACGAAGGGTTTTGGACACACAAGGTTTCCACGACAGTATAATGTGTGGGCCTATACCAGCCTTCAGTTCAAACACTGTCCAAAATCTTCCCCATCACAGCTGGTGGTCTGACTTCCAGGGTGTATTCTGGGTTCACAGCACTTCGTACACGGATAATTTGGGGTCGCTGGGGGTGGGAACCGTCCAGCTGCTCGGGGACGGTGGCAGGGAAGCCGCGGAAGAGCACTCGGACGGCGGACAGGAGCTGGTGCTGTCATCTGAAGTGTCTAGGAGCACGTGGGGGCCCGCGGACGACGCTTCCGTGGTGATCCGCTCCACAATCCTGGACATGCAGTCCAAGCTGGAAATAACTGAGTTTTTACTTCTGGAATCTGGAAAAAAAAACAGGAAAGAAATTAGATTCACATTTCCTCCATGCAATGAAACATAATCAAACAAAACACGTTTTAAACTAGCCTTTTATCGTAGGCTACCGAATTCGTTCAATTCTAGGTTAGGCCTAATAGGCTGCAGGTCTACTTTCTGGTATGGGGTTTAGCGTGGGCGTGCCTATAGGCCTATTCGTCCATTTTCTATTTACTCTAGATAAATGTAATTTTAATTAGCCTTATATTTAATTATCAGGAAAAGTATTGCACTTAAAATTACATTTAGCTAGAGTCAATAAAAATGGCTGTAGTTACAAGCTACCTAGTAGGCCTAGCATATCTGTCCAAATGTGCCCAGCCTATCTATAGGCTACATTAAACTCATTTATATGAGCTAGATAAAGGACCCCAAATGAAACAAGCCCAAAAGCTTTTTTTGAGGAATCCTTTTAGTTGACCTTGTACCAGTGAACTGTACTGTCCTGCAACCGCGCCTTTTCCTATATGCAAACTTCTAAAGTAAAGTCTTCAATCAATCAAAACACGTGACTCACCTTTTGATGTTTGGTTGACATAGTAGTTGTCATTTTTGACTGGACACCGCTGAAGCCCGCTGAAGTCCATTTGATTCTGAAATGAGGAAAAACAAACACATTAGGCTATGTAACAAACACAGCATTGCATTCATTGTAAGTACATTATAGTCAATATAATGATTAATGAATATTAATGTCCAATCACAAGGTGGTACCACTATAACAGCAGTGGTGTAAAGTAATGAAGTACATTTACTTAAGTACTGTATTTTCTTGTTCTTAGGTAGCCTATTTGTACTTTACTTGAGTATCCTATTTCCAATTTCCAATGCTTTTACTTCTACTCCACTGACTAGCCTACATCTCAGAGGCAAATATTGTACTCTTACTCCACTACAAGTATTGGGAACTTTAGTTGCAAGCTACCTTGCAGATATAAATTAAAATAGCCTATTATAAAATATACACAAACCACTTTACGATTTACAAGCTCACAATGCCTCACATTGTGACACTTAGTGAGCTTGTAGATCTGCTATTTCCAAACATGTTGTACTTTTACTTTTGGTACATTTTGATGTTTTGATTTAATTCCGGATTTTTATTTGTAACAGAGTATTTCTACATTGCAGTAGCCTACTATACTTTTGAAGTAGAACATGTGGGAACAGAACAGTTTCTCCACCACTGAACAGAATGTAACAACATGCAGAATCCAAACATACCATGCCATCGGAGCAGTTGGAGCGCGGACTGGACGCGTCGGAGTCCCCCGAGGAGCCGTAGTGCTCCATGCCCGGGTAGTAGCTCTCCTCCTGGCCGGCGCCGCCCCGCAGCAGGCTCTGCAGAGACTCGATGTAGCTGATGGCGTTCCTCAGGATGTCCACCTTGGGCAGCCTCTGGTTGGGGTTGGCCGAGGTGCACCGCTTCAGGTTCTCGAAGGCGTCGTTGACCTTGGAGAGCCGCCGCCTCTCGCGCATGGTGGCCGCCTTCCTGCGGTCCTCGTTGGTGGACTTCCTCTTGCAGGCCTTGCAGGCCCACAGCAGGCACCGGCCGGCCTGGTGGTGGCCGCTGGGCGCCCTGATGTGCTCGTCCTGCTCCTGGTCCTCCTGGTCCTGGTCGTCGCTGCTGGTGGCGGCTCGGTGGTGGTGCTGCTGCTGGTGCAGCTGGTGGTGCTGCTGCTGGTGGTGGTGGTGCTGGAGGAGGTGGTGGTCCTGGTGCTCTGACTTCAGCAGACCCACGTGCATCAGCCTCGGGTCGAGGTCCTCGAAGAACTGCATGTCGTTGATGTTGAAGCAGAGCTCGTCGTTCAGGTCGACCGCCGCTGCGGGCGACATGATGGCGAAAGGAAGATCTGTCAACTCCATTGTGTTCTTCTTCTTCTTCTTCTGTCTCACCACGGAGGAGGACAAGGGTTAAAGATGTAAGCCTGAGTGAATTCCTTTGACTTGTTGTGACCGATGACCGTCTTGATCCAAGGCTAAAGGTAAAAAACCTCAGGTTCGCATAGCAACACACCCGAATCCTGCTATAGGCCTAATATGTAAAAAGAAATCCCTTTAGTCTGTTAGATAGGTGTAGAGCTGACTTGTGTGCCCTTGTTTGCATGTGTCACATTTTGAGGCTGGGGGTCTTTATAAAGGGGCCTGCTGGTGGGGGCGTGGCATAGGCAAACCGTTATCTGAGATGGCCAATATGACGTCATTGACGTGCCCACTGCCAGCCAGTGCCAAGCGGAGAAGTAGTTTTGTTATGAGTTATGATATGACACGGGAATCAGCCTTACTCTAGCGCTAAAGAGAAACCAAGACAGTTGATTCAACTCAACTCAATATATTTTCCAGACGGGGTTTAAAATAGTATCATTAGGCCTATAATAATTAGCCTATATATTAAAATATCAAACCCATTTAGAACGGGTACACATTAGTGTGTATCATAATTTTTTGCTTTAATTATTGAAAAATAGCAGATATACAAGCTCACAGCGCGGCACGCCGCGAGCTAGTAGATCTGCTATTTTTTGAAAAATCTTGAAAATTAGAATTTTGACGAAAAGGTCCTTTTCACTTAAATTGAGCTCAGTTAGTCTGTTCTTGAGAGACTGCTATGTCAGTGGTTCTCAAACCTTTTCATGTGAAGGACCCCCAAAATGATATGTATTTGGCCACGGACCCCCATCTCAAAATATTTAGTTCCATGGACCCCCCTGAAGCAAAATTTGAGTTTTGTTCGCTTAAAAAATACATATATTCAAACATGTGCACACATTTTCACAACTTTTCAAAAAATAGCAGATCTACAAGCGCGTGCCGCGCTGTGAGCTTGTATATCTGCTATTTTTTTTATAGTTAAAGCATCCAATAATTTTAGGCCTAAATGGGTTTAATTGTAGGCCTATATTAAGGATTGTGGCATGTTGGGTTGTCCTAGGTCTTTATTTCCCTGCTTTAACCTCTCATTAAGGCATTATTATTTAGCTGTTTTAAAATCATGTAGTCTACTTTTATTTTGTTAATGTCAATCACTGATTTGTTTGCTCGTTGCATTCCTCATTACAGTCTGTATGAAAGCTCATTACATTTTGATTGTTGTTATTGTTGTTGTTATTATTATTTCAGCCATTTAATTAAGGTTCTTCAGGGAAAATTAGCATTAAGATCAGTAATGGAGGATAGTTGCTAGGGCTGTCACGATTATGACATTTTACATGACGATTAATTGTCACTCAAATAATTGCGATTAACGATTTAATTGTGTATTTGTCATTGACAATTACATTTCTGTTTGGCTTTTAGGCTTTGAAGTTGCACATGGCAATCATGACACATAACTTAAATATACAAAGAAATTACTGACATATTTGACAATTTTATACTTAAACAAGAACATTGATAGTGGAAATAGCCGATCTACGAGCTCACAACGCCGTCGCATCGCGACACCTTGTGAGCTTGTAGATCTGCTATTTCCACTACTTTTTGATAGTGTTTGTAAACTATATTAACATTTCTCAACATGGAAACGATTATGACGATCATGCAAAACAATTGCGATTACCTCAAATAATTGCGATTAGACGATTATGTAATAATTGTGACAGCCCTAAGAGTGGCCCCTGGGAATTAATGGTGACATAATACTCTGATGTGGACACAAGGGGGCAGTAAAGAATATACGCCTCCTTGCCATTTTAGCTAACAATAATGGTAAAAGCATACATAGAATATAGTGCTTCAAAACCAATATGCAGAATACCATTCATTGGGTAAGCCATGGGTTTGGTTTCTCAGTCAAAAGAGAGCCCAAAGTTGTAGGCCATATGTACATTATTATTTTAGTCAAAATGATTCATTGTTCTCTTTGTTTTTAGATTATCTAGAGATGTTACACTTAAGTGTATTGAAAGAGAGGAAGGATAGGTGATCAAGGAGAGGTCATTATGTATGCATGAGGTGGATTTGACCCCATGGTGCGACAAGAAGACCTGTGCCTGTGAAGAGTGCATACCGAAAATAATACATTAAATAAATGATTGCTCAGGTTTAGCATTGAGGCATTTCACCTGGGATGTTATAATGTATATCCAATGCATAATTATGTGCACATGGTTGCATGTGTGTGTGTGTGCTTGAGCGTGTCCGCGCCTATAGGTGCATGTGTGCAAGCCCATGTAGTCTGGGATCACTTCACTTTTGTTGGGTTGTTGTAACCGGTCTGGAGCAGAAACCACAACACGTCATGTTGTAGTCCCCAAAGGACTACAATTTGGCCGGAACTATCAAACCGGACTCAGTTTGAACCCCAAATGATTCCCCTGCGCTCAAGGACATACTTTTAGGGCCTACCATAAACCCCTTGATGCGGAGTAGTTTTGCTTTTGACAAATTTGTTTGGTATATGCATCTTTTAGTCCAACTCGTAGCGACTGGCAAGACTACACTAGGCTACTCACACTAGGCTACTCAAGCGTTTCATGACGGTACAGTCCACTGGTACAAGGTCTACTAAAAGGAGATCCTAGAAAAGAATATGCTTATTTCCATAGGAAACCATTTAAGTTTAAATCAAAGCGACGCCGCTTCTTCTAGTGGTTTCCGAGCTTTAGGCGGAAACCAAACGGCCTGTAGTGAACGAACACCAGGCTTTCCCCCAGAAAGCCTGGTGGGCGAGGTCAGTTAGTCCTGGGAGGAGTGTGTATGTGTGTGTGTGTGTGTGTGTGTGTGTGTGTGTGTGTGTGTGTGTGTGTGTGTGTGTGTGCGTGTGCGTGTGCGTGTGTGTGTGTGTGTGTGTGTGTGCGTGCCCATGTGCGTGCGGTTGCCAGGCAAATGGTCTCATCCCCCCAACAGCTGCAGGAATGAGATGAGCTCAAGGCTCCAAAACAGACCTCGCTATACTCTGACAAACCATGGCTGGCACCGCTTGGTTTGACTCTGGTTGGGTTTACATCAGTTGTCTGTGGTAAGCATAGCATAGCATAGCATAGTAGTAGTATAGTAGGATAGAAAAGTGCCATTTTAGCCTCGTAACGCATGAAGTTCAAGCACTCAAAATACACTCCAACACAAGACAACTGGGCTGGCTTGGATGTCACAGTAGGATGGATGTCGTTCTCAGACAGGGGTGTCAGACCAAATTCTGGGCCCCCGGGTACGAGGATTCACCGTGGGGCCCATGTGCTTTAACTATTGAAAAATAGCAGATCTACAAGCTCACAGCGCGGCACCGAGTGCCACGCGTGCCGTGCTGCGAGCTTGTATATCTGCTCTTTGAAAAATCGTGAAAATCTTTGAATATTTCAAATCCTTCAAAGGTTTTTTGAAAAACCTATGTTTCTATGTCAGAGGTGCTCAAACTTTTTCATGTTTGAAGGACCTCCAAAATGATATGTATGTGTCCACGGAACCCCCATCTGAAAATATTTAGTTCCAGGGACTTCCCCCCCTTGTGAGCTTGTGAGCTTGTAAATCTGCTATTTTTCAATAGCCAAAGTATAAAATAATGAAGGCCCCTCCACCTTGGGCCCTAGCGACTCAGTCCCACCTCCCCCCCCTTGTGAGCTTGTGAGCTTGTAAATCTGCTGTTTTTCAACAGCCAAAGTATAAAATAATGAAGGCCCCTCCACCTTGGGCCCTAGTCAGTCCCACCTCCCCACCCCCCCCTTGTGACGCCCCTGTTCTCAGAGTCAAACGAGCACTGGAGGTTTAACTGTGTGGAGGTCACCCCAGGCCCCCAGTGACACAAGTGGAAAATGACTCCCTGTCACTTTGGACGTCCGGCGGCAGCTGCAGCCATACCAGAGACAGCGTGCCCGTATTTGTGCGTGCACACACGCACGCGCGCCCACATTAAAGTGTTGTATATGTGCTCGCATGTGTCCATCTCGAGTGTCAGTTTGCATTCGTGTGTGATCTATGCACATGCCCATGTGGACATTTACGTGTGTGCCGCGCGCATGTGTGCGTGCGTGTGTGTGTGTGTGTGTGTGTGTGACTGTGTGTGTGTGCGTCTGTGGTTGTGCACACAGGCACTTCCTTTGGCATGCAGTTGTGTATGTGCACTGGTTTATACTTTGCACACCGATGTCGCACGCTGAAAATACCTGATCTACAAGCTCACAACGTGTCGCGAATCGCGGATTTCGCGATGCAACCATACACCAGTGTCAAACTCACAAGCAATCTGAGGTCTTTTAAGCAGCTGACAAAGGCATGTCTTTTAGAAGAGGTTTATTTATTAACTGTTAATTGTTAGAGGACCTCAATGGAAATACTGTAAGTCTCAGGACTTTCCTCGAATTGCTGTAACCTTGTGGTTTTATTTCTTTTTTCAAATAAATCTAATCAAATCAAATCAAAACCATCATAACGGTATATATATATAAATTAAGCATTTGTCTTATTTGAATATGAAGTGCTGCACTGCCTGCACATGTGTGTGTGTGCGCTGTGCATGTGAATGCTGGTGGTTCTGTGTAACGCTGAATGATGCTTTCTCGTGCAGGCAGTTATTGTCCAGTGTCCAGGAGGCCTACTTGAGGGGGCTCTCATTTAGCCTGGCGGGGCCCGACGCTATATCTGTGTTCATTCCTTCCACAGTATAACGTCTGGACTTCCGTTGATTGGCAGCGAGTATACCGATTATTCTGTGATTTGGGCCAATCAGTGACTGCTTCCGCACTATGCTTCCGCACAACAAATGTAGTCTTCCTGACAACAAGTGAAAAGATTTCCCTGATTGGTCCATGTGTAGACGGTGACGTAGATGCATGCTGCAGGCTGCAGCATTTTCAAAACAACAATGGCTGCCCTCGCGATGCAAACAGTGTAACAGTTAACGCTCTAACCATAAAACAACCAATAAGTGCAGTTATTTCAGAGTTGGAATCAATTACAACAATTAAAAAGCAACACGAAGGATGCGCTAGTGGAGTTTATCGGCCGAAAAGACGTGTTTGTTTGCCGTTCTTCCGACTGGCTGAGAGATGGTGATTGGTTAGAGGAGTCTGTCTGTCAAGGCAAGTACTCCCGCCCACTTTTCAAGCTGCCAATAGGCTAAAGGCCAGACGTTATACTGTGGAAGGAATGAACACAGATAACGTCGGGCCCCGCCAGGCTAGCTCTCATTGGCTTGATGGTAGAATGGCTTGGGGTTGTGCTGTAACCAAAATGTCACAGGGTTGATTTCAGTAACCGTCATGTTACCGTCGTGAGAGCAGTGACACTGCCTGGTAAACTACGTATCTACACTACAGTGTAGGTACATAAATAGGTCTGTGTGGTACTCCCTTAGGTTTGTTTCACTGTTATCCTATCCTTGTACCTCTTCTTTTGGCCTCCAGGCAGGGGCGTCACAAGGGGGGGGGGAGTGGGACTGAGTTACTAGGGCCCAAGATGGAGGGGCCCAAGTAACTTTAGCTATTGAAAAATAGCAGATATACAAGCTCACAGCGCGGCACCGAGGAGCTTGTAGATCTGCTATTTTTGCTTATGGGGGGGGGGGGGGGGGTCCCTGGAACTAAATATTTTGAGATGGGTGTCCGTGGCCAAATACATATCATTTTGGGGGTCCTTCACATGAAAAAGTTTGAGCACCACTGACATGAAAATATAGGTTTCTTGCACACATTTTCACGATTTTTCAAAAATAGCAGATCTACAAGCTCGCAGCGCGGCACTCGGTGCCGCGCTGTGAGCTTGTATATCTGCTATTTTTCAATAGTTAACATTCATGGGGGGCCCGGCCCGCAGTGAATCCTTGTACCCAGGGCCCAGAATTTGGTGTGACGCCCCTGTCTCCAGGGGCCCGTTTCCCATTAACAAGCTGGGGATAAAGGACTTGTTTTGGGAGAGGTGAGAGTCAGGCGTACGGATTACATGGCCGTCTTATCTTATGCAGATAAGATGGCCATGTTATCCGCTAATCCGCATGTCTGACAAGAAACGTGGAAGACACAAGATAAGATAACATAGCATGAGATTGATTCAATTGATTGTTGAAGATTTTGTGGACAAAAATGCATAGCCTATATTATGATCATATATTTGCACATATCTGTCAAAAGGATAAACCACAATAAAGCTTGAGAGCTGATATTTCCTTGTGGTCTATCGAGTGTAAAAGTATAAGAGCGTGCGCACGCGTGTGTGTGTGTGTGTGTGTGTGTGTGTGTGTGTGTGTGTGTGTGCGTGCGTGCGTGCGTGCGTGTGTGTGTGGAACTGAATGCTGTGTGTTTGGGGGTCAGAAAAGAAAAATCCACTAAAAATAACAACACGCAACAAGGATTCAAATGAATGTGCATTTGGTGAAAAGGTGTTATTTTAATCCCTCTGTTACATTCTCTTCGATGTCAAGACAAAATGATCCATTTGACTTGACCTTTCTGAAACGCCTCTGTCCCTTCTTTCCCAAGCCTTCTCCTAACTGGCACAGTGACATTTCCATCAAACATGTCATTTGTTGTCATCGCCGCTTCCACTTCATTTGGCCTCTCCTTTTGTCACAGTCTGTTCGGACCCGGGCGTGTGGATCGCATCCCGTGGCTAATTACGGAAAAACATCCTCAGATCAAACTCGCACCAACAGCTAGCGACAACAGGCCCCCCACATTAAAGTCCTTTACGGGTCGTTTTTTACACTCCCAGAGTTGCATTAGCACTCTGTAATCATGAGTGTTAATTCAACTCTGTGAGTTAATCCAAGTGTAAGAACTGACAGGTAAGGTCCATTTGTGGGGTGAGTGTGAGATAAGAAGAGAGAGATCCATAACAAAGCTGTCACCTCCAGTTAACTGTCACCTACCGGGTTCTGGGGATCTGCTCTCTCCAGCACAAGCAGGCCCGAGCCTTCAGGAAGAAACCCCACTGAACTTCACCAAATTACAAGACAACAAAAACTTGTTTTCTTGTCATTTGTGTTAAAACCACCTGACGCATTGGAAAGCACCAACCAGAAACCAGGGGGAATTGGAATTCTATTTGACCCTAAACAGAGAACATGGCAGAATACCTGAGCACTGAGTCTGATTCAAAACTAAGGAAACCCTTGACAAAAGTACGTGCAGACTCTGTGATCAAAATTCTGATGAGCAGGTTGGTTGGTGCCTTGCATGGTTTCCTCTGCCATCGGTGTGTGGATGTTTATCTCTCAAATACCTGGAACGCGCCCGAGTCGCGTTAGATTTTAACCACTTTAACCATTATTTTATGCTTTAACTATTGAAAAATAGCAGATATACAAGCTCACAGCGCGGCACCGAGTGCCGCGCTGCGAGCTTGTAGATCTGCTATTTTTGAAAAACCGTGAAAATGTGTGCAAGTCTTTGAATATCTTTGACCCGATCTTTGACCCGACTTCTAAATCCTTCTTCTAAATCATGCTGTTCTCAAACGTTTTCATGTCAAGGACCCCCAAAATTACAGGTATTTGGCCGCGGACCCCCATCTCAAAATATGTTGTTCCAGGGACCACCCAGAAGCAAATATTTGAGTTACAAATGTTCGCTTTTAAATAGATATATTCAAAGACTTGCAAAGAAATATCATGATTTTTCAAAAATAGCAGATCTACAAGCTCGCAGCGCGGCACTTCACTAACTGTAAATGCACCATTTCACAGCCCTGCCATGGAGAGTCCACCACAGGCAGACCAGGCTCCTGAGTCCCAAGTGAAGACTAACTGTGCACCCGCTACACACAAAAGCCCCTTTTCGACTGACATAATCACAGTTATAATCCATTCTAGTCTATTATAATTAGCATAGTTGTGTAATACATTTTAACAATTTATTTTGTATTATAATCACAGTTAAGGGTCAATTTGTTTCTTAACGATAGCTGGGATACACTTGCAAGTGCAAAAGTGATTTGCATTTGAATACAGCCACTCATCTACATCACATTGTTAGACAAGATACAATGACCTCCACCTATGAAGGAATGTCATGTGACGGGAGTCTGCAACTCTTATCTTACCTGTGGATTTGAGAGGTACTTTTGTGTAATGGAGAATGTAGATGTGTGGTATAATGTGGTGTAGGGCATTAACGAACAAGTCGACTCCCACCAGAGAAAGTCGAAGTTGAAAAAAAAAATCCTTTTTATTTTTGCTCCATGTGTGCGTCTGTACAGCATTCAAACAGTAGGATTGCTTATTGTCAAGGACGGAATGATCCAATATTGCAGTGCTACATTCATTACATTAAGGTATAACATGGTTCTATTGTGAAAATAGCAGATCTACATGCTCACAACGCCTCGCATCGCGAGGCGTTGTGAGCATGTAGATCGGCTATTTTCACAATTTCTGCCTCTATATATATTTCACAATTTGGACAATGTTTAATTTGTCATTTTAGAGGCAATAAAAAGTCCTTAAATTGGCACTTTAGAAATGTGAATATACCCTCTATATACTTTATGTTGGTTTGTTTAGAGTTGAGTGAGAAAACAATGTTGCACATTAAGTTAAATCAACTGGGGACCCCCCAAAATAATTGGGGGGTTGTGTGTGATGTGTTGACGTCATCAAATAATAAAGTCGACTTCAACGGAACTTTTTACTGAGTCGAGTCGACTTGCAAAACTCACAAGTCGTTAATGCCCTAATGTGGTGTGGTGCTAAAGCTGCAGTCGCAATCTGGCTAAAATGAGGAGGAAACTGAGATACACTTTCGTACTACCTTCCAACTGATACAGGTCAGGGTGGGCACTAGGGACTACTACCTGCCAAGACATCAGAGACATACCGTACACTCTTCCAACAGATTACAAATATTTAACAAGGAAAACATTCATATCTGACATTTCTGAAGCACAGCAATGTAGTGTGGGGATTTAAGGGGAGCAAATGCTAATTTCGTGCAATTTTGACTTAAAGCGCGACATTTTGCACAGATGTAGCCCAGGGCTTGCTCTAATGATTTAGCTAGGGCGCCCGAGTCTGCGACCTTCGGGGTCGCCACAGCGGCCAAATCAAGTTTGGCCAAATCAAGTTGGGCTCCCATCGACTTTAGTGATGAAAAGTGATGAGTCATCACTTTTCAGAGTTTTGTGGGTGCTGTGGTGACCCCAAAGGTCGCCGACTCGGGCGCCCTAGCTAAATCATTAGAGCATGCCCTGAGCTACATCTGTGCAAAATTTTGCACTTTTAGACTGATTAGCACGAGAAAAAAAACCCTAAGGCCTCCGACTAACATGAATACTCACCCATACATGTAATGTTTTCTGAGGCTATTTCTAGCCCACGGAATGTTTTTTGTGCAAAACAAATGCCTGCAATGGATTCAGCATCATGACAAACCCCTAGTTAGACCCCTCAGATCCTCCTTAAATACCCAGAAAAAAAAAATCTTTTCTGGGTATTTTCCTCCTGTATAGAAGGTCAATGGGAGCCCAACTTGATTTGGCCGCTGTGGCGACCCCGAAGGTCGCAGACTCGGGCGCCCTAGCTAAATCATTAGAGCAAGCCCTGGGCTACATCTGTGCAAAATTTCGCGCTTTAAGTCAAAATTGCACGAAATTAGCATTTGCTCCCCTTAAATCCCCACACTAATGTGCAAACACAGCAGCACGATGTGTGAGCTTGTGCCAGGACAAGGATGCCCAATGGAACAACCACCGTAAAGACTGTCAGTCACCTGCGTAATCCCGCATTATCTGTCTGCACCCAGCTGATCTATTATCACTATCCTAGTACAGTGGTTCTCACCCTGGGGGGTCCCCAAATTATTCTGGGGGGTCCCTAGATGATTAGTTAATCATCTAGGTATCTAATGTACAACATTGTTTTCTCACTCAACAGTAAACAAACCAACATGAAGTTTAAGTGCATAGAGGGTAACTGCACATTTCTAAAGTGACAATTTAAGGACTTTTTAATAACTCTAAAATGACAAATTAAACATTGGCCAAGCCGCCCAAATTGTAAAATATTAGGGGCAGAAACTGTGAAAATAGCAGATCTACATGCTCACAACGCCTCGCGTTGCGAGGCGTTGTGAGCATGTAGAGCATGTAGAGCATGTAGATCTATTTCACAATAGAACCGTGTTATACCAAAATGTAATTCCTCAATTCTTAGTGCTCGTCAGGGTGGGGGTCCCCCAGTTAAAATATGATTATTTTGGGGGTCACAGCCTGAAAAGGTTGAGAACTCCTGTCTTAGTAGTGGGCTTACATTTTAATTGTTCAGAGTATTCTTGATTTTTGACGGTTCGTACTTACTTCACACTTGCTTTGGCAATTTAAGCGTAAAATGGGAACGGGGGTTAGAAAGAGAGAATAAACATGACATTTGTCCCCTCGTCAGGATTCAGGAAGTGTCCTAATGCTTTTATTACAGACAGGAGCAAATAGGTGAAAGCAGCTTCTATGTTTTAGCCATTAGAATTGACTTTAGCCTAAAGATCCCCCCTCCCCCCAGCCTCCTTCTAGGGGGGTCTGGGAGAGCACTTGATGTGTGGGAGTGTGGACAGAAGCCAGGCTTTAATCTATTCTCAAGGCTTCCTCTTGTTAGGTAAAAGGGGAGGAGGGAATGAAACAGAAAAAATAACAAGGCACTAATGAGTGGCCCTGTGGTGTCCCAAATCACCTGGAAATGGGGCTCGTGGGAGGTGTGGGTGGTGTTGGGGGGCAGAAGGTGAGGTGAGATGGTGCTCTGGTGGTGGTGTGGGAACTTCAATCCATGCAATTCAATTCAATTCAAAGGGCTTTATTGGCATGAGAAAACATACGTTTACATTGACAAAGCAGAAGTGTACACAATACAATACAATACAATCGGAACAAAATATATACAGGTGAAAAGAGTGTAACCATTTTCATGCATCAAGGTTACGTGTAGGCAAAGCAGGGATATATATACAATGTATATATTTTTTAAGGTGGTTGGATTCCATTTGATATCCTTCTCCTATCACAGCAGCTCACAAATCTTGCTGCTGTGTTTGCACTTTGTGTTACTTCACCCAGCAGGTATGGGAGTTTTTCATCATTGGTCATATTTTCAAACTCTCCTTGGGTGGCTATGATCAGTGGGAAGTATGTGTCTCTGATGTCTTGGTACAGCCGGTGGTTAGAAAGTGTAGCTCAGTTTCCACTTCATTTTGTGTGCAGTGGGTGCAAAGTCTGTTTTCTCTAGGGAGCCAGGTATGCCTGTGACGTCCTTTCTCGATTGCAAGACTGTGTGCTCACTGAGTCTCTACCTAGTCAAGATTTTTCTTTGATTTGGGTCGGCCACCTTGCTCAGGTATTCTGCCATGGTGTATTCTCTGTTTAGGGCCAAATAGCATTCTAGTTTGCTCTGCTTTTGGGTTGCTTCTCTCCAATGTGTCAGGTAGCCATGCCCTCTCCTGACAGAGGGTTTTGAATCAGAGGAGAATCGTCCACATTTTGGTCAACTCAAGTGCTGGCATTGTGTTTAGTCAGCATTGTGAACAAGCAAGGACTTGTCAATGCAGTACAGTGACAGCTCAACATGACATCTTGCACAGTACAGCTGCAGTTCATGCACCCTTGTGTCTCTCAGGTGCCATGCACATGTGTAGATATGTTGTCTTAGTTTTTCTTTTCATTGTTTTAATCTCCTTTCACCCTTAAAGCAACAGATCAGTGACCTCAGACCACATTTGAGGAATATTTAACAGTCACAGTTGGGTTAGCAGAGATGTTACTGTGAACAGGGACGTGCAGAGAATGTTAGAGAGGCAGGGGCTGAGATTTCTAAATGGGCCTTTCGAAAATAGCAGACCTCCAAGCTCACAAGTTCACAACGTGTCGCAGCACAACGCGTTGTGAGCTTGGAGGTCGGCTATTTTCGGTGGTTTGATACCACACTGAACTAACCATAATCAAGACTTGATTATCAAGTGAACACTGGAGATGTGACGTACGACATGGATTTCTACACAGAGAGGGCAATTCTGCATTCAAGTCCAGGAGAGTTTGGACAAGGCAGTTCTCTTGAATGCTGCCTTCAGGTATGGCATGGAAAGAGGGCATTTGCGTTTAGTAAAAACTGCATTTGTGGTCTGGAGAGGGCACTTTTTACAGACGGATAAAAGGGCAGGGGCTCGAGCCCCCTTTGATGTCTATGTGTGCACGTGCCTGACTGTGAGCTTTGGTGAACCACTGGACCATTCCACAGTGGATGTCTGACCCATATAGGTTTGCTGGACTCTGCTGTCGGCGGTGATGATGATGGTGACGGTGATTATGACAGTGGTGCGCCGTACGTGCAAGTGTATCTGTACCTTCATGTACCTTGAGCTGTTTGTGTTTTAACTGTTTTAATGATCCTATGTTGAGCTGTCACAGCTGTACTCAGTGGCGTCAGTTCAGAAAAAGCTAAGGTATGGCAACATGACTGTCATGTTGCCTGGAACAGTTGTTAATTAACAATAATGCATTGCACCTGTGCAGCTGACTTGCGGAACCTGGGAATATACCATTCTGTCAAGTTTGGGAGAATACAAGTCTGGAGAATATAATTATAATACCTTGTTAAAGTGACCATTTTGTTAAATTTTGCATTTGTAGTTATTTTACTGTAATTTAACAACATAATAACCAGCAAAGATAGACATAAGAGACATTCATGGATTTACATTTAAAAGTAACTTTTATTTTCCCCCCTGGGGGATACCCTTGCCATACCCAATTGACGCCCCTGGCTGTACTGCACTGACAAGTCCTTGCTTGTTCATGTTGTTGATTCTAACACAATGCCAGCACTTGACCAAATGTGGACGATTCATCCGATCCAACAACCTGCAGAGAGAGAAACCTTTTGTCAGACAAGAAGAGAGGACATGAATTGAAGGAGGGGGGGGGGGGGCATACACATCCAACAGGCATCGGCCTATAGTACTACAATGAGCATAATAATTACAATATCAAAAATAATAATGATAACGACCACAGCAACACAAACAAACACAAACAAGAAAAGCACAACAGTGAGTGTGTACACGGATGATATTTAAACACATGCTGGTACAGGTTATAAAAAGCACCCATACCGTAGGCCTACTGTAGTAATCCATCTGTCCTGGCCTGGAAATCTCCGCGATGAGTGTGAACGATAAGCATGCAATGACACCAGCACAGCTCCATCTAAATTTAGCACGGCGAGAGCAAATATCGGGTAATGTGTTATAGCACCAGATTCATGTTTCACTCATAGCTGAGTTACTAAACCCAGTTTTGCCCTGCACCGCTCTAACAAAACAACTAATTCTACCGCTTTTCCCAGGCTGAATTAAAGGGGATTTTCCACATAACATAAACAGATACCTAAATATTATTTGTAAACAACAACACCTTCTTATTCCCCTATGAGATACATTAATTAATAGAAATAAGACAGGATAGTGATTCAGAGTGAGAATGGAATGTTTACTGGAGAGAGAGAATTCAAGACAGGTACAGTACAGAACTAATGGTTGGTTTGTGCTCTCTCTGACAAGTGATGTTTTGACATGAGTATAAGTAGGGTCATTTGGTCAGTCAGTGGATGACGTTTCAACAGTTCATTGGATATGTTTCTTGTCCACAAAATGACAAGACAAAGAGTCCATATACAGTAGCAAAGAGTTCATAGGCTCCTGAAGAGATGGGCTGAGCCTTATAAACCAAAACAATTCTCATTGTTTTTGGTACAGGCTCCATGGCAGTAGATAAGGCTTCATTTCTACCAGACAGAAGCCTGGCCTTGTAAATGCTGCACATGGCATTATGGCTGTGCCTTAGGGTCAGGTTATTAGTTGGTCATCAATATGAAATGATAAAAAGATGATATGAACCATAACAAAATACCTAACAGATACAGCATAGTGTTGCCTCTCAGTCTGTGCCCAAAGCCCCAAACTCAAATCCAGCCCATCACTACCTCTGTTAGTCACGGCCCATTACAGCAGATCCAGGGGTCAACACCCCAACGACAAGCAATAGGAAGTTGTAATTCACTCACAGTTGGTGTCCGCAGCAGTCAGCACAATGCACCCCTTCTCTGCTTGGGACACAGACAGACCCTCTACACCTGTCAACTGACAAGGCACAAGTGTGTGTGTGTGTGTGTGTGTGTGTGTGTGTGTGTGTGTGTGTGTGTGTGTGTGTGTGTGTGTGTGTCCGTGCGTGCGTGCGTGCATGCATGCGTTCCGAAAAGGCGAATGCAAAATATTGCCATTTGTTTCAAATATCTTTATACCCTGGCCTGTATACATAACATGTAACAACGTGACATAGCTCTGTTTACACAATGCTGTAGCCCCATGTTCAGTTTTTATTATATTTGTGACACTTGCTTTGGCAATGTAAACGTATGTTTTCTCATGCCAATAAAGCTCCTTTGAATTGAATGTGAGCAGCTAATCTTATATGGGCACTGCTCAACCGATCAGTGTGAAATCTTTCACACACACACACACACACACACACACACACACACACACACACACACACACACACACACACACACACACACACACACACACTTACAGTAGTCGTGTCAACTAGTTTCAATTCAGCTCGAGGCCAATCACCAATCATCTAAGGCCATATGGCTGTTGCATGGTCATTTGGGAGATTTGCAATCCGGTATGCGGTATTCCTTTTCAATTGTTACATAATTTGCCAAAGATTATTTAGAAAACAAAAGGTTTTCTAAGCATTATTGTGTACCGCTCAATATAACACACAAACTGTCCAATATTAAATAGATACAGATAATGCTAAACCTGTTTTCATTTGATAGCCTACTTAAAGATGAAGTGACATTTTAAAGTAGTGAAAATAGCACACTACAAGCACAGAGCGCAAGGCGTTGTGTGCTTGTAGATCTGCTATTTTCACTTCTTTTGTATGACGAGGGCCTTGCAATTTCTGAATAAATAGTTTTTCAGAAAACCTAGGTCAGGATTTAGAAGGCGTTTTAGAATTGGGGGTCCGGGACCCCTAGAGGGTCCTCAGAGTTACTACAGGGCATCCTCCAAATCTTTGTGTGATAGAAAAAATGTTCTCCTTTTTTATATTAACCACCTCAACCCTAGCATATCCATATTCTGAGAACGTTAGCCAAAAACAGAATACAAAGAGGTTTGGTGTAGAGGGGAAAAAAGAGCAGACTAAGTACAGAGTGAAAGGTCAAGTTTATTAAGTATTGACGGTTCAAGTGGTTAAACATCTGAAAACACAAATTGACATGAATCCAAAATACACTGATGATTGTGCTGTCAAACGATGAAACTATGTATGAAATCTATGAACAGGTTGCTTCATCTCTCTCTCTACTAAGGGGTACTTGGCCTGAAAACGTTGAAGACCCCTGGCCTAAGGTCCAAATGGGAGAGAACAGGTGAAAAGGGTCATTACATTTTGTCATCTTTGCCAACCCTATTTTGTCACTGTCACTCACTGACCACACAGTGTTGTATCCTACTGGCTCACCTGCCAGGGACCAGGGAGAAGCCCCCACCGGGAGGACATCGCACCTCAGTCCTATTCCTCCTGTATCAACACCCGCCACTGACAGACTGACAGCCGCCAGCAGCCTGTAAGGACAGTGTTTCTCAAACTTTGACATTTCATGGTCTGCCCTTAACTCTGACAGCATACAAATGGAACCAAATGGACTCTAATGGGTCCATTTGGTTCCATTTGTATGCACTCTGCATATGGCAGAACAGGGACATGCTGGGCCCCTGATTCAGCCCGGGAAAAAGAGTTGGAGAGGCCCTCATTGCACGCTATAGAGAGAGATCTCTCTCTATAGCGCTGCTGCTACTCAAAGATTTGCCATTTCAGATCATGACAAGTGACAAGCCAGTGGGCCAATTACTGTACATGAGTTATATTTCGTCGTTGTCGGGTGGAAACCTTGTATGTCCAAAACCGTTTGTTTTGTATTTATCATTTTAAAAATGATTTAAACTAGCGAAAACAGCCGATCTACAAGCACACAACGCCTCGCACTTGTAGATGCTGTTGTTTTCACTACTTTTGTGCAACGGCCTTATATGATGAAGCAGGGCTTTGTTTTGCGAAACAATGTATAAATTTGAAACTTGGAGATACAAGGTTTCTGCCCAACAGTGACGATTTATTTTGTTGGCCGCCCAGCCCCAAAAATGGAACGAAGCAGTGGCGTAGACAGAATCGAACCGGCGACTGGGCCTGAGCCCAACTGGGTGGGCCTGGGTGCGCGCCGCGCAATAGCGCGGCGCGCGAAAAAAAATCCATGTTTTTCGGGTCGGATCGGGTCTTCTGGTGCGATTTGGGTCGGGTTTGCATGATTAAATAATCAATTCATGCGTGGTGTCCACTAGTGATGCGCGGGTCATTCCAGCCGTGCAAAAACAGAATGGCATATTAGAGAAGAAGCCGGTAACATGACGGCATGAGATGCTTATTTTAATTGACAACACTCCTGTTAGTATAAGACTATACACACGGAGCACAACGCTAATGTATCACAGAGAGATATTGCAGACTGACCCAGTAGCCTAGTCACTGGTGCAAGACAAAATAAACAACTATGAAGAGAAAAGACCGAAATGTTTAATTGCACCGTCAACTTTTTATCAGAGCTCTGACGCTTCTCCCTCTCCCACAACAAAAACAGCCAAGCCAGCAGAACGTAATTAACCAGTCTCACTCACCTATTGCTGCTTTCAAACGCTGTGTATTGTTTTAAGTCCCAGGAGCATGGTTTCATATCATGAATATGAACTTTAGATTAGTCAAAAAGCTTGAGTCAGTATAATCCACGTGAATCCTGTATACATTGTGCAGGCTGCAACAACTCTTGACAAGTAGCCCAACACGCTTAAGCATTTCCTGTAACGGTGGATTTCAAAATAAGACCCTGCCGTAATATGATGATATATAAGCAATTGGTTTTATTTTTAAGTCGACTACTTACAGGAAGTAAATGGACTAAATTAGAATTACATGACACACTAGTCTAGACATGCTTGGCTGCGAGCAGGGAAGGACGCTTGTTGCACATTATAGCGTCCACATGATGATGTTATGTTATTTTAGTTGTTGTAAGGATGCGACTATCATCAAAATGACTTAATATGCTATAAAAAATATAATATATGTAATAAAATAAAAAAAAATAAAAAAAATATATAATTTTTTATTTTTTAGGTGGGCACAAAAACGAAATGGGTGGGCCTAGGCCTAGTCAGGCCCACCCATGGCTACGCCTCTGGAACGAAGGCCGACATTTTATTTTATTTATTTTTTCCTAATGGCCAGCCTGGACCGGCCGGGAATGAACCGGCCGTTCGGGAGTTGTCCTGCTTTTCCCAATGGCCAGCACGTCCCTGGTTCCATTTATATGCACTCTGCATATGGCAGAAACTGAGCAGAAAAACCTCTTATCTTGGTGGAAATTATTGCCCTGCTTCGTCATTCTATGTCACACAAAAGTAGCAAAAATAGCCGATCTTCAAGCTCAAACTGTGCCACAGAGTGACGCATTTTGAACTTAAATACAAATTCATTGGACATATGAAAATACGATAACATTTTAATACTAGTCATTGAGCTACTAATAGAGACTTAATTAAAGCGGGTTGTGTTTGTTTGCAATTTGTAACACAGCTGAAATCAATATATCAGTATTCTAATATTAACCTGTGAAGGTGGGGGGCGCATATGTGGTCCCCGGGCCGCTAGTTGCCCATTGTATGGTCTATGACAGGCGTCTTCAACATTTTCTGGCCAAGGACCCCTTAGTTGAGAGAGAGATGAAGCAGGGACCCCCATAACCTTTTCATAGATTCCATAGTTTCATTGTTTGACAGCACAATCATCAGTGTATTTTGGATTCATGTCAATTTGTTTTCAGATATTAAACTTGACCTTTCACTTCTGTACTTAGTCTGCTCTTTTTCCCCTCTACACCAAACCCCTTTGCCTAAAATAGCCGATCAACAAGCTCACAACGCCTCGCAGCGCGAGGCGTTGTGAGCTTGTAGATCTGCTATTTTTGGCTTAAGTTCTCAGGAAAAAGAAAACGTTTATATCACACAAAGATTTGGAGGAACCCCTGTAGTAACTCTGAGGACCCCCTATGGGTCCCGGGCCCCTGTTTGAAGACTCTTGGTCTATGAGGAAAGCAAAAGTCCAAGGCCATGACAGGCAGTGGTCATGCCTTGTTCAACAGTCTGATGGTAGCTGGGTGGAAGCTGGTCATAAACCTGATGGTCTGACCCTTGATGCTACAGTAGGCTGCCTTGCCCGTTGGTAGTAGGGGTCAGTGGTGTAAAGTAACTAAGTACATTTACTTTAGTACTCTACTTAAAGGAGAAGACCACCCATTTTCAATATTGAACTATGTCATTAATATACCTTAGAAGAGTTGTGTGGGGAAAAAAAAAGTTCCCCCTCTTCTGTGTTGCCTAGAACTGGAAGATTGATTTTGTACAAGTACAATGTGTGATGTCATCAAGTTGTGGTTTTGCAATACAAACCCCAAAATCAATCCTACAGTTCTAGGCAACACAGAAGAGGGGGAACTTTTTTTTAAATTTCCACACAACTCCTCTAAGGTATACCAGTAAGACTCCCTAATCGGGAGATAAGCGACCGTAGGTGGCTTATCTCCACAAATAGGGCAAAAATGTGTTTTTCCAAAATCTTCCTGATCCATGTTGATGACATGAGTGTAGACATGCTGTGTAGTGATATTCGTGATTTTAGGGCAAAAACTGTAGGAGCAGTGTCCAAAAATGTGTTTTAAAAATCGGCCTGAAGGTGGCGCTAGAATAGGGCCATGTGAGAAATGAGGGGTGGGGTCTCCACGTTGCCTTGGCGGACGAATAGGTACCGGCCCCGGCTCTCCCGGACGCTCCTAGCCCGAGTTACGGCATTTTATGTGCGCTGCAGTGGCAGGGGGTCCTCCACTGGGGGCGCCACCACTTTTGCATCCGTTCTGGAGCACCAGGAGTCGGTGGTCCCCGGGAATAGGCTCTATGCATATACGCCATTTTGTTCTACTTCCGGGTGTCTTTCGACTTCCTTCACAGGTGTTACCGATGATACTAATGAAGGGTCTGTTCCATTCTGGTCAAACAGAGTCAGGGTGCTGATATTGTGCATGTTGGCTTACTGGAAACACTCTGCTACACCAGTGGGTCCCAAAGTGTCCTTGAGTGGGTTCCAAATGTCCCTATACAGGTGTGTAACTCTGACAGTGTACAAATGGAAGCAAATGGACCCGCAAGGGCCCATTTGATTCCATTTGTTGATTCCATTTGTACAGAGTTATAGGGGTCCTTGAAATTAAAGAACCACTGTACAATAAATCAAACAGACCCTTCATTAGTATCATCAGTAACACCTGTGAAGGAAGTCGAAAGACACCCGGAAGTAGAACAAAATGGCGTATATGCATAGAGCCTATTCCCCGTGAGCAGCCCCGTTGGGGTGGTCATTTGGTCATTTTTGCACATTTGGTCATTTTTTACATCTGGGGGTCCCCGGGGGTCCCTGGAGGTTGTAGTTTGGCAGGCAAGGAGTGTGTGTGTAAAATCTGGCATGGATCGGGTCAACGGGTGCGGAGATATAAGCAGGGAAAAAGTGTGACGTGTGACGTGTGAGCACATTTGGTCATTTTTTACATGGGGGTCCTGGGGCTCCGGGGGTCCTTGGAGGTTGTAGTTTGGCAGTCAAGGAGTGTGTGTGCAAAATGTGGCATGGATGGGGGCAACGGTTGTGGAGATATGAGCAGGGCAAAAGTGTGACGGACGGACGGACGGACAGACGGACTGACTGACCCACAGACAGCCGGTGGAGGTTTTGGTAGTAAATGCGACCTACGGTCGCAATTAATGACATAGTTCAATATTGAAAATGGGTGGTCTTCCCCTTTAAGTACACTTTTGAGTTATTTGTACTTTACTTGAGTAATTCCAACTTACTTTAGTACGGTACTTAAGTACACTTTTGAGTTATTTGTACTTTACAATTCCAATTTCCAATACTTTTACTTCTACTCCACTACATCTTGGATCCAAATATTGTACTTTTACTCCACTACTACTACTTTGTAGATTTGTATTATCATTACAAAACATTACAAAACAACATTAACCACTTCAGCCGTATACATTTTGGCCATTTGAAAATAGCCGATCTACAAACTCACAATGCATCGCATCGTGACGCATTGTGAGCTTGTAGATCTGCTATTTTCAAAAGATTTGCATACATTTGATAACTTGAAACGGGACATTCTGCACAATGAGTACTTTTACTTTTGGTACTTTTTGTACATTTTGATACCAATACCTTTGTACTTTTACTCAAGTAAATGTTGAATACCGGACTTCTACTTGTATCAGACCTCTACATTGCAGTATTGATACTCCTACTTAAGTAAAGGATGTAAGTACTCTTTACACCACTGGTAGGGGTTTGAACAGTTTAGTGTTTGGAGTGGTGACTGCCCTTGATGATGCACTGAGCTTTGACTACGCACCTCTTCTTGAACAGCAGTGTTGTTTTTGACAGCAAATTTTGATTTTGTTTTAGTCATAGTCTTTTGAATAAAATGCCATTTAGTTTTAGTCATAATTTAGTCACCTGAAAAGTTTTAGTTTTAGTCAAATTTTAGTCGACTAAATATCATAAGATTTTATGACGACTAAATCTACAGTTAGTCTAGTTTTTATTTTGTTGACAAAATTGTCAATATATTTAGTCTTAGTTTTAGTCATCACAGCTTAGTTTTTATTTAGTTTCTATTTAGTTTTTGTCAGTGAAAAGAACAGGGGGGGGGGGGGGCAGTGCAGTTTCCATACCAGGCTGTAACACAGCCTGACGGGATGCTTTCAATGGAGCTGTTATACCGCCGCCAAACCACTATAGTCAGTATCGCCTTTTTCTCGACCTCACGCGTGTGTACCGCTTGAAAACACACGGTTTGAAAGGATAAAGTGTGAGTGTAATAATTCACTCACCATATCTGCTGGGTGGAGTACAACAATGTGCAAACACAGCAGCAAGAGTCGTTAGCTGCTGTGATAGACGAAGGATATCAAATGGAACACAACCACCTTAAAGATCTTATCATTGTGTACATTGTGCACTGTCTGTTTTTCATGAATTGATACATGAAAACTCTTTCGCTCCCTTCCATTGTACATATTTAGTTTTGATTGTATTGTATTGATTGATCGTATCGTATTGTGTACACTAATGCTTTGGCAATGTAAATGTATGTTTTCTCATGCCAATAAAGCCCTATGAATTGAATTGAACTGAACTGAACTGAACTGAACTGAACTGAACTGAACTGAACTGAACTGAATTGAATTGAATTGAAGTGAATTTTATTGAATTGAATTGAAATACTCGAAAGTTTGAATTGTCTGAGACAAATGAATGCCAATTGAAGTGAGTTGCTGGGTGTCATAGCAGGAGAGGAGGCTAAAAGACTCAGTCAGGGTTGGTGTGTGCTGCTGCTGGGGATGAGTGGAGGCCTGGCTGCAGCTGTTGTGACAGGATTAAGACGGTAAGCCTTGGTGTTTCACTTCAAAATGATTCCTACCACCCCGACTCCCACAGCCAAACCAAACACACAAAGTATTTACAGACATAAAGGTTCTCGACTACCCTACCCAAACTCAAAACCAACCCAAAAGAATTCCTGTCCTCAAAATACAAGTGAACAATGAACATACTCCCCACGCCCACCCTTTATTTAACTGTAAATATAGGCTACTTTATGATTCTACTGAGCTTCATTCCGATATGTTTTGTACTGTATTTGTATTGTATTCTACTAGTAAGACACCTCAGGGTGACTTGCGACCTCAGGGTGACATGCGACCTCGCCCTAAAGGGTGAGGTTGCGCCAATTCTTGGCCATCTGGCCAGTGATGTATATGGGACCAGTTACTCATATATGGAGAAACATGCCCATATATGGACGTAACCAAATATGGGTATTCCCATATATGAAATGTCCTTAATATTGACAATATAGGAATCTCCATATATGGGCATAAAACGTACGTAAATAATGCATAAAAGTTTTTTTTCTTTTTCTGGGAATGACCATATATGGACTTTTATACCCTGAGAAATCTTGTAGCTTGTCTGACTGTCAGCACAGGAAGTGATGTCACGTGACATCCTTTTTATGCCCATATATGAGTCATTCTGTACCACATCACTGTGACTCACTGACATCACGTGACTTCACTTCCTGTACTGACAGTCAGACAATACTGACAGTCAGACAAGCTACGAGATTTCTCAAGGTATGGGGCTGTTAAGTATGACATCATTTTGTAGGCAGAGGAGCATTTCTGCCCCCAGTTTCCGTGAATCTTTTTACTATTTTTACTATTTACACATTTTTCTTCTCTTTGTTGTTGAAAGGAAAGTGTTAGAATTATACTTTAGTCGTTATTTTTGTCTCGGATCTGTTGAAAATAGCGAGGGACAGAAAATGCTCTGGGGCAGATTCTCCTCTGCCTACAAAATGATGTCACGGCTTAAAAGCCCCATAATGCGACCCTCGGACGCAATAAGTCCCTGGGGGCTTTCTGTGTTATCCTTTTGGCAGTACAGGTACAACTGTTAATAATCGTGTTAAAGGACCAGGTCACCTCTGGGACAACCAGATCTTATTTTATTGTTGTGTGGGACACGATCAACACAATCCTGAGTTATTTTTTGTGTTCAATCTGTGTTTTTAGATATTTTAGTATTTCAGCCGATTTCAGCATGCTACAACTGGTCATATAATGCAAAATGCATCATATAGCCGGGGACCCAGTCACCAAAATAGGAGGGGACATGTGATTTTCTGCCGTACTTTTTATTTCTGTTTTATCTATTAGTTTGGTCATTAAGGTCCACAGAATGAGAGGCCTGCTCTGCTGGAAACATCACGAAAAAATTGTTATGGCCATTTGTATATTCACTGTCCCATTGACTCCACTAGAAATATTTATAAAGGGAAATAAAGTCTGCTTTAATTAGCATGTGAGGGGTCAAACTGGGGGGTTTTCATGATCCTGAATCCATTGCAAGCATTTTTTTTGCATGAAAAACATTCCTTGGGTTAACTTTCAGCAGCCTAAAACTGTGAAAAGTGATGAGTCATCACCTTTTTTCCACTTTTCACAGTTTTGGGCTGCTGAAAGTTAACCCAAGGAATGTTTTTCATGCAAAACAAATGCTTGAAATGGATTCATTCAATCATGAAGAACCCCTAGTTTGACCCCTCACATGCTACTACTTTAAAATATTTCTAGTGGAGTCAATGGGACAGTGAATATACAAATGGCCATAACTTTTTTTCGCAATGTTTCCGGCAGAGCAGGCCTCTCATTCTGTGGACCTTAATGACCAAACTAATGGATAAAACAGACATAAAAAGTACGGCAAAAAATCACATGTCCTACCCTATTCCTTGAGCTTTTGGGCTTGTGGGTCCCCGGCTAATATGACCAGTTGTAGCATGCTGAAATACTAACATATCTAAAAACACAGATTGAACACAAAAAATAATTCAGGATCGTGTTGATCGTGTCCCACACAACAATAAAATAAGATCTGGTTGTCCCAGAGGTGACCTGGTCCTTTAATAACGTATTCAATCAATCGGTCAATCAATCAATAAATCAATCAAAGTGAGTGAGTCAGTTGTGTGTATAGCTACACTAACTCAAACCACGGTCTTCAACCCCATCATACGCACATCTTAGCTCTTGTCCTAATCCAATATTTGTACTTCCCGATAACCTGCAACCTTTTACAATTACAGAAACATTTACTGAGCACTATTGTCTTGACGCTGTAGCATTTAATATTTGGTGCCTGTAACATGAATAAACAAAATGTAAATTTGAGCCTTTTCTAACTTCCAGATTTTTTAACCATGCTATGAATGGCACTTGAAAGTAACTTGAGCTCTCGCCTCAGGGCAGAGCTCATCTCTCGTCACTTTCATCAAGTCAAGCTAAGTTGTCAGACACGTCGTACTGTGGCTGTGTTTCCACTGTCATGCTTACGTCGAAAAATGACTTCCTCACGGAACACCCTGAGCCCCGGGTTGGGGTTTCATTGTTGAGGCTGGCACAACAGCTACACTGGCATCTGATGATGACATGAGTGAGTGAGCGGGGCACCCCTTGCTTACGCCCATTATGACAATGACGTCAGTCCTGCCAGAGCGCCTGCATGCGTCACTCTGTGCCCTGTGTGCCTCAGGTCATTATGTGGCCTTCTCAGTCGCACCGTAAGTATGGTCTGAGACAGATGAGGTGTCAGAGGACATGCCTGAACCCATTCCAGGAAGCATGTTCAGTACCCAACGTCTCCGTGTGTACGTCTGTCCTTTGCATATCTCAAGAACCGCTCAATCAATCGCCTTCGCATTTACGTGTATTGCTGACGCTCAGAGTAAGGTCTGTGTACAATAGATGTACAGGTAGAGGGAATGCATCAAAAGCCACTCATCTAGACTGAGTGGCAAAACATGAAGCAGCATGAAGCATTGTAGTTTGGAGTAGTTTGAAGTTTGGAAGTGCTTGTTGGGAAACTCCTTCTGACTCTTCCTCACGCATACTGACTCCTCATGACTCCTACTGACTCCTCATGACTCCTATGTACTCCTACTGACTCCTCATGACTCCTACTGACTCCTGCGGACTCCTCATGACTCCTACTGACTCCTACTGACTCCTCATGACTCCTACTGACTCCTACTGACTCCTCATGACTCCTACTCACATCTACGGACTCCTCATGACTCCTACTGACTCCCACTGACTCCTACTGACTCCTCATGACTCCTATTGACTCCTACCGACTCCTCATGACTCCTACTGACTCCTCATGACTCCTACTCACTCCTACTGACTCCTCATGACTCCTACTCACTCCTACAGACTCCTCATGACTCCTACTCACTCCTACGGGACTCCTCATGACTCCTACTGACTCCTCATGACTCCTAATGACTCCTACTGACTCCTCCTCAGTCCTACTGACTCCTCATGACTCCTACTGACTCCTCATGACTCCTCCTCACTCCTACTGACTCCTCATGACTCCTACCGACTCCTCATGACTCCTAATGACTCCTACTGACTCCTCATGACTCCTACTCACTCCTACTGACTCCTCATGACTCCTGCTCACTCCTACAGACTCCTCATGACTCCTACTCACTCCTACGGGACTCCTCATGACTCCTACTGACTCCTCATGACTCCTAATGACTCCTACTGACTCCTCCTCACTCCTACTGACTCCTCATGACTCCTACTGACTCCTCATGACTCCTACTGACTCCTCATGACTCCTAATCAGAGATGGGCAGTATTTGAAATACTTGAAATTTGAAAATACAAAAAAGTATTTAAAATACGTATTTCAAATACTTTTTTGTATTTTGAAATACGTATTTCAAATACTTTTTTGTATTTTGAAATACGTATTTAAAATACTTTTTTGTATTTCAAAATAAAAAAAAGTATTTAAAATACGTATTTAAAATACATGTATTTCAAATACTGCCCATTTCTGCTCCTAATGACTCCTCATGACTCCTAATGACTCCTACTGACTCCTCATGAATCCTACTACTAACTCTGTTTTTTGCCACTCAGTAGGTGTTCCCGCGTAAATCCCTACCTTCCTTTAAAACGGCACTGAAAGGCACTTAGTAACTGGTAAAAGAAAACAAAGCTTATCCTTACCCCCCCCCCCCCCCTGACATTTCAATTAAATAGCATTTATTTTGCATTGTGTTTTACGATAGTTTTTCTGATATCTTCTGCATACAGTAGCACTGTACTGTAGTTCTGTCTGTCATTCAATGTTATAGGAGTTAAAGGATCTCAAGCCATATTATGCTTTTTTGGGTGTATCCTTTTAGTTGACCAGTGAACTGTACATTTCCTATGAAAACTTCCAATAAAGTCTTCAATCAATCAAAGTTGACACAGTTTAGTGGAAAACAAATACATGTTCATCTGTTTTATGAAGAAATATTTATTGAAAACACAAATGTACATTTGTATGGTACAAATTCAGTTCGACCCTGCTATCCTCATGTGCTGTTCAAAGGACAAAAATCAACACAACAATAATGGATTTTGATAAGTCAAACGGACCCAAAATAACAATATACATGCATCAATCTAAAAAACACGCGAAACAAGTAACCAAGTTCACCAAGTCCTTCATGTGAGTAACTTGTGCTTAACCACAATATCTTTGAGTCTGAAATGTTATCATGAAATAAAACGTTAAATGAATGGTTTAGTGCTCTGGGGTTCAATTCAAACATTCAAACATTAGGGCTAAATGCTCTCTGACAACACCTTTGAGGACAAATTTTAAAGGGGTTATGCTAGATTTGTTGTCAAATAAATAAATAAAGTGCTCCACGTAGAGTTAATTCAGAATCATTTCAGCAATACATTCACTACAATTGATTATATTAGGCATATATTTATTAATGTCACTGGATATACAACAAATTTAATTATTAATATTTCTCCCTAAAAGTCAAGTATCTATAGAATGTAATAAAATATCTATAGAATGTAATAAAAAAGAGAAAATATTTCAACAAAAGACTCAAGGGAATTGACCTATTTACAAACAAGGCACAACGTGAGGAATTGTGGGTGAATATTTGTTTCTAGAAAATACACAACATAAATATGAACTGATGGCTGAAGAGAATCCCCACCGCCTTGGTCTTATAGCTCTGTTTCATTTTGTCATTTTGAAAACGTTTTTTTTTTTTCCTTCATTGCACACACAGAAAAGCGAGCTCTGGCTGTGGTCACCTGGGGGGGAGGTATAGTTTTACTCTCAGGTAAATATTTAATCTTGCCAATCTGAACAAGCAGATATTAAAGAGCCTTAAGTCCTGATCATCATACCTTTCGTCACTGTCAGGCAGAAACCTTGTGTCTCTCAAATGTGAATGTGAATGTTTTTATTGTTTTTTTTTTCGTAAATGAAAGCCCTGCTTCATCACACAAAAAATAGCCGATCTACAAGCACGGGTTGCGTGCTTGTAGACCGGATATTTCCACTATTTTAAATGTTTTTTTTTTTTATAATAAGAAAAAAAGGAAGGTTTTGGACATACAAGGTTTCTACCCGACAACGGCGCTTTGTGTTCTCTCAGCCTACATGAACTTCCAGAGGTTCAACTTCCTGCAGTCGTCCTCAGACACTTCCTCTTCCATCTCCCAGAATGTTTAAGTTACTGTTAGGACAACGTCGTTTCAAGGAGGTACCATCCAAGATTGGTGTATGTGCGTGTGTGTGTGTTGTGCGTGTGTATGTGCGTGTGTGTGTGTGTCTGTGTGTGTGTATGTGCGTATGTGCGTGTGTATGTGCGTGTGTGTATGTGCCTGTGTGTGTGTGTTTATGTGCGTGTGCCCCCATTCATGAGAGAGAGTTTTTTTACGTGTGTGTATCACGTGATTCCTGTCTGTGTGTGCCTGTGTCTGACTGGTTTGTTTTGCACAGCATGCCCTGCGTACTCCAAAATCCTCAGTGTTATTTTATCCACAGGTCCATTTAGTACACTGAGAATCTGACTGTGTATGCCCATCTGTACAGGTATATATCTGCATCTGTGCATCTCTTTATCTGTGCTGTTTCTGCATGTGCAACCATGGACCAGAACACACACTGGGTGGGTTCTAATATCTCCCTTTGTATCTGTGTGTATTTGAAGGGTTCGACTTGTCAAAAAACAGAGGGGGGGGGGGGACATTTCCTTGATGACTTAAACTCACTTAAAAATATACTTTGTCGTACAACAAACCAACTTAAAATGCATAACCCATGACACCTGGAACCCCTGGACTAGCTCACGACGCGTCGCACCGTGATGCGTTGTTTGTTTGTAGATCTGCTATTTTAGATAGATTTAGAACATATTTAAAGAAAAAACATTATATATTTTTTTTTAAGTACCAAAAAGGGACATCAGGATGTGGTTAATATATATTGTTTTAAATAAATTGTGATATTATCAAATATAGACACCAAACATATGGTCTACATTTCCAAAAAGGAATGTATTCAATTCAGTCTGACCAAAAGGAGTGCGTAACGTTGTTCCAACGTCCCATTAGACCCACGATACCTAACCCTAACCCTAACCTCAGTAAAACTATGTCTAACCCTAACCCTAACCCTAACCTCAGTAAAACTGTGTCTAAACCTAACCCTAACCCTAAGCCTAACCCTAAATCGGACCAATGGGACGTGGGACTATCGAGATTTTCCCGACCAAAAGCAGGGAAAACATATCCTCTGCCTGCGATGAAAACAACCTAAGGCAGTGTTTCTCAACCACTGTGCCTGGGGACCTTTGGTGTGCCCCTGAGAAAGGTCAAGTGTGCCCATTGAAACTGCTTGAAAGCCAGTATTGTATTTATCATTTTACACACAACGCCTCGCACCGCGAGGCGTTGTGTGCTTGTAGATCTGCTGTTTTCACTACTGTTGTGCGACACCCTTGTATGATGAAGCAGGGCTTTGCTTTGCGAAGAAACGTACAAATTTGAAACTTGGAGATACAAGGTTTCTTCCCGACAGTGACGAGATTTACACCACCGTATTATGTTGGAGTGCCCATGGATTCTTGGGACATGAAAAGTGTGCCCATGCAGAAAAAAGGTTGAGAAACACTGACCTAAGTGGGGCGCGAACAAAAGCAGAGGCACGGATAACCCCCCCACTCCATTCCCCCCAGCAAATGGAACCCTGTTCATTCATGTGTGTGTCTTAGGACCACTGACAGGAGCAGTCCGTGGGCTCCTGGATGGAGTAGCTGACCCAGGTGGAGTTGCCGCTGCAGTAGAGCTGCACGGAGCGCCGCTGCAGGCCCATCTCCCTGCAGCACTTGCAGAAGCGGGCGTACGTGTTGATGTTGTAGTTGTAGATGCTGGCCGACGGACACTTGCCGTCGCACGACACGATGTTCACCTGCCAACGGAGCAAGGGAGGGGGGGGGGGGGGGGGGGGCGACAATCGCTTGTTGAATTACGACAAACGTGTAAGTCCGGCAATCAACATTTTTAAAGTACAAAATGTATTGGTATCAAAATGTACTTAAAGCTATAATCTGTAAATGTTCCAATAAAACTAATCTTAAAATTGTCCTAACTATTAAATCGCTAAAGTTTTAGAACACCCACTTCTGTAAATATGTTTTCTATGATCCTGGCCGGGGACCGGATTTCGCGGCAAAATTATGTCATCTGCATCTTCCGTATACGTTGTATATACGTTGGCCAATCACAGCGCGGATCATACACTACCGGCCAATCACAGCGCGTCTTGCCGTCTCTTCAGGAAGTAGCTTGCCTCAGCAACAGTGTTTACGCTGGTGTAGGAGTCTTGCCTGTTACTCCCCAACGCCTGGTCGCAGAGGGACGCGAGACCCCTCTACGGATGCGTATCGGCAAGGTGGAGGCGGTCGCGTGGTTTGCAGCCCCGCTCCGCTGGTCCGCGGCGACCCCGGGCGAAAAACGGCCCGAAAAAAGCAATACCGCTACTGACCAGTAGTTGAGCAACTTCCATAGTATAGCTTTAACGTATGGGTGTGCGATATGGAAAAATACAATATCACGATATTTTCGCAAGCTGTATCACGATACATGATTTTATCACAATTCTTTTTTCACGTTGGTTTTTATGGTTATTTTTTAAGTTACTTGACAAAAACTAGACTCTCTGGGTTCTAAATTGAACTTTACAAGTATGTAACTCTGACAGTATACAAATGAAACCAATTGAATTTTGCAATGAATCTCTGCATTAACGATTAAACAGGATTTTTGAGCGGTGGTCACAACGCTCCTATACGTGGCCGTGTGTGTGGGTCTGTCTGTCTGTTTGTCTGTTTGTCTGTCTGTCTCCGGGTATGTAGCCTGCAGTAACCTTTTCTGACCACACATGTTAAGGGAGGGGCGCTGTTGTTCAGGATAGGCCAGGCATAGGCCAGGCACACTCACACACAAACACACACAGGGGGCACACACACACACACACACACACACACAAACACACACACACACACACACACACACACACACACACACACACACACACACACACACACACACACACACACACACACACACACCACCACCGCTCAGTTCACACGAGTGTGATTTTTTTACAAGGCTCCCTTAATTGTATCACGATATATACGATACCTCTGAAAAGGCATATCGTGGAGACATTGTATCGTGGAGACATTGTATCGTCTCAACGATAATTATCACCATATCGCCCACCCCTACTTAAACGTATCAAAAGTAGAACGATCTCATTATGTAGATTGTAGAATGTCTATGAAAACACACACACACACACACACACACACACACACAACTTGGACATACCGGCCTGTTACTGCGGCAGTCATTCTTTCGGATCGTCATCCTCACGGTCACCTTCTGACACGACTTGCCATCTTCTTTACCTGTTCACACCAAATAACAAGACCCACATTGAGATGACAGGAGATCCTCCAGACAGGGAGAGAACAGTTTCCCAAACTCTCCCGAGTTAAACTGACATTCCAGACTTTACTGTGAGAGCCTGGACGGGGAAAAGCAGGCTCTTGTAAATGACATGCAGGAGTTGCCGAGTGGTTGCTTTGGTTTAGTAGAAGGACGAGACAGGGCAACAGCAGGCCAGAAAGCAAAGGTTATAAGTCATGATCCCCTTGTGCAGGATGAACCTAACTGATTCTGTGATGTCATAATATCCATGTTGTACCCATGTGATTGTGGATTATGGCAGCGGAGCCGTTGGCGGTCGTGTCAATCAACAAGAAGACAATCAAACTCAGAGCTTTGAGTTTAGCTTACAACTACTTCATGCTTCAACAGGGGGTCCGGGACCCCTAAGGGGTCCTCAGAGTTGCTACAGGGGGTCCTCCAAATCTTCCAATCCTTTTTACATTACCAACTTGAACCCTAGTGTCCATATTCTGAGAACTGTAGCCAAAAATAGCAGATCTACAAGCTCACAACGTTGTGAGCTTGTAGATCGGCTATTTTCGGCAAAGAGGTTTGGTGTAGAGGGGAAAAAGAGCAGAGTAAGTACGGAGTGAAAGGTCTATAATATCTGAAGACACAAATTGACATGATTCCAAATTAAACTGATGATTGTGCTGTCAAACGATGAAACTATATGGAATCTATGAAAAGGTTGTGGGGGTCCCTGCTTCATCTCTCTCTCAACTAAGTGGTCCTTGGCATGAACACATGTATTTGGCCACGGACCCCATCTCAAAATATGTTGTTCCAGGGACAGCAAATATTTCAGTTACAAATGTTTGCTTTTAAAAATATATATTCAAAGATTGGCAAAAATATCTTGATTTTTCAAATGAAAAAAAGAATGAATTGATGAATAGCAGCAATTCTACAGTGGTGGCCATTGAGAAAGTCATCATCACACATCTGTCCAGACAGCAGAAAACATGGGCTGTATTTTTCTTTTTGACAACTCAACTACAGCAGGCAGATAATCATAAAACTGTGGCACAACTGTCATTCATCATGCCATCATACTTTGTGCTGTCTGGTACATTGAAAGACAAATAATAAACACTTTTCCACACCAATCCATTTCTGAAATGTTGCTACCGTGCAGCAGGCATGCAGTGAATAGCTATGTGTACAGTTAGTATACCACGTTACCCAAGCAGAAGACAGCAGAAGGTCCCAACACCAACCAACACCCACATCAGTAACCACTACAGTACACACACATGCAGACATCTAAATGGAAACTACTTGGCCACTACCAACAGTACATTGTTGGCAATCAACAATGCACTGCCCTGACAGTGCAAAAATGGGGGAAAGAGTTTAGCCATGTCATGTATGTGGTCCACAGAGAGGAGGAATGGGGTCTTAGGGATGGGGTGGACTATTTGTTACTATTTATAATAATTAACTTCCTTTAAAGTTCTTTCTAAAGTTTGACACTATTTGTTACTTTTAGGCGTCTCATTTTTGGAGGGAAGTACATTGTTGGACATCAACAATGGTGCTGGCAAGCCTTAGATTTTGTAGTTTGTCTTTTTTCTTTTCTCTGTGTTTTTTTTTCTTTCTTTTTTTTTAAGTTCAAGCCACGTTGGGTACCTCGTTCACAGTTTGTGTTAACTGTGGGTGTCAATGGACTAACTGGGAAAGGGAGGAGAGTGAATCCAGTGGTACCTGGTAAGGGATCGGGTACATGAGGGTGAGCAACATTCAACCACAAAACCCACATGCATGTCATTATGATGCTTTTCAATGAAGGATGGAGTCTATTAGGTTTGCACACACACTTTACATCATAAAGAGCAATGTTGAATATCTTTTAAATTCATCACTCATATTAGTCAGTGTTTCAGGCAAAAATCGTGCACTTTATGAAAGAAGCATGAAATTTGGCACACAGTTAGAACATGCCATGTGGAACATTTTTGGCTATAGGGCCATCGCAGATTTGTCTTGGGAAACTTGTGGGAGCCAATCAAAGTTGGGCTCTCATAGACTTTACTATAGAGTAAAATAATACAAAAAATAAATATGCATGTAGCATGTAAGGGGTCAAACTAGGTGTTTTTTCTGGATTCTGAATCCAATGCAAGCATTTGTTTTGCACAGAAAACATTCCTTTCCGAGAAACGGCCGCCACAAAACTGTGAAAAGTGATGACTCATCACTAAACCATAGTTTTATGGGGTCCGTTTTTAGCCCAAGGAATGTTTTTTTCCTGCAAAACAATGTTTGCATTGGATTCAGAATCCCTAAAAACACCTAGTTTGACCCCTTACATGCTACTTAAAGCATATATATTTTTTGTATTATTTTACTGTATAGTAAAGTCTCAAGTTTCCCAAGACAAATCTGCGATGTCCCTATAGCCAAAAATGTTCCATATGGCATGTTCTAACTGTGTGCCAAATTTCATGCTTCTTTCATAAAGTGCACGATTCCATCAAAATACTGCCCGAAACGCCTGGACTATATTGCTTCTGAACCAATACCATCTCATATTTCTCGTTGTTGAAACGAATGCTGAGGTTCACTGAAAAGCATGAAAAGCTCCTACAAGTGTCATTACACGTTACACAGTAGAGTAGACACATATCTGAAGCTGACTTTGTAACATAAGAACACTTTGGTAAACAGGAACAATACAGCTGGGTCTCTCCGGGGTGAAACCCGTTGTTCACACCTAATCCGTTGAGTGTGTTGTTCTCTGGTAAAGTCAGTTGAACTGAATTGTACTCATTTGAAATGACAGAATCAATCCATTCAATCTAGTGCATGTACGTTCCAGTCCTGACTAACCATGTACAATTTGGAATCAAGTTTAATTCTGATCAAACAGTGATTACTGAATAATAATACATTATGTTGTTATTAGACTCAGGGTTCCCACACATTCTTACCAATTAATTTCCCAAACTTTCCCAAACTTTTCCAGAATATTTAACCCAATTTCCAGGACTATATAACAATAATTCAGCTCAATAACTGGTCGCTTACTCCTATGCGCAATGCCCAAAGACAGGTAGTGTATGCCAATGGTTCTCAACCTTTTCAGGCCGTGACCCCCGAAATAATCATGTTTTAACTGGGGACCCGGCACCATGACGAGCACTAAGAGTTGAGGCATTTTGTATAACACGGTTCTATTGTGAAAATAGCAGATCTACATGCTCACAACGCCTGCGTTGCGAGGCGTTGTGAGCATGTAGATCGTCTATTTTCACAATTTCTGCCTCTAATATTTGACAATTTGGCCCATGTTTAATTTGTCATTTCAGAGGTATTAACAAAATCAATAACCAAAGACAATGCATAGCTATTTTTTCCAGAACCTTCCAGGACCCTTGATAAATTCCAAAACTTTTCCAGTACTGGAAAAATATTTTTCTAATTTCAAAATATTTCCAGGAATTTCATGACCGTGGGAACCCTGTAGACTAGAGGTATTGGTATACTTCTGAGTTGATAATGCAGGCATAACATGAAATAGAATTTAGGGAAAACATTTAAATTTTTTGCTGAATCTTTTCATAATGAACTAATATTGCATAAAGATTTGAAACACGTTTACTAGTATAATTGTAATCAATAATCATCCCCAGTTTCGTCTCAATGCGTGATTTTGCAACAACAGAAATACGTTACGGATTAGGTGTGAGCCCCCTTTTTAAGCAAATGAAAATATCTTAATAGCCAAGATAAAAAAGTGCACGGCTAAACCGACTGAAGGGCAAACATGTATTTGTGAGAACACATGTCAAAGCAGCGGCGAAGAGCACTGTTCTATCGTAGCTACAGTACAGTACAGTACAGTACAGTACAATACAGTACAGTACAGTATGGTATAAATCACTTACATATCTTGCAGCATCCGTCCATGTAAGTTACTATGCTCCCAGCAACCTGAGTCAAGACAACAGACATATCAAGGTTATAACCACTTTAAAGGACATTTCCCTCTGGGCGCCATAACGATATACCGGCGACGGCATTCACATAAATTATGGCGTCTTTATCGTTGTGGTGTGGACGCTAACGTAGGGCGACCATATCTTCAGCCGCTCAAACCGGGACGCAAACCACTGTTGCCTAAAACCGGGACCCTCAAAGCAATGCGCACGTTACCGCACACGCGCGCATACGCACCGCAGGGTTGCATAACAGCCTCAGTGATGAATTCAGACACGCAATGTATTTGTTCATGTTTTCCGATTGGTTAGGTGAGCATGTTTTCATGAAAAGAACATGATAAATGTCTACGCAACCACTGAAAACAGCTACTGTTATTTTAAACCGGGACAATTTTGTAGTGAATGTTGAAAACCGGGACATGTTAGTGTTTTAGAGATATTTGTTTCTGGGACGCGCAGCTTGAAAACAGAACAGTCCCAGCCAAACCGGGACGTCTGGTCACCCTGCGCCACATATGGGCAACTGGCGGCCCGAGGGCCTCATGCAGCCCCGATCTTCATTTAATGCGGCCCACAGGTTAATACTGATTATTATTGATTTCAGCAGTTACAATTCCAAACATGACCCGCTTTAATTCCGTCAGTCTATATTATAGTAGTACTAAAATGTATTTTTTAATGTCCAATGTATTTGTATTTAGGTTCATAAAGTTAACATGAGTTTATAACTAAATGTGTTTGAAATGAAATCAAAATGTTACATTTCAGGATTCCAATAAAAAAAATAACAAAAACTAATTCAGGATTCCAATTCAAAAGAAGCAAAACAAAACGCATCGTGATGTGTTTTGAGCTTGTAGATCTGCTATTTTTGCTTCTTTTGTATGAGATACTAGAGTGACAAAGTTGGACGTAGCAATATGCAATGTGGCCCTCTGGAGTGAAGGTGGAAATATAGTGGCCCTCTCCATCATCAAAGTTGCCCACCCCTGCCCTACGCTAACGTCCACTCTGATCCACTTCAATGGAGAAATATCGTTATCATTATCGTATCGCGTCGCGGTGGGAATGCACCTTAATCCTGGCATCCCTACTTTGGGCATGGATTATATCGTTGTTGTCGGGTGGAAACCTTCTATGTCCAAAACCTTCCTTTGTTATTATTTTAAAACCAATTTAAAGTAGTGAAAAATAGCTGTACAGTAACGATATGCAACAATACAAATAAAAATAACTATTCAAAAAAAACGTTAAAAAGAGCCAAGCTTGTATGCTATTTTTGCCATACGACACTAAAGGCCCTCACATAGAAAGTGTCAGACGCTCGTGTTAACAAACGCACCCAATACTGTTAACTGCAGCAGGCACACTGGAGGCGTCAAAAGCTATTTACGTGTCTAAAAACACAGTTCTATTGTCGAGCATCGACCACTAAAAACAACGTGTATAATGGCATAACACCTGTTTTCATTTGTTAAACTTGCATTGCAGAGTATGTGTGCTTGGGTTTTCACTTTTCAGTTACTGTTTGACCACTCTAAATTATCTTTTGACAAACACAAGTCATTGGATCGGCAGGTTGTGGACAAAAGGATCTCCATATTTATGCCTAAATATGGGCGCATCGGTCGGATCAGGGGTTCTGGAAAACTACCAATCCGACCGACGTGCCGCCCGGCAGGGTACTCCTCGAGTCTTCAGCGACGAGCACGCCGAGTTTGTTGTCGGACGGTTCTCAAGATATCTGAACAACAGTGACATGGACCAAAGATTTTGCATATTTATTGTAATTACGTGTAATTATGATGAACAAGCATTGGCACAGATCACTATCTGTCAGGGCCTTAAACACAATCTTAATCCCTCTATACTTAATAAACTACTACTTAGTTGACAACGGTTGACTCTTATTTCTCCACAAAACATAGGCAATCTACTACGGGTATTTCTCCCCAAAATAGGGATGCTAGGGTTCAAGTGGTTAACGATGTATGTTTAGTTGCATAACTAATGTGTCTGGTGCATGTGTTTCCTCTGTGTGTTTGTGTCATTTATATGCTGTGTGTGTGTGTGTGTGTGTGTGTGTGTGTGTGTGTGTGTGTGTGTGTGTTGGGGTGGGGGGGGGGGGGGGGGGGGCATACTGGGACATGTTGGGACATGTTTTTCATGCTGGAAAAACGCAACACCCCCAGATTATTTTATGCCCCCCTATAACAAAAACACCAAATGGTTCTAGTCTGAGAGGTTCTGAGACGCAATCACTTTAAAGTCTTATATCCTTCTGGTATAAAATAATTCATCTTTTCAAAATGTCATATGTTTAAAGCGTCAACCTATACACCTAACAACCTAACAAACTAAATCTTTAAGTCCCTCTTAATGCAAAAAAAGAAAAAGAAAATCCTAAAGGCCAACTTTTTACGAGCAGCTCTCGGTTTGTGCTTCAAAGATGTCCATAGGTATGTGCTTATTTGTATCTTTCATGTCACATGCATGCAGGCCCGGATTTATATGACATGAGGCCCCTGGGCAAGGGGAAATAAAGAGGCCCTCGTGCGCGCGCAAAAATTCCACCTCCGGTCCACCTGACCTGTGAACTCACCTCCGGACCGGCCCGTGCATAATGTGACTGTGTGCAGAGGTGTAATTTGACCAATATCTAGGGTGTTGCAAGGAATTAAGTGTGTCCACCCGCCCGCAGGGCGGGTGCGATTTTTTGGGGGTTTTACCCGTTTTTGGGTGCTTTTTATATCAATTTCGGGTGTTTATTCCCCACACAACAGTCTAACAAGGAGCTGCAGATAGCTGTTACTATTTATTTAGCATGCAGCGAAACACACACACACACACACACACACACACACACACACGGATACAGAATTGGAGTTTGCGTGCATGTGTGTAGCCTATGTGTGTGGAAAGTACCGGATACATAGAGTGGGCGGGCTTTAGACTGCACTAAGCTTTCAGAGCAGCTACATGCAGTGCGGCCAGCAGAGCAGAAGCTCTCAATAATAAAACAAAATGTACTGTAACTAAACACAAATATCACTTTATTTGGAAAAATGGCTTCCAAGTTCCACACCGCCTCCCTCTCCATAGACTTCCATGTAATTCATAGTGCACGGATCATGCACGCCCATGCCTAGATCATGCACCACGTGTGTGCACACTGTTCACAGCTTTCAAACAAAAAAATCCGAATGGAAATCCGTTCAGGCATTCATGAGCTACTAGCCATTATGTTTTCTTGAAATGTAAACAAACATGGCTGCCATGTTTGAAAGATGGGGTTGGTATGGGGGTTAAACACGGAATTTCGCGATTGCGATCATGCCTACTACATTTTTTGGGGTCCAAAAAAAAAATTTTTTTTTGAATTTTTTTTTTTTTTTTTTTTTTTTCTTTTTGAGGCCCCCCTCCCCTGAGGCCCCTGGGCGCGTGCCCACCCTAGCCCAATGGTAAGTCCGGCCCTGCATGCATGATGTGTGCGTGTGTGTGTGTGTGCGTGCGTGCGTGTTAGGGCATTCACGAATAGTGATTTTTAGTATTCGAATTATTTGACCTCAAAGTATTCGAATAGTCGAATATTCGACAGGACTGGCCAAACTGTCAAACATTAAGTAAGCAAGAGGTGAACATTGTGAAAATAGCCGATCTACATGCTCACAACGCCTCGCAACGTGAGGCATTGTGAGCATGTAGATCTGCTATTTTCACAATATTTATCTGCGGAACCGAGTCACATTAAATGTAATACCTACAATTCCAAGTGCTTGTCAGGGTGGGGGTCCCCAATTCAAATATGTTTATTTTGTGGGTCACAGCATTAACAAATTCATCCACCAGGGGAATTGACAACTCATTCTTATGACTTCCTAACTAGCCAAGCTTTATAAACTATATATTTTTTTAAAGAGAAAACAATAAAAACAAATAAAATAAGCGAATATTCGACTTCAGTGAACAACGTTGAATAGTGACTTTGATATTCGAATATTCGAATATTCGGTGAATGCCCTAGTGCGTGCGTGCGTGCGCGTGTTTGTGTGTGTGCGTACGTGTGTGTTACCTTCATACACTCTGTCTCATTGAAGGGAGGGCAGTTGTAGGGGTAGCTGATGAGTGTGGGCCCAGACTGAGTGTCAGAGCAGTCGTACCTCATACAGCTGGACACCCAGGTCTTCCCAGGCTGTGAACACACAGTGACACCACTGATAAAGACACACACACACACACACACACACACACACACACACACGTAGCAACAACACTAACACCACTGCTAAACTATCAGTGGTGTAAAGTAACTAAGTACTTAAAGGAGCTATAGTCAACTTTTCATTTTGGCCATTGTCAGACCGACACTTTGTTTACATCCTAGTCTATTCTTTGATAGTGTTAGACTAGGAGTGTTGGCCCGACAATGGCAAAAATGAGTATTTTATCATTATTTTACGCTTTTTGTGGTCATTTTTTAATTGAAACACATATATGAAGCTTATTTTTTTATAAAATATTTTGGAAACATTATTTTTATTTTAGCATCCGTTTTTCAAGAAAAAGTTGACTATAGCCCCTTTAAGTACAGTTTCGAGGTACTTTTACTTTACTGGAGTATTTCCAATTGTCAATACTTCTATTCTCTTCTAGTACTCTCTATTCTATTCAATACTTCTATACTTATATTCTATTCTTACTCTATTACTTCTACTCACTACATCTCAATATTGTACTTTTACTCCGCTACAATTATTTGCAAACTTTAGTTGCAGTATTGATACCTTTACTTAAAGGGGCACTCCACCACTTTTCAACCTATGTTCATATAATTGGTCCTCACTCAAAAATAGCTTTTTTTTTTTCTCAGAGGAGGGCTGTGGGCAGGTCAGAAACCCATCGTCTTGTGACATCATCGATTGCCAATCCAGCTTATAGAAACTGCAGGCTTTCTATTCCTGAAAAGTTGCAATTTTAAAGTGGAAGCCATTGTTCTCGCGATAATAAAAATCTAAATATTTCTTTAAAAAATATTGATTACATTTTTTTTTTTGGAAAATGACGATGGATTCTGAACTTCCCACAGCTCTCCTAGGAGACTTGGACTGAGTAGAAAAAAATTGTGATATTTTATCATGAACATTAGTGAGGACATATTATATTGAGACAGGTTGAAAAGTGGTGAACTACTCCTTTAAGTATAACATGTGAGTACTTTTTCCATCACTGAACACCACTGCTAAAGAATGAAATGCAACATGGAATGACGTGATGTGAGCTGCTGTAACGCTGTGAATCAGCTATCTGCATGGAAGCCTTGGATAAAAATAAAAGGTCACTCAAAATGCAGTTATTTTTATCCATAAAGCCCGGATAAAACGGGCAATTTCATTTTTTTAAAAGAAAACAATGATTCTCTACGACCTCATGCACACCAGATCCGAATTAGCCATGCGACGAGTGGCTGCGGCCGTGCGCTTTTTTTCTCGATCGAACCCAGTTCGATTCGTGCGTCTTGTTGCATGCGGTAAAAAAACTCATCACTCCTTTTATGACTCCTTTTGGGATCCGCAGCGCCGATTCCGCACATCATTGCACACCAAATCCAATGCGTTTTATTCATGCAGCAAATGAAAAAAATCACACCCGTGTGAAGTGGAGCTGTGTGTGTGTGTGTGTGTGTGTGTGTGTGTGTGTGTGTGTGTGTGTGTGTGTGTGTGTGTGTGTGTGTGTGTGTGTGTGTGTGTGTGTGGATCATGTGTACCGATTTTTGTGACATTTGAAGAAAATATGTAGGAAAAGGAGGAAAAAGGGTGTTTTGGAGAAAATTCAAGATGGCGGAAAATCTATCATGGCGCAAATGGGCGTGGCCTATATGGGGAGATGCGTCATGACCCAAGGAATCCAGGGAAAAAATATTTTTAATTTTCCGACCTACGGTTCAAGAGTTACAGGCCAAAACGTAAAGTGGGGTGTTATGGCGCCACCATGCGGCCAAATGACACAATTATTTTTTATTTAATCCTTGAAATCATTATGAACCTCCTCTCCAAGTCTTGAAACTCTAGCCCCTATGGTTTGCGAGAGACAAATAATTGAATGTGAGTTTTTGCGATTCCCATTATAAGTCAATGGGGAAAATTAATTCACTAATAAATTAATATCAATTAAACTATTGAACCTTTCTCTTAGCAAGTTACTAGCCCACGATTCCCGAGTAAGCCGGTCGATTTGACATATGGCGCGAGTGTGTGGTGGCAAAACTGTGGGACTAGTAGCGTGCCGAAGTTTAGGAAGTTCAGGCTACATACACACAGACACACACACACACAGACACACACACACACACACACACAGACCCACACAGCCACGTATAGGGAGCCTGTGCTTCACACAGCTCCAAAAACGCAACTGTCCTGTGTGCAAAGGGCTTAACCCTCCCTCCTTCCCTCCATGCTACCTTGTGCAGCACTATGGTTCCATTCTCTACCTTGTGCAGCACTATGGTTCCATTCTCTACCTTGTGCAGCACTATGGTTCCATTCTCTACCTTGTGCAGGACTATGGTTCCATTCTCTACCTTATGCAGCACTATGGTTCCATTCTCTACCTTGTGCAGGACTATGGTTCCATTCTCTACCTTATGCAGCACTATGGTTCCATTCTCTACCTTGTGCAGGACTATGGTTCCATTCTCTACCTTGTGCAGCACTATGGTTCCATTCTCTACCTTGTGCAGGACTATGGTTCCATTCTCTACCTTATGCAGCACTATGGTTCCATTCTCTACCTTGTGCAGGACTATGGTTCCATTCTCTACCTTGTGCAGCACTATGGTTCCATTCTCTACCTTATGCAGCACTATGGTTCCATTCTCTACCTTATGCAGAATTATGGTTCCATTCTCTACCTTGTGCAGGACTATGGTTCCATTCTCTACCTTATGCAGCACTATGGTTCCATTCTCTACCTTGTGCAGGACTATGGTTCCATTCTCTACCTTGTGCAGCACTATGGTTCCATTCTCTACCTTATGCAGCACTATGGTTCCATTCTCTACCTTATGCAGCATTATGGTTCCATTCTCTACCTTGTGCAGGACTATGGTTCCATTCTCTACCTTGTGCAGCACTATGGTTCCATTCTCTACCTTGTGCAGCACTATGGTTCCATTCTCTACCTTGTGCAGGACTATGGTTCCATTCTCTACCTTATGCAGCACTATGGTTCCATTCTCTACCTTGTGCAGGACTATGGTTCCATTCTCTACCTTGTGCAGCACTATGGTTCCATTCTCTACCTTGTGCAGGACTATGGTTCCATTCTCTACCTTGTGCAGCACTATGGTTCCATTCTCTACCTTGTGCAGCACTATGGTTCCATTCTCTACCTTGTGCAGCACTATGGTTCCATTCTCTACCTTATGCAGCACTATGGTTCCATTCTCTACCTTATGCAGCACTATGGTTCCATTCTCTACCTTGTGCAGCACTATGGTTCCATTCTCTACCTTATGCAGCACTATGGTTCCATTCTCTACCTTATGCAGCATTATGGTTCCATTCTCTACCTTATGCAGCACTATGGTTCCATTCTCTACCTTATGCAGCACTATGGTTCCATTCTCTACCTTATGCAGCACTATGGTTCCATTCTCTACCTTATGCAGCACTATGGTTCCATTCTCTACCTTATGCAGCATTATGGTTCCATTCTCTACCTTATGCAGCATTATGGTTCCATTCTCTACCTTATGCAGCACTATGGTTCCATTCTCGGTCACTTGCATACAGGAGATGTTCCTGCAGACCCCACAGCAGGTCTGCTGGTCTTTGGGTGGGATGTACACCTGATTCTGAAAAACAAACACACACACATCCATGCAAACTCTCTGTTTTAGTCTTCAGGGGTGGTGTACTATGTATAATATATGTTGTAGCATCAGACTGGTTTTGAAAAAGGAGCGCTTGTTTTCTTCGAGTTCATCACCCCGACTGCTCGGCGGTGCCTCTTGTGGCTCAAGTCCCCTTCGGCACCCTTTTCAATCAGACAGGTTTTCCAAATCATACTGTAGCATATCGTAGGCGTAGCATGTCGTCACTGTCGGGCAGAAACCTTGTATCTCCAAGTTTCAAACATATATGTTTTTTCGTTAAGTAAAGCCCTGCTTCACCATACAAGACTGTCGCACAAGACCAGCGAAAATAGCAGATCTACAAGCACACAACAACGTGCTTGTAGATCGGTGTTAAATTATTTATAGAGGGTTCCCACACATCTTTACCAATTAATTTCCAAAACTTTTCCAAAACTTTTCCAGAATTTTTAACCCGATTTCCAGGACTATATAACAATAATTCAGCTCAATAACGAGTTGCTTACTCCTATGCGCAATGCCCAAAGACAGTGGTTCTCAAACTTTTCAGGCCGTGACCCCCGAAATAATCATATTTTAACTGGGGACCCCGGCACCCTGACGAGCACTAAGAGTTGAGGGATTTTGTATAACACGTTTCTATTGTGAAAATAGCCGATCTACATGCTCACAGCGCCTCGCGACGCAAGGCGTTGTGAGCCTGTAGATCTGCTATTTTCACAATTTCTGCCTCTAATATTTGACAATTTGGCCCATGTTTAATTTGTCATTTCAGAGGCATTAACAAAATCAATAACCAAATGCAATGCATAGCTATTTTTTTCCAGGACCTTCCAGGACCCTTGATCAATTCCAAAACTTTTCCAATGATGAATATAAAACGAGTGGTTTTGGACACACAAAGGTTTCCAACCGACAACAACGATATCAATTCATTAGAGCTGTGATTGCCTTTCTCTGTGTAGTTTGCATGTTCTCCCCGTGTCTCCTAGGGTTGATACCCTCACAAAAACACGCAGTAATCCTGGTCTCAATAATGCCTCCCCCTGGCCAGCCGGGGCGCCTGATGGAGGGGAAAGGAACTGGTTGGAATAACGTGTTCCTTCCACGCGCTACGTCCAAACCAGGGAAATCCCCACTGTCAGGTGAAAAGAAGCAACTTGGACTCCTCATGCATAGAAGGAAGCATGAGGTCAGTCCGTTGTCTCCCCAGGCATGGCAGAGGGAGAGCAGAGCCCAGGATTACAGGTTAGATAATTGGCACTGGGTGAAAAAATGGGTTCCAAAAATCGTGGGATAAAAATTAAAGTAAAAAAAAAAAAGAACTGTGATATTTCTTAGCGTACAGGCTGGCAGGAGGCGGAGCAGTTGACGCTGGTGGTGCGTAGGTGGTAGTATCCGGTGCTGGGGTCCAGGGTGCGGGTGCACTGGGTGGTGCGGCAGAGGCCGTCCTCTCCCAGCTCCGCCAGGGTCTGCCCGGGACGCATGACGCCCGCCTCGCCGTCCAAGCACACCGCGTCGCGCACTGCAAACACACACACACACACACACACACACACACACACACACACACACACACACACACACACACACACACACACACACACACACACACACACACACACACACAGTTTACAGTTTACAGTTTAGGCATTTAGCAGACGCTTTTAATCCAAAGCGACTTACAATAAGCAGGTAATACATCACTATAATAAACAAGATAATATGTCAGTACATCAACAGCAATATAACAAACACACACAACACACACACACACACACACACACACACACACACACACACACACACACACACACACACACACACACACACACAAGACACAAGCACATGGAAGCACAGACACACACACATACACACGGAAGCGCGCGCACCCACGCAGGCATGCACACACACACACACACACACACACACACACACACACACACACACACACACACACACACACACACACACACACACACACACACACACACACACACACACACACACACACACACACACACACACACACTTGATTGATTGATTGAAGACTTTATTAGAAGTTTGCATAGGAAAAGGTACAGTTTCATGACGGTACAGTTCACTGGTACAAGGTCTACTGAAAGGATATCCTAGAAAAGACTAAGCTTATTTCCACAGGAAACCATTGAAGTATCTCATATAACATTGAATGACAGACGAATAGAACACAGTACTATGCAAATAGTCAGTAAAAAAAAAGAACAAAAAAACAGTAAGCCTATACAAGGGCTGCTGGGCTAGGTTTGTTTTTACCAGTTGCGAACGGCTGCTGTCTGTAAGTGGTTTTTTAGGGCGATTTTAAAGGATGCTAGAGATCCACACTCCTTTAAGACCTTCGGTAAGGCGTTCCACATTTTTGTGGTATAGCAGAAGAAGGAGTTTGACCCTTTCTTTGAGGTGACTCTGGGTTGAACGTGATCTGTGGCGCTGCCTCTGGTGTTGTAATTGTCACAATTCACACATCACATCACTCACACACACACACACACACACACACAGAGGACAGAGTTTGAGTTTATTTAGGATAGAGTTCTCAAATTCTGCCCGAACCTGACCCGACCCGCCGTGTTCGGGCCGGGTAGGGCCTAAAAGGTATGCTAATTGTTCGGGCCGGGCCTCGGGCTCAATGAAAAAAGAAAAGCCATTTTTTTTATTTGTTTAAATTACTTTTACTCTGTGATAGGGTTCTCAAATCCTTCCCCAACCCAACCCAACTTTACCAACCCGACGTTTTCGGGCCGGGTAGGGCCTAAAATGTATGCTAATCAATCAGGTCGGGTAGGGCCTCGGGCCGGCCCAGTTAAGGCCCAGTTAGGGCCAAGCCTTAATTCTCAGGCCCGTTGAGAAGTCTTCCTGCTGCCCACACAGAACAATATACAAACATGCAAAAAGACATAAACATAACTGTTTACAGAGGACATCAAAAATGAAGATGAAATACAATGAAACATTTAAACAAGGTTAACGCTCAAACAAAACTACGGTAAGAGGACAGATGGTGGGACACAGAGTGAGAAAACAGCCACCCTCCTCTCCTTTCACACACAACCCCTAAACACGCACATGCACACAAATGCTTACCACACTTGTATCTTCTACAAGAACACTGGTTCTGTGGGTCTACCATGGAGGCTCTGTCCAGTTGTGTTGTTTCCCCCTTCATAAAACACATGAAAAGGTAAACCTTAATAATAATAATAATAATATCTATTGTCCCCGAAGGGAAATTAGTCTTCACAGTCTGTTCAAACAAGAAACAACACATAACATACAACAACACAAACATATCACATAGACCATACATGGGCAACTGGCGGCCCGGGGGCCACATGCGGCCCCCACCTTCACTTAATGTAGCCCACGGGTTAATACCAGAATACTGATATATTATTGATTTCAGCTGTTACTATTACAACCATGACCTGCTTTAATTCCGTCAGTCTATATTAGTAGCTTAATGACTAGTATAGCAGTATTAAAATGTATTTTTTTATGTCCATTGTATGTATTTGTATGTAACATTTCAGGATTCCAATTAAAAAAGAACAAAAAATAATTCTGGATTCCAATTCAAAAGAAGCAAACATAGCCGATCTACAAGCTGCGCTGCGATGCGTTTTGAGCTTGTAGATCTGCTATTTTTGCTTCTTTTGTATGAGATACTTAGAATGACAAAGTAGACATAGCAATAGCAATATGCAATGTGGCCCTCTGGAGTGAAGGTGAAAATATAGTGGCCCTCGCCATCATCAAAGTTGCCCACCCCTGACATAGACAGATCATCAGTACCCCACTATACACAGAGAAACCCTCTTAGCGACGGGGTGATTGTTTAACACTCGCATGACTAACAGGTCATTTTGACCTGTTTTTGAGATTTAGAAATGGAATTAGAATGCTCAGGAAACACTCAAAACATTTTATTTCATATTTACAAAACGTCTCAAATGGTAGAAAAAAAACAAGACTTTGCTTGTATGATAAGGAAAAATCATGAATGGGAAAATTTCACAGAGTTTCCTGAGCAAACCTAAACCACCTCAAAATCTCAAAATCAGGTTCAGTCATGCGAGTGTTAACAGGTTGTTCAGTGCAGCGATGGCTGAGGAGACAGAACTCCTGCTAAACCCAACCTTGTGCCACTTCAAGGTTCTGTATCTTCGCTCTGATGGCAAGAGGTGGAAGTAGCGATACAGAGGATGATCAGTATGTGTCATTTATTATTGACAGTGCTAAGCGTGCGATGGCCTTGTTGTTCATATCAGCAAGTGTGGGTGATTCTGTAAAGACAGTGTCGAAGGACGGATGGATGGACGGACGGACGGACGGACGGACGGACAGACAGACAGACAGACAGACAGACAGACAGACAGACAGACAGACAGACAGACGGAATGATGGACCAAAGGACGGACGGACGGACGGACGGACGGACGGACGGACGGACGGACACAAACATTTTTTTATATATATCCATACATATACATATATAAGAAGATATTAGGATTGGTTAGAAAGCTAAGAATGTCCTATTTGCACTAGTAAACAAAAAAACTGAATTGTTTTCAGCTGCGTCAGTATTGTGTGTTTCAGCAGAATGGGTGAACCTACCAGGTCACATTTAGGACTGGCCATCTTCTCACAGGCACACTCTGGAAAAAGCAAAAAAAAAACTGTTTACGGAGAACATTATAATTAAAATACAATGAAACATTTTAATTATTAGAGAGTTGCGCCATTGCAGGGTCCATGTAACTGGAAATAGTGACAAATGCCCATAGACTCCAATGCGTTCCGTGAACTTCCAGTTCAGCGCTCTGTCACTATTCACCAATAGGAGTCTATGTAGAAGACCTGGCCTGATGAAGTGAACGGAGGTGGTGTGAAGCCCTTTGCACACAGTGGCTGGCTGCAGCCGTGCGACGAGTGGCTGCGGCCGTGCGTTTTTTTCTCGATCGAACCCAGTTCGATTTGTGCGTCTTGTCGCATGCGGTACATAACTCCTCCTTTTATGACTCCTTTTGGGATCCGCAGCGCCGATTCCGCACAGCATTGCACACCAAATCCAATGCGTTTTATTCATGCAGCAAACGGAAAAAAAAACACAACTATCCTGTGTGCAAAGGGCTTAACTCTCCAATAGAGGGCTCTGATTATAGGCAAACATTTTCAAACACTGAGTTTCAAACATGGCTCAAAGGGGAAATCCAGACCAAAACATATGCCCCCTTAATTTGCCTTTTTTCATGAATGTTCCTCTGTTATTGATGCTCCTCATCTGAGTTTTGACGACCACCTCCTCACTGCTAAAATGGGGCTGGTGCGACTCATCCAAAAGCGCTTATTTTGGCCGTTCCAAAGTTGCTTTTTTCTTCATGAATCGTCTATTTATAGTTCTCTGATACCACCCGAAGTGTTTATAGTCTACCACATATTGACCCGGATGAGAAACGGGCTGTAAACAATGACGCTGTTTCCAAAGCGAGATTCTAGAGTATCGTGAGATTTCCGGTTACTACGCTTTTAGCGTAACTTCTGTAGCGCAAAGAAGGCTTTGTCCTGCAGTTATTACAGCCAGTATATACACAACAAGGCATCTTGGTATACTGTAAATAAAAAAGAATAGCAGCAAAAGAATATAATCTAGTTAGTCTGTTGATCGCTAGAATCTAGTAGTATGAATGATAACGTATGCTTCTAGCGTAGTAAGCTTCTAGAATAGCTTTAGATACGTAGTTACGTTACGTGTCTGCGTAGCTACGTAGCTACGTAGGAAAGTAAACACAGCCGTCTTCTCATCGAGAACTACCAGTGGGGGTCTAACTCTCTCTTGGAACTATAAATATTACGAAAAAAGTAACTTTGGAACTGCCAAAATAAGCGCTTTTGGATGAGTCGCACCAGACCCATTTTAGCTGTAAGGAGGTGGTCGTCAAAACTCAGATGAGGAGCAACAATAACAGAAATCCACCAAACCAGGTAAGAATATTTATGAAAAAAGGCAGATGAATTGGTCTGTATTTCCCCTTTAAGAGGTTATCCCATCACAGCCATGCATCATACATGTTAGTATAAGAGTTGTACCGCATGTGTAGCTGGGACAGCACTGCTCTGGACTGGGTGAGGGAACAACAGACATCCCCACTGGACAGACAGCCGCAGGACACCTGTAAGGCTCACACACTAGACACACACACGTGCACACATGCACGGTTTAAGGTAAAAAACATTTCAAATCATTGTACAGGGTGTGTCTATGTCTGTGTTGCTGTCTGACTGTGAGGGTTCTTCACGTTGAAAAGGCTGAGAAGCCTGTTTTAGTGTATATAAAATGACTATACGTGTTCTTACCACAGTGGTACAGAGGGCAGCAGGGTTAGTATATACTTGTTCTTACCACAGTGGTACAGAGGGCATGGGGTTAGTATATACTTGTTCTTACCACAGAGGTACAGAGGGCAGCAGGATTAGTATACTTGTTCTTACCACAGTGGTACAGAGGGCAGCAGGTTTAGTATATACTTGTTCTTATGACACTTATGACAGTGGTACAGAGGGCTGCAGGGTTAGTATATACTTGTTCTTACCACAGTGGTACAGAGGACAGCAGGGTTAGTATATATTGTTCTTACCACAGTGGTACAGAGGGCATGGGGTTAGTATATACTTGTTCTTACCACAGTGGTACAGAGGGCAGCAGGTTTAGTATATACTTGTTCTTATGACACTTATGACAGTGGTACAGAGGGCTGCAGGGTTAGTATATACTTGTTCTTACCACAGTGGTACAGAGGGCTGCAGGGTTAGTATATACTTGTTCTTACCACAGTGGTACAGAGGGCAGCAGGGTTAGTATATACTTGTTCTTACCACAGTGGTACAGAGGGCAGCAGGGTTAGTATATACTTGTTCTTACCACAGTGGTACAGGGGGCAGCAGGGTTAGTATATACTTGTTCTTACCACAGTGGTACAGAGGGCAGCAGGGTTAGTATATACTTGTTCTTACTACAGAGGGCTGCAGGGTTAGTATATACTTGTTCTTACTACAGAGGGCAGCAGGGTTAGTATATACTTGTTCTTACTACAGAGGGCAGCAGGGTTAGTATATACTTGTTCTTACTACAGAGGGCTGCAGGGTTAGTATATACTTGTTCTTACCACAGTGGTACAGAGGGCAGCAGGGTTAGTATATACTTGTTCTTACTACAGAGGGCTGCAGGGTTAGTATATACTTGTTCTTACCACAGTGGTACAGAGGGCAGCAGGGTTAGTATATACTTGTTCTTACTACAGAGGGCTGCAGGGTTAGTATATACTTGTTCTTACCACAGTGGTACAGAGGGCAGCAGGGTTAGTATATACTTGTTCTTACTCCAGAGGGCTGCAGGGTTAGTATATATTGTTCTTACCACAGTGGTACAGAGGGCATGGGGTTAGTATATACTTGTTCTTACCACAGTGGTACAGAGGGCAGCAGGTTTAGTATATACTTGTTCTTATGACACTTATGACAGTGGTACAGAGGGCTGCAGGGTTAGTATATACTTGTTCTTACCACAGTGGTACAGAGGGCTGCAGGGTTAGTATATACTTGTTCTTACCACAGTGGTACAGAGGGCAGCAGGGTTAGTATATACTTGTTCTTACCACAGTGGTACAGGGGGCAGCAGGGTTAGTATATACTTGTTCTTACCACAGTGGTACAGAGGGCAGCAGGGTTAGTATATACTTGTTCTTACTACAGAGGGCTGCAGGGTTAGTATATACTTGTTCTTACCACAGTGGTACAGAGGGCAGCAGGGTTAGTATATACTTGTTCTTACTACAGAGGGCTGCAGGGTTAGTATATACTTGTTCTTACCACAGTGGTACAGAGGGCAGCAGGGTTAGTATATACTTGTTCTTACTACAGAGGGCTGCAGGGTTAGTATATACTTGTTCTTACCACAGTGGTACAGAGGGCAGCAGGGTTAGTATATACTTGTTCTTACTCCAGAGGGCAGCAGGGTTAGTATATACTTGTTCTTACTACAGAGGGCTGCAGGGTTAGTATATACTTGTTCTTACCACAGAGGTACAGAGGGCAGCAGGGTTAGTATATACTTGTTCTTACCACAGTGGTACAGAGGGCAGCAGGGTTAGTATATACTTGTTCTTACTACAGAGGGCTGCAGGGTTAGTATATACTTGTTCTTACCACAGAGGTACAGAGGGCAGCAGGGTTAGTATATACTTGTTCTTACCACAGTGGTACAGAGGGCAGCAGGGTTAGTATATACTTGTTCTTACTCCAGAGGGCAGTAGGGTTAGTATATACTTGTTCTTACTACAGAGGGCAGCAGGGTTAGTATATACTTGTTCTTACCACAGAGGTACAGAGGGCAGCAGCGGTCTGTGCTGTTGCCGTTGCCGTCTACCGTCATCACTTCTCCCTCTTGACACTGTGGGAGCGCCTGTGTACATGCACCACACACTGGGGGCACACACACACACACACACACGCACAGCCACACACACGCACACATGCACGCACACACACACACACACACACACACACACACACACACACACGCACAGCCACACACACGCACACATGCACGCACACACACAGTATGAGACAAGGTGCAACTGGTCGATTGGTTTTATGGCATACAGCTTTAACTCTCAAATACCTGGAACGCGCCCGAGTCGCGTTAGATTTGAACCACTTTAACCATTATTTTATGCTTTAACTATTGAAAAATAGCAGATATACAAGCTCACAGCGCGGCACCGAGTGCCGCGCTGCGAGCTTGTAGATCTGCTATTTTTGAAAAATCGTGAAAATGTGTGCAAGTCTTTGAATATTTCAATAATTGTAGGCCTAAATGGGTTAAAAGGGGTTTAACTGTATATCAATCCTTTACATTGACTAAGCAAGTGTTCAGTGCCTTGCTCAAGGAAACATCAACAGGAAATGTTTATCATTATTATCATTAGATATTATCATTAGATACCATAGGGATATATTCCACCATATTCAAGTCCAACCACATAATCATCTTGATGTGAACTCGTGTAGGCCTTTACACAACTTTTAAAATGGTTTGAAAGAGTGTTCCCTTAAGCAATTAAACATGAAGACCTTATCATGAAGTCAAATAGATGGAAGAGGAGGTGCAAGAAGTTAAAGCTATACTGTGTAAGTTGCTCAACTAGTGGTCAGTAGCGTCCGCGTCTTTCGGCCGTCACCCCCGCGTCACCCCCGCGTCTGCCTCCACCTCGCCGAGATCTATCTTTAGAGGGGTCCCTGGTTCCTGTGCGTTCAGGCATTCCGGAGAAACGGAGTGTTTCACCCGAGTATAGATAGAGACAAACGGGCGCTTACAAATATGGCCGCCCTATTGTGATAGCTAGCGACCCCACTTCAAGATGCGCTGTGATTGGCCGGCAGTGTATAACCCTCGCTGTGATTGGCCGGTAGTGTATGATGATGTAATTTTTGCGCGAAAACCGGACCCCGGTCAGGATCATAGGAAACATATAAAGAGAAGGCTTCAGAAGCTGAAAATAACGGAGTGGGTGTTCTAAAACTTTAGCGATTTAAGAGTTAGGACAATTTTAAGATTTGTTTTATAAAAAAAGTTACATGGTACAACTTTAAAAGAGAACATACAGGGTAAATCATAGTATAACAAGCATCAGATAAAAAAGCTCAGATCTAATATGTCATCAGATGAGCACCCCATAGGGCAGATATACTGTAAGTGGGCCCCCAAATAATTGGCAAAACACTGGGCTGTATTTTGATTGTCTTAAGTAGCAGCTCTTATGCCTTAACCTAAAGGCCTGTCCATACTGTCTCTGACCACCAAACGTTTCGTCTGAGAGTTCCGACTTTCGGACGTGCAGCTTTCTGAAGTATGGGTAATGCATTTCAGAAGATTCAAGTGACGTTATTTTGTAGTTGAACTGGAGTTTTCTGACGAAAACTTCGGTGGTCGGAGACAGTAATATGGACAGGCCTTTAAGTATAAGAGCTGGTACTTAAGACAAACAAAATACAGCCCTAAGACTATATTGATAATATAACATTTAAGCAGCACCGTGTAACTTTCCTCTTCTACACCAGTGCTGAAATGTTTACCATTGTGCTTGCTCTGGGGATAAATTGAATCTTCGTGTCATGACCTTTGACACAATCTAAATGTCTCAACCACCCCAATTGTACAAGTTATATTGTATTAACAGGCGCTGCTGCGTTGGTAACCAGGTAACACGTCCTTGGACGTGATAACGGGGCCTTGGTGCAGCACCACTGTAATTCCTATCAGGTTCCTGGATGTAATTGGCACCGGAACCCACTAGAAGTATTGACTGCTTTAACCAGTGAAAAATAGCAGATATACAAGCTCACAGCGTGGCACCGAGTGCCGCGCTGCGAGCTTATAGATCTGCTATTTTTGAAAAAGTCGTGAAAATGTGTGCAAATCTTTGAATATTATGTATTTTCAAAGCGAACGTTTGTTAACTCAAATTTTGCTTCTGGGTGGTCCCTGGAACTAAATATTTTGAGATGGGGGTCCTTCACATGAAAAGGTTTGAGAACCACTGACATAGTAGTCTCTCAAGAACAGACTAACTGAGCTCCAGTTAAGTGAAAAGGACCTTTTCTTTGACGATTGCCGGCCAGAATGCTGACATAGAAACATAGGTTTTTCAAAAAACATTAGAAGGATTCAAAAGACACTTATAGAATCAAATTTTCACGATTTTTCAAAAATAGCAGATCTACAAGCTCGCAGCGCGGCTCGCGGCTTGCGAGCTTGTATATCTGCTATTTTTTAATAGTTAAAGCATAAAATAATGATACACAAAATGTGTCCCCGTTCTGAATGGGTTAAACATGCTCTGAAAACTCACACACCCCACCCATCTGGCCACTTGCAATGACAGCCACCATGTGTTACAGTAAGTGGTTACAAAATGCTTTAGAGATTGTCCCTGATCCAGAAATGGTCGCTCTCCACCTTTCCTAGATCAGGGCCCTGCACTTGAACATCTCTAAAGCGTTTGCGGCCCATCCATCGTATCTGACCACTTAAAGCAGTGGTTCTCTAACTTTTTCATGTCAAGGACACCCAAATTGACACTTATCAGCCCGCGGACCCCCATTTGAAAAGATATGCCACGGACACCCATAAGAGATGATTTTTACAGCTAGCCGTGATTCCCAACCATTTTAATTTCAAAGACTCCCAGTTTGACATGATTTAGGGATATGGACCTCCATTTAATGGTATATTTCTATCTCTGAGACCCCACTTTATATATTAAAATCAATGTTAATTTAACTCTGAGAGTGTACAAATGGAACCAAATGGATCCGTTATCCATTTGGTTCCATCTGTATACTCTCTGAGTTACATACCCATAAGGGTCCATTTGGTTCACCATCATTGAGCTGGGGACCCCCTGGAACTCCCTCAAGGACCCCTGGGGGTCCCCGAACCCCACTTTGAGAAGCAATGACTTAAAGAACTCACTGCAGATGTATGCCAGACAGCAGCTTCCATCAGCCCTGGTGGCGATCAGAGTCTGGTCCTCCCTGCACGTAGGGACGTCTGACTCACACAGCTCTGGATCACACTCTGAGACACACAAATACATTTTAATACTACTATCTTATATATACATTCCTCCTATTGCCGCATCCCACTTCCACGCCCATTAACGCCCCCTTTACATCGACTTCAACTCATAGGTAGTCGGCGTCTAGGACGTAAGGAATACCGCCCCTACATGGTGACAGCCCTCCATTGGCTCATTCCCAGCTATGGGACCGGCGGATCCAATTTCAACAGAGGGGGGCGTAGCCACACACACACACACACACGCACGCACGCACACACACACACACACACAACCCCTAGAGAGCGCAGCCCCTCCGAGAGTGCAGAAGCGCGCGTGGAGAGAGAGAGAGAGAGAAAGAGAGAGAGAGAGAGAGAGAGAGAGAGAGAGAGAGAGAGAGAGAGAGGCACGTGCCCCTCACAGGCACAGTCAGTGAGGGGATGATGGGGGGGTGGAGAGTAGAGAGAGTAGAGAGAGTGAGCGGAGGGCAGTGTATCGAATTACAACAGAGGGAGGTGTGTCGTGTTTTCCACCGAACGTGAAGCCAGTTACACAACATTTGGTTACCCGTCGAATTATGTTCCACCTCTGCCTGGATCCTGCTATGCATTCACAGAGCTTTTCCTGTTAACAACGTGGCGAGGGGGGAGAGACAGGAGCGCCGCTTGCGGCGCGACTTTCTAGTACTAGACATTAAGCTACTAATATAGTCTGACGGAATTAAAGCAGGTCATGTTTGGAATTGTAACAGCTGGAATCAATAATATGTCAGTATTCCGGTATTAACCAGCGGGCCGCATTAAGTGAAGGTGGGGGCCGCATGTGGCCCCCGGGCCGCCAGTTGTCCATGTATGAACTAGGGGTTCAGAGTCTTGCTCAAGGACTCTTCCACACTAACTCTGGGGGAGCCCGAAATCAAACGGAGAACCTCATGGTTCCCATCCGGCTGCTCTACCCGAGCCACTGCCGCCCGCGCACAGTCGCACACGCACACACACACACACACACACACACACACACACACACACACACACACACACACACACACACACACACACACACACACACACAGCACAGCACAGCACAGCACAAACAAGGGAACGTTGTATTATCTAAATGTGCTGGGTTGTGAGTGTACAGAGATTCTTTAAGGTACAATTTGTGTTACCGTCAAATTTAGAGAACCAACAACTATCCGACCAGGCAGTTAACTGCATTTACCCGATACATATCGTAGGTCTGAGTAGTCCATGATCAGACATCCATGGATCAAAGTAACTTCCAGCTTGGGCAGGAAATGAACAACTAAGCTAAGCTACAATCAGTGTTCCTGTATCTTCACTGTTCAGAGAGCCTCTACTCACCACATTCATATTCAGGGCAGCAGGAGTGTTGTCTGTAGTACGACACCAGCTTCTCTCCGTACTTACACTCAGGAGGGACGGCGTCACAGAGTGTGTGGTTACAGACTGTAGAGACAAACGATGGACATACAATAAACCCATTCCCAAGATGTGCATGTGACTTATGGGGGCTAGTGTTACTGTAAATAGTATTAAAGAAATCACTGGCTTATTGTGTCTAAAGATATATATTTTTTTTAACTTTGTATTATTATTTAAACGTGCTAAAACGATAGAAAGCAGTAAATGAAAACATTTTAACACTCACCTTTTCTTTTCTCAAATTACAATCTAAAATATGAACCCTTATTGTAAAAAAAAACAAAGTTGTCCTTTAAGCGAAGTAGGGTAACAATTCCCTTCACAAGGATTCATGTTTAAGGGAAACATAAACTAAAATAAATAATTTGAAAGGCTACACACTAATTTAAACAAAATATGAATTTAAATTCTAGTGAACCTACCTAGTACCTATTGTACCTAATTAATTAAAATGTTGCTAAATGTGGCAGTAGGTGTGGTTAAGGTGTCAGCAGTAGCATAGAGCCAGGCCAGAGTGAGGCAGAGACCACCCAAACTGTCTTACGTGGCTATAAAGAACGTCCACACCTCACAAAGCTCAACCTGTAAACCAAATGGGACACAGCTAGCCTAACGTCACCTCACTCTAATTTCTGTAAACTGGCCGGCACATTCCATAGTCAGTTTGTCTCGTTTAGCTCGTCTATTTAACTTAAGCGCTGTGGCAGTGAAACATTAAAGCTGACATGATAACACAGGACGTTCAGTAGCCTTTATGACCTTCCAGCTAGCCAACAATCACTGCAAAGCAAAAGCACATTACAAAAAAAGCCCCCTCGACTTCCATTATAAAAAAATATTTAGGAGGGGGAAAAAAAGGTGGAAGGACTTCTTTGGCCTACTGGCGACATGCTGAACACCCCCACTAGGGCTGGGACGATATAAACATTTCATGTCACGATTATTGTGACCAAAGAAATTGCAATTTACGATATTATCGCGATAACCGAAATATTCCCAATAGGCCTATCCATAATCCTGGGGCGGAACATTTGCCAAAGAATTACAGATCTACAAGCGTTGCGACGCATTGTGAGCTAGTAGATCAGCTATTTTTTTTTTTTTTTGCAAAGAGATTTGGTAAATAGTGATAAAAGACTGTATCAAATACGTTATTTCCAGGTCCAATAATAGAGGGTTTAAATGGTACTGGATATGCAGCTCGGCAAATAAAAGGTGAATGACGGAGGATCATTTCACGATAAATTTAAATCTCCACGATAAGATTATTGTGAGTGTTTTTTATCACGATAAACGAAAATAACGATTATCGTCCCATCCCTAACCCACACACAGAACAGCCCCTTTAATAAAGTAAAGTGTCGTGCAAACGTCGCTCCCTGTGGGTTGGGTTGCTTACTGCAGGCTTTCCGTGGGCAGCAGCTGGTGTCGTCTGTGACAGCCAGGCTGACAACGATCTCCCCGACGCGACTGCACGTCGGCGCGGGCAGCGCGGAGCAGTTGTACTCCACGGGGACGATGGAGTCGTTGTCGCAGCGGTACATGCAGCAGCCATCTTTGGACGCCTTCCACACCTCGCCGTCGGAACGAGGCGTGCCGGAGCTGTCTGTGCAGGCTGCACACGCACGCACGCACGCACGCACGCACGCACGCACACACGCACACACACACACGCACACACGCACACACGCACACGCGCACACACGCACACACAAGCATGCACAAACACACACACACACACACACACACACACACACACACACACACACACACACACACACACACACACACACACACAGATTCTTTCTTTAGATTTTTCTTTACTAGAAGCTGGGCCGCCCTTCGGGCGGCCCAGCGTCTAGTCGGCGACCTGGCCAACTCGGGAACGATGTAAATAGAGAATGAATGCCCCGCCCTTTAATGCAAACCCCATTATACCTGTTGTCATAGGACCTGTTTTGACCATCTGTTTGCCTGTGTCCATTTATGCCCATATATGGAGATATCTGTATCTGTCTGTCTGTCGGCGTCCATTTTATGTCCATATATGGAGATCACTGCAGATATAGTTCTGGGTCCATTTTATGCCCATATGCCCATATATGGAGATATCTGTCTATTTGCGTCCATTTTATGCCTGCCCCACCCTTTAATGCAAACCCCAATATACCTGTTGTCATAGGACCCGTTTTGACCATCTGTTAGCCTTTGTCCCCACCCTTTAATGCAAACCCCAATATACCTGTTGTCATAGGACCCGTTTTGACCATCTGTTAGCCTTTGTCCCCACCCTTTAATGCAAACCCCAATATACCTGTTGTCATAGGACCCGTTTTGACCATCTGTTTGCCTTCTGTTAGCCTTTGTCCCCACCCTTTAATGCAAACCCCAATATACCTGTTGTCATGTTGTCATACTGGGTCCATTTTATGCCCATATGCCCATATATGGAGATATCTGTCTATTTGCGTCCATTTTATGCCTGCCCCACCCTTTAATGCAAACCCCAATATACCTGTTGTCATAGGACCCGTTTTGACCATCTGTTAGCCTTTGTCCCCACGCTTTAATGCAAACCCCAATATACCTGTTGTCATAGGACCCGTTTTGACCATCTGTTTGCCTTCTGTTAGCCTTTGTCCCCACCCTTTAATGCAAACCCCAATATACCTGTTGTCATGTTGTCATAGGACCCGTTTTGACCATCTGTTTGCCTTCTGTTAGCCTTTGTCCCCACCCTTTAATGCAAACCCCAATATATGGAGATCTCTGCACACACAGTACCGGTTGCGGAAAACTCTGATGTCAGACATCCGCTCCGCATTCGGGGATTCATTTTATGCCCATATCTGGAGAACGCGCGTGCCGGTGGGAAGAACGGTTCTCGAGATTCACATACATACATACACATTCACAGAGATTTTTTGTTGACTCCTGGCGTACGTGATGTCAGAGCCTTTTATGAAGTGACGTCACAATGAGTCAGCGATTGTGCCGATTTCCTCAGGAACAACAATGCCCATATGCCCATATATGGAGATATCTGTCTATTTGCGTCCATTTTATGCCTGCCCCACCCTTTAATGCAAACCCCAATATACCTGTTGTCATAGGACCCGTTTTGACCATCTGTTAGCCTTTGTCCCCACCCTTTAATGCAAACCCCAATATACCTGTTGTCATAGGACCCGTTTTGACCATCTGTTTGCCTTCTGTTAGCCTTTGTCCCCACCCTTTAATGCAAACCCCAATATACCTGTTGTCATGTTGTCATAGGACCCGTTTTGACCATCTGTTTGCCTTCTGTTAGCCTTTGTCCCCACCCTTTAATGCAAACCCCAATATATGGAGATCTCTGCACACACAGTACCGGTTGCGGAAAACTCTGATGTCAGACATCAGCTCCGCATTCGGGGATTCATTTTATGCCCATATCTGGAGAACGCGCGTGCCGGTGGGAAGAACGGTTCTCGAGATTCACATACATACATACACATTCACAGAGATTTTTTGTTGACTCCTGGCGTACGTGATGTCAGAGCCTTTTATGAAGTGACGTCACAATGAGTCAGCGATTGTGCCGATTTCCTCAGGAACAACAATCAGCTCCGCGTAAGGAGATTCCGAACGTTTCGCGCCGCTTCGGGAAAACCGCATGCCGAGTCGGGCCGAGGCCCGGCACTGCACTCCGCGCCGCAGCGGGGAACGCGCGTGCCGAATCTGAAGCCGGTGGGACGAACGGTTCTCGAGATACGCGGATTACAAACAAACAGACAGACAGACAGAGATTTGTCGCATTTATAGATAGATGATTGTGCATAATCATCATCTGTGTTACTCTGAGTGCAAACACTGATCCTCTATTGCAACTATACAGTCATGTAATTAACTCATCTAGTGCCACCACTAGATGGAGCCAACTCCTGCTCAGTGGCCGGCTGAAGCCCCATAGACGAGCGCTGTAGCTGCGCAAGCTCTGCTCAGCCGTGACGTGCGCGATGACTTTCGTGCGTGTCATCACTATGCGCCGGAAGGCCTTGGCTTCCATTACCTCTAGGCTAATGTTATTGTTAGAAGCACATTTTTCGGCTATTTTGCCGCGAATAAAGGCTGTCCTCTTCCAGAAAAGCATAGATTCAGAGAAAATGGGCTTCAAAGTTGGCCATCTGCATTGGATTACATTGAATAAATCGGCGGAATATACACTTAGCGATCGCGGTAAACAACGGCGGCCCTCGGACCACCTACAGCGTCAATAATCAGTTCACGGTAAGGACCAAAGCAAGCCGACGCTAGCTGACAAAATGAGCCGATCTATTTCGGGATCGGCACTCCGGATTGCGTCGCTAGCCAACAAAAAGCCGAACTAGTTCGGCCATTTGGCACTTTAAGGGTTTTAAAGATGCGGTGCCATAGTTTTGTACTTTTTCTGTTTTGTAGTTGAAATATGAGCATATAAGGTTATATTCTGGGACATATCTAACTAGTTATGATATTTATCTGGCCTAGAATATCACCTGATTTCAACCAACATAAATCCTGTCAAACAAAAAAGTCCATATTACGTCCTGGTAATGAGGTCAAGATCATCCCCATATGGGCTGTGATCTGTATCTGACCCCAATCGAGACGTCACTGATTGGTCACTGTGCTTGCTGGGCAGTATGTGTAAGGAGGGTATCTGCACATTTCTAAAGTGACAATTTAAGGACTTTTTAATACCTCTAAAATGACAAATGAAACATTGTTCAAATTGTCAAGTAATTAGAGGCAGAAATTGTGAAAATAGCAGATCTACATGCTCACAACGCATGTAGATCGGCTATTTTCACAATAGAACCGTGTTATACAAAATGTAATGCCTCGACTCTTAGTACTCGTCAGGGTGTGCGGGGGTCCCCAGTTAAAATATGATTATTTTGGGGGTCGCTGCCTGAAAAGGTTGAGAACCAGTGCAACAGACCACAACAGTAGCTCAGAGTACACCAGGCGTACCACACTTCTCCGGGGTGATGCAGAGTGCTGAGTAGGGCTGGTGCAGCAGGGTTCCCTCGGGGCACACGCAGCCTTCGCTCAGCCCAGAGCAGTGCTCTGGTTCTGGGTCGAAGTCCAGGCTGGGGCAGGACTGAGCCATGCAGGCCGGCAGACAGGCCTGGTAGCGCAGGGTTTCTGGACACGAGAACGCTGGGGGGAATATCAGAGAGAACAAACACTTTGATGCTTCATAACTTGCCTATGATATATATTTATTTCCCAAACAGTGGGTCGGGACCCATTTGTGTGTCACAGACCAATTTTTATGGGTCACGAGTCACGACTAGAGTAAAAAAACAAATTTTCTTTTCCTACAAAAATAAAATACATATTTCAAAAAATGGAAAATCTTTTTAAATATATCATTGTATTGTAGAAATAATACAATTTAAGAATTGGGCATCTACTGGGCTATAAAAAAAGGGGGAAAAAAATTAATTCTAAAACAAGTTCCTGGTATGGAATCGTCTCCAGAAAGATCTTGGTGATTTCGGACATGACTTGAGGTCTGTAATTGATTTATTCGAGATTGTTGTATGCTATCGTAATTTTAATGAATGAATACATACATTTTAATGAATGAATACATACATTTTAATGAATGAATACATTAATCTACATTTTTACTTTTATTTTTGCTTCCTTTACTATATCTGTATGTGTCTGTTTTACATGTTATGCCTACTGTGCTTTTTATGCATTAATCTGTTGTTGTGGTTTTCCCTAAATGCTCATCATGTTGTTCTTTTACCCTGCTCTGTAAAGCACTGTGTAACTACCGGTATGTCCAGAAATGTGCTATACAAATACATTCCTTATCATTCATTATCGTTATGCTCAGTTGAACTGAACTGAGAGTAATAGAACTGATTCACTTGACTGCTGTGAATTATAAATCCCATATCTTACGGCAGTAATCTGGACTCCTCCACTCAATGCAGGTGTTGAACTTGTGACAGGAAGCTGTATAAGCAGCCAGCGCCACACAAGGGTTGTTGACATACTCTGCATCACGAACCCACACCTCACAAAACGTGGCGGGGGGCACCTGCAAGAACACATATACATATACACGTATACATTAGCAAAATAATCGCATTTTAATCGCATATTAATATTTGACCCGAGAAGCATTTTTTTCAAGTAAAACACATTTTGTTGTACGAGTGAGTTTTTTAAATCTAAATTTCGCATCCACTGGGCCAAGCAAAGCGCTCTGATCGGCTACTTCTCCCTTTGCGTTTGTTGTCTCTTCTTGGTTGGTGCATCGCTATGATCGGTATGCCCGAAACTGAAGGTTCTGTGGTGCAAAAACTGCATGCGATTAAAATGCGTAATCTTTTTTAATCACGTACATTTTCTGTAATTAATTAATCGTAATTAATCAGTTAAAGTCCCAGCCCTAGTATACATATACACCTGCAAGAACACATATACATATACATGTATACAGTTATTGTGAGTGTTTAGCATATATATTTGTTGGTGTTTTAATCCAAAACATTGAACCGTTCAAGGAGTGAATATGAGTAGTTGGCCCAAAAGGGAACCTATAAAATGTGTAGGTTCCCATTGTATATGCGTAGAGTGTCATCTAACTCTGGGTTTACTGGGTTGCAATATTAATCTACACACTCGAGTGATACAATTACCATTGGTGCCAGACTTGAACCGTTCAGCTACATACGGAAAGGAACCTCTAACCCTGTCAGTGTTCATAGTTAAATCCATGCTGTAATCCATTGGAATTTACTGTATGTCACTGTCACTCCATGAATATGCACTCATCATGCACTAACAACACTTTGTCTTCCACTGTGAGTCTTCCTACGCATCTGACAGTTTAAAAATGAATCCCTTGGTCATGTTTATTTCATTTGTCTTTCTTTGTCATGTCCTTTGAGCAGAAATATTGGTATACTTGTATAGTTTGCCTCTCAATAAGAGTACATTTCTTCCATCTTTGTTTTCATTGCACTGCCTCAATTCAATTAGAGGCAGTGTCTCTATTCAATTCAATCTTTATCAGCAAACTCAGGTCCAAATACACTATATCACATGAACATTTACTTATAACTTGATATTCTATCATGTTGCAAGACAAGTACATGTTTACCATGCTGATGTAACGTAAAAAAAATCACACCAGTGTGAACTGAGCGGTGGTGTCCATTAATTTCAAGGTGTCTGTGTGTGTGTGTGTGTGTGTGTGTGTGTGTGTGTGTGTGTGTGTGTGTGTGTGTGTGTGTGTGTGTGTGTGTACCCAGCGGTATTGCAGGCCAGGCTCCAGACACACATAGACGCATAGACACACGCATAGCTACACACACGGTCACGCTAAGGAGACGGTGTGACCACCGCTCAATGATCAGAGAGATGGCGGCAGGGAAAGAGGCGTGCCATGAGGGGAAGGTGGGGGAGGAGGGTGGAGGTAGGGTGGAGCCAGGATGGACCTACGTAGGCGTGGCAGGGGGTGAAGGTGGGGGAGGAGGGTGGAGGTAGGGTGGAGCCAGGATGAACCTACGTAGGCGTGGCAGGGGGTGAAGGTGGGGGAGGAGGGTGGAGGTAGGGTGGAGCCAGGATGGACCTACGTAGGCGTGGCAGGGGGTGAAGGTGGGGGAGGAGGGTGGAGGTAGGGCGGAGTCAGGATGAACCTACGTAGGCGTGGCAGGGGGTGAAGGTGTGGGAGGAGGGTGGAGGTAGGGTGTGGAGTCAGGATGAACCTACGTAGGCGTGGCAGGGGGTGAAGGTGTGGGAGGAGGGTGGAGGTAGGGTGTGGAGGCAGGATGAACCTACGTAGGCGTGGCAGGGGGTGAAGGTGGGGGAGGAGGGTGGAGGTAGGGCGGAGGCAGGATGGACCTACGTAGGCGTGGCAGGGGGTGAAGGTGGGGGAGGAGGGTGGAGGTAGGGCGGAGGGAGGATGAACCTACGTAGGCGTGGCAGGGGGTGAAGGTGGGGGAGGAGGGTGGAGGTAGGGCGGAGGGAGGATGAACCTACGTAGGCGTGGCAGGGGGTGAAGTTGGGGGAGGAGGGTGGAGGTAGGGCGGAGGCAGGATGAACCTACGTAGGCGTGGCAGGGGGTGAAGTTGGGGGAGGAGGGTGGAGGTAGGGCGGAGGCAGGATGAACCTACGTAGGCGTGGCAGGGGGTGAAGGTGGGGGAGGAGGGTGGAGGTAGGGCGGAGGCAGGATGAACCTACGTAGGAGTGGCAGGGGGTGAAGGTGGGGGAGGAGGGTGGAGGTAGGGCGGAGGCAGGATGAACCTACGTAGGAGTGGCAGGGGGTGAAGGTGTGGGAGGAGGGTGGAGGTAGGGCGGAGGCAGGATGAACCTACGTAGGCGTGGCAGGGGGTGAAGGTGTGGGAGGAGGGTGGAGGTAGGGCGGAGGCAGGATGAACCTACGTAGGCGTGGCAGGGGGTGAAGGTGTGGGAGGAGGGTGGAGGTAGGGCGGAGGCAGGATGAACCTACGTAGGCGTGGCAGGGGGTGAAGGTGTGGGAGGAGGGTGGAGGTAGGATGAACCTACATAGGCGTGGCAGGGGGTGAAGGTGTGGGAGGAGGGTGGAGGTAGGGTGGAGGCAGGATGAACCTACGTAGGCGTGGCAGGGGGTGAAGGTGGGGGAGGAGGGTGGAGGTAGGATGAACCTACATAGGCATGGCAGGGGGTGAAGGTGTGGGAGGAGGGTGGAGGTAGGGTGGAGGCAGGATGAACCTACGTAGGCGTGGCAGGGGGTGAAGGTGTGGGAGGAGGGTGGAGGTAGGATGAACCTACGTAGGCGTGGCAGGGGGTGAAGGTGGGGGAGGAGGGTGGAGGTAGGGTGGAGTCAGGATGAACCTACGTAGGCGTGGCAGGGGGTGAAGGTGTGGGAGGAGGGTGGAGGTAGGGCGGAGTCAGGATGAACCTACGTAGGCGTGGCAGGGGGTGAAGGTGGGGGAGGAGGGTGGAGGTAGGGTGGAGGCAGGATGGACCTACGTAGGCGTGGCAGGGGGTGAAGGTGGGGGAGGAGGGTGGAGGTAGGGCGGAGTCAGGATGGACCTACGTAGGCGTGGCAGGGGGTGAAGGTGGGGGAGGAGGGTGGAGGCAGGATGGACCTACGTAGGCGTGGCAGGGGGTGAAGGTGGGGGAGGAGGGTGGAGGTAGGGTGGAGGCAGGATGGACCTACGTAGGCGTGGCAGGGGGTGAAGGTGTGGGAGGAGGGTGGAGGTAGGGTGGAGGCAGGATGGACCTACGTAGGCGTGGCAGGGGGTGAAGGTGGGGGAGGAGGGTGGAGGTAGGGCGGAGGCAGGATGGACCTACGTAGGCGTGGCAGGGGGTGAAGGTGTGGGAGGAGGGTGGAGGTAGGGTGGAGTCAGGATGGACCTACGTAGGCGTGGCAGGGGGTGAAGGTGTGGGAGGAGGGTGGAGGTAGGGTGGAGTCAGGATGGACCTACGTAGGCGTGGCAGGGGGTGAAGGTGGGGGAGGAGGGTGGAGGTAGGGCGGAGTCAGGATGGACCTACGTAGGCGTGGCAGGGGGTGAAGGTGGGGGAGGAGGGTGGAGGCAGGATGGACCTACGTAGGCGTGGCAGGGGGTGAAGGTGGGGGAGGAGGGTGGAGGTAGGGTGGAGGCAGGATGGACCTACGTAGGCGTGGCAGGGGGTGAAGGTGTGGGAGGAGGGTGGAGGTAGGGTGGAGGCAGGATGGACCTACGTAGGCGTGGCAGGGGGTGAAGGTGGGGGAGGAGGGTGGAGGTAGGGCGGAGGCAGGATGGACCTACGTAGGCGTGGCAGGGGGTGAAGGTGTGGGAGGAGGGTGGAGGTAGGGTGGAGTCAGGATGGACCTACGTAGGCGTGGCAGGGGGTGAAGGTGTGGGAGGAGGGTGGAGGTAGGGCGGAGGCAGGATGGACCTACGTAGGCGTGGCAGGGGGTGAAGGTGGGGGAGGAGGGTGGAGGTAGGGTGGAGTCAGGATGGACCTACGTAGGCGTGGCAGGGGGTGAAGGTGTGGTTGTGCAGCATCCCCAGGCAGTGGGAGCAGTCGCTGGTGGAGCAGTTGACCTCGCGCCGCCGGCTGTAGCTGACGTAGCTGGTGGTGTTGGGCACCTGCCAGCTGTCGATGAACAGCGCCGGGTCCTCGCCCTCGCCCAGAGAGCTGCCGTCGGGCAGGATCAGGTCATTGGACGGGTTCCCATCACAGCAACCTGGAGGGGGGAGGTTTTAGCACGTTTATTGCTTTAGAACCCTGAAATGATGTCACCTTTTTAGGGCTGCAAGAGGTGGATGTGTCAGTTTGTTTGTTTGTTTGTTTCTTCATTGGAAATGTAATTACATGATCGTGACCATGGAAACATTTTAGGAGAGTAAAGCCCCTATCAGAGTCGGTACCGCGGAAAAGAGCTATCCACCGCGGTGTAGTCCCAACACATCTCTCTGTTTTTACTATCAGATAGATCAGCCCTTCACCCCGTTCACTGATTGGTCGATCTAGACCAGTCAGTCACAGTGATAGGACTTTGTAATGACAACTAGTACCACATTCATGAAAAATAAAAACACTTTTGACCACAACAAATAGTGTAAGTGATAGGCTTATAGGCTCCACTCTATGCCATGAGACCTGCTAGGTTCTGCTGGGGAAACTGGACAACAGGGGCATTTCTGCCTAATAGACCCTATGGACAGTCTTTTTGGATCAATATAAGTAGGAAAATGAGCCTATAAGTGATTTAGGGCGGAGTTGTCCTTTAAGAGTTTTCCTCTCACAATGGACACAGTGGTGAACTGTAGTTTTCATTAAAACATTTTTTATATAAAGTTTTTACTGAATAGGTGCTTGGTCTACCTACCGGTAAGTTTTTTTTAATTTATTTTAAGATTACTATTCCTATGCATTTGATGTATTGATGTTGATGCACTGATATATTACCTTGCTATTGTAAATCACTCTAGATTAAAGGGCTTTGCACACATACGTGTTTTTTTCGCACAGAAAAAAATTACGATTATTTTTTTTTTAAAGAAAACAATGATTCTCTATGACCTCATGCACACCGGCTCAGAATTTGCCATGCGGCAGGTGGCTGCGGCAGTGCCTTTTTTTCGATCGAACACAGTTCAATTCGTGCGTCTTGTTGCATGCGGTAAAAACTCATCGACTCCTTTTATGACTCCTTTTTGGATCTGCAGTGTGGATTCCGCACAGCCTTGCACACCAAATACAATGCGTTTTAATCATGCAGCAAATGGAAAAAACGCAATTGTTGAAAATCGTGCCTGTGTGCAAAGCCCTTAACTTTTTCACTGCCAGATTATTTATTTATTTATTGGGTCTGGTGCCATCAAAAAGCGGCTTACCTTTGCGACGTTATAGTAGATAGATAGACATTTTTTTTCTTTTTTTTGAAGTGCCTGGTCTGCACTTTCGCAGACCAGGCAGCAGAGGGCGGCGTCATGCAAGAATTAATGTGAATTTGGCCGGTCTCGCTTGCCATACATTGAGATCACTCTCTGGCCACAGAGCCTCAGGGCCAGAGAAAATCAACACGGAAGAGAATTGGTCTCCGTTGATGTTAACGCATAATGGATTTTTAAGACCATCACTGCGGACGATGTGATTACAGTACACAGCGGCGCGACCCCTCATCAGCTTAAGGACATCAACAAGGTAAACAAACGAACAGCCGTATTGGCACGGCGCGACCTCGAGAATTGGGGCGAACGGGAACGTCCAAAGCAGTATAAGGGTCGTTTCATACCGTTATAAGGAGCCGACTAATTTCGGTTCGGGAGGACGCCCCGACCCGAAATTATTTAGGTTCGGGGGTGATTTCATCCATACTTTCTTAACGGTTAGTGCCCAAGTCGCTTGTAAATATTGGAGGTCCGTGGCATGACGACGTTTGTGGCCGATGAATGAGCATTGCATGGCGGATACATATTTGCCTTCCCTCGCGCTGCACACTGAATGACTGGAGGTCCAGTAAGTAGCAGCTCCAGCAGGCAGCTGCACCAGCGGGTCTTTTCTCTCTCACTCACACTCACAAACGCTCGGCTCGAGCTCTGTCAAAAACATTTAATCTACAAGCTCACATTATAGACGTGCCGCCTCCCTTGCTGCATGCATGTCATCACGCAGTCACAACTCGTCGTGGAAAAGGAAAACATATCAACACGGAACACTAGCAATTAGCAAAGTTGTGTTTAAGCTCTTCTTTTCTCTTTAAAACGGTCGGCGACGCGTTAGCAGCGATACACGCAGCAAAGGCGTGTGTGTGTGTGTGTGTGTGTGTGTGTGTGTGTGTGTGTGTGTGTCGCGCGCGCGCCTCCCAGTCCACCACTCTTCGTCTCCAGCCAGAGCCAGGCTGACTTGTGTCCGCTCTGCGATGCCCAAAAGACGGCCACACAAGCATTTGGAAGTCGGCGTGTCTCCCTCCCAACGACCGCTGTTTCCTTGGATTCACAGCCGAGAATATGAACGTGAAGCCGGGCTGAATGAATGAGCAGACACCGCTGAGTACCGAAATGAAGTCGGGAGGTCACAACATTTCGTCAGCACCGTAGAGCCGAATTTAGTAGGTTGACGCCCCCCCGAACCGGGGGATGCGAACCATATTTGGGTTCGCCTAGGGCCGAACCGAACTTAGTTAGGCTCCTTATAACGGTATGGATCGACCCTAAGAGTTAAGAGTGTCTGGCACCGAGTGCCGCGCTGCGAGCTTGTAGATTTGATATTTTTGAAAAATTGAGAAAATTCGAATTTTTACCCGATTCTATAAGTATCTTTTGAATCCTTCTAAGACTTTTTGAAAAACCTATGATTTTATGTCAGCAATCTGGCTAGCCATCGTCAAAGAAAAGGTCCTTTTCACTTAACTGGAGCTCAGTTAGCCTGTTCTTGAGAGACTACTATGTCAGTGGTTCTCAAACCTTTTCATGTGAAGGACCCCCAAAATGATATGTATTTGGCCACGGACCCTTATCTCAAAATATCTAGTTCCAGGGACCACCCAGAAGCAAAATTTGAGTTACAAACGTTCGCTTTGAAAATACATACTAGTCAAAAGATTTGCACACATTTTCACGACTTTTTCAAAAATAGCAGATCTACAAGCTCGCAGCGCGGCACTCGGTGCCGCGCTGTGAGCTTGTATATCTGCTATTTTTCACTGGTTAAAGCATTCAATAATTCTAGGCCTATTAACAACATTGATGTACAGGCAGAGAGCGGGTTAAGCAGTTATCGTCTGTTTCGTACAAAAACCTGGACAGAATACTAGACTCTGTGGAGTCAAACGTGGTCACAAAACGGTTTGTGTAACCATAACTGCCGTACCACAGAGGCCCATGGTGGGCAGCTTGTTGCCGGAGCTCTCCGTCTCGATGACCATCATGCCGGTGCTGTGGAACCACTGGATTTTGAGTCCAGCCGGGCTGCGGATCAGGTACATGTTCCCCGTGTCCAGAACCTCAAAGCCAAACTTCTTAAACCGTGGCCTGGCGTACCTGGAGTTAACATAGAGCTGAAACACACATGACACCAAAAAAAGTTGGAAATCGGGTTTTGTTACTGTAGGTTACAGAAGAAGGCATTGGAAGACGATATATACAGTATAGTGGAAGAAATATGTAACAAAAATAGGCTAATGTGTTCACTTCCCGCAGAAAGCGTGAAAATTTGCACCTAGGGGTATTTTTGTGCGTCGAATTAAAAAATTGACGGTCCCAAGCACTTTTCCCATGGGATCTGGTGGCTCTCATTCACTTACCATACTAGGGAAAAAAGACCCCCCAAAAAATCTTCTTTAAATAGCATGTGAGGGGTCTATGTAGGGGGTTTTCATCATTCTGAATCCATTGCAAGCATTTGTTTTGCACGAAAAACATTCCTTGGGCAAGAAATGGACCCTACACAACTGTGAAAAGTGATGACTCATCACTAAACCATAGTTTTAGAATCAGAATCATGAAAACCCCCTAGATAGACCCCTCACATGCTACTTAAAGAAGATTTTTGGGGGGTCTTTTTTTCCTAACCCTAACCCTATGGTAAGTGAATTAGAGAAAAGTGAATTTGAGAAAAGTGCTTGGGATTTTTGAATTCAGCACACAAAAATACCCCTAGGTGCAAATTTTCACGCTTTCTGCCGGAAGTGAACACCTTTTTCACATATTTCTCCCAATATGTGAAAGTAGCTGTGCCATGAATCATGATCAGGAAAGAAAGCGTCTCCAACCCTTCTCTGCAGTCGGTTGATCAGGACGTTGTTGGACTTGTGGGTGATGTTGAGGGCCACCAGACACAGGTTGGTGAAATTCCAAATGACCTTTAGGAAAGAAGCACAGAATTACATCCAACACCTAACAGCAGAATTAGTGCACCTTAGAGTTGGGAAATATGCTGGGAAAAATTAAGTGATATAGCAATATTGTAATAAAAAAATAAAAAAAAGGTTGTGAACTCACTGGCTCTGAGTCGGCAGGGCACTCCTCTATGGTGACACTGACAGATTCGTTCAGCAGTTGGGTTACGATGTAGGTGGCAGCCTTGTACACGGCAACGCTGTTCCCGTCAAACGTGATCACGCTGAGGTCTGGAAAGATGGAACAGCGGCCTGGAGGAAACAGGAAAACGTATGCCGAAAATGAGTTTCTGAAAGAGATTTATATCAGTGAAGGCGTGCATGTAAGCTACTGGTTGTGAGTAGGGCATTCACCAAATATTCGAATATCAAAGTTACTATTCGACGTTGTTCACCAAAGTCGAATATTCGTTTATTTTTTTATTGTTTTCTCTTTAAAAAATATATAGCTTATAAAGCTTGGCTAGATAGGAAGGCATAAGAATGAGTTGTGAATGCCCCTGGTGGATGAATTTGTTAATGCTCTATACCAGGGCTTCTCAAACCTTTTTAGGCCGTGACACCCAAAATAAACATATTTGAACTGGGGACCCCCACCCTGACAAGCACTTGGAATTGTAGGTATTACATTTAATGTGACTCGGTTCCGCAGATAAATATTGTGAAAATAGCAGATCTACAATAGTAGATCGGCTATTTTCACAATGTTCGCCTCTTGCTTACTTTTGGCCAGTCCTGTTGAATATTTGACTATTCGAATACTTTGAGGTCGAATAATTCGAATACTAAAAATCACTATTCGTGAATGCCCTAGTTGTGAGTGACTGTGCATGTGTGCATGTGTGCGTGTGTTCCTCACATGGACAATCCCATTTAGGGCAGCACTTGTCTCCGTTGACCAGTATGGCAAAGCCCAGCAGCCCGCAGTTTGGAGGAGTGGAGGAGTAGGGGCAGTTCTGAGTCTTGTTGAACAGAACCAACTGGTTGTTGACACAGATGTACTTGGTACACTTGTCAATGAACTCCTTATAAGGAGGCTGCAGGACACACAAAAGCACAATGGAGGACGATGTTATCTTAATGCTATTCCTAATGCTATATTTTTTTGTGTGTTTCATGTGACCATCCATCAGCTCAAATTATTTTGATCAACAGACTATCTGGAGAGACAACTAAATAACGAGGATTAGGTTGGTAGTGTGTAGACTAACTGACAAAGGTTTCAGAATAGCACTGATCATCAAAAGCGATTTTTTCATATTGCTAACTAGGGATGGAGAACGTTAATTATTGATAATGATCACCTTACCGATCCTGCTTATTGACCCGGGCTTTTATCGAGCCCACAATTGAGCGTTTTCTAATATTTCGCGGAAAGAATTTCCTCAAACTTTTTTTATCCAGTGACTGAGTTTGTGGCTTACCACCATCTGAAATTAGATGAAGATGACAAAAGTAACACGTATTTTTGCCTATCATTAAAACGACCATTCATTAATGTGTTAAATAGCTTTACTTTACATTTACTAATACAATTTTAGACAGACATGTTTGTGCCAGCGACGGTGCTTAGATTTATTTCTCGATCGCCTCTTTTCTTGATTGTTTAAACATGACTTGATTGGCCCCATGCTCGATAACAGGCTCGACAAGCCCAAAGCTTATTGATACCGGGTAATCGTTATCGAGTTTGTAACGGGTTCGGGTTTCGAGCTCCATCCCTATTTCTAACTGCCTTTATATCTTGCATTATACGCAGACATTATGCTAGATTATTTACAAAGGAACTCACAGTACACATCGTTGTCGGCGTTACGACCACAGATGTCGTGATGTCGACTGGCTGCTGAGTCGTGGTACGTGGAGGAACCGCTGCAGGGGGTGTGGTTGAGGGCTGCTCTGGCTCCATTGGTCCAGGAGGCGGGACCACCGGCGGGCCAGGTGTGGTGGCGGGCACCTCGTCTGGCGGTAGCGGCGCGACAGTCTTGGCTGTGGACGATGTGACCTCGACCTTTTTGGTGGTGACCCCCGTGGGGACTGCAGTAGAAACCGTGACCGCTGTCAGACCAGGTACGGTGGGCAGCGGAGTCGTAGAGGTGGCCACGCTGGGAGTTATGACGGATATTCTCGTCGTAGTTGGGACCCCCACCTCTGGCCTAACAGGAGGAGTCATACTTGGACTAGATGGCTCAACCACCTCTGGCCTAACAGGAGGAGTCATGCTTGGACTAGATGGCTCGACCACCTCTGGTCTAACAGGAGGAGTCATACTTGGACTAGATGGCTCAACCACCTCTGGCCTAACAGGAGGAGTCATGCTTGGACTAGATGGCTCGACCACCTCTGGCCTAACAGGAGGAGTCATGCTTGGACTAGATGGCTCAACCACCTCTGGCCTAACAGGAGGAGTCATGCTTGGACTAGATGGCTCAACCACCTCTGGCCTAACAGGAGGAGTCATACTTGGACGAGATGGCTCAACCACCTCTGGCCTAACAGGAGGAGTCATACTTGGACTAGATGGCTCAACCACCTCTGGCCTAACAGGAGGAGTCATGCTTGGACTAGATGGCTCAACCACCTCTGGCCTAACAGGAGGAGTCACGCTTGGACTAGATGGCTCAACCACCTCTGGCCTAACAGGAGGAGTCACACTTGGACTAGATGGCTCAACCACCTCTGGCCTAACAGGAGGAGTCATACTTGGACGAGATGGTTCAACCACCTCTGGCCTAACAGGAGGAGTCATACTTGGACGAGATGGTTCAACCACCTCTGGCCTAACAGGAGGAGTCATGCTTGGACTAGATGGCTCAACCCCCTCTGGCCTAACAGGAGGAGTCATACTTGGACTAGATGGCTCAACCGCCTCTGGTCTAACAGGAGGAGTCACACTTGGACTAGATGGCTCGACCACCTCTGGTCTAACAGGAGGAGTCATACTTGGACTAGATGGCTCAACCACCTCTGGCCTAACAGGAGGAGTCATACTTGGACTAGATGGCTCAACCACCTCTGGCCTAACAGGAGGAGTCATACTTGGACTAGATGGCTCAACCACCTCTGGTCTAACAGGAGGAGTCATACTTGGACGAGATGGCTCGACCACCTCTGGCCTAACAGGAGGAGTCATGCTTGGACTAGATGGCTCAACCACCTCTGGCCTAACAGGAGGAGTCATGCTTGGACGAGATGGCTCAACCACCTCTGGTCTGACGGGAGAAGGCAAGCTTGGACGAGACGGCTCTGGCGTTGCAGCGGGTCTCGGTGTGACCGTTGGCGCTCCGACGGCAGCTGAAGTCGTGGTTGTCCCCGGAACGCCCCCTGTCGTGGGGACTCTGAGGGTCACTCTCGTTGTTACCGGAATTCTGAGAGTTGTCCTGGACGTTATCACTGAAGGCGGTGTGGTCCTCGCGGTCGACACCACGCGGGTGGTGACTTTATCCATGTAGGTGGTTGTGGGTCTTGGAGTCGAGGTAGTGGTGTGTGTGGGAGCCCCGGGGAGGGACGGTGCTGTTGTTGCCCTTGTGGACACCTCAACTCTGCCGGTCATCCAGGGTACCAGCGGAGGCAAAGCGGCCGTCACTGGATGCAGGGTGACTGGTTTGATCGTTGTGGCGATGACGCCAGGCGGGGCCCTGGTGGAGACGGTGGTGGTACCAGGCACGACTGGAGGTCCAGGTGTCTCTGGTGTCCTAGTCGTGGTGGTTGGAAATTCTGGAACTCTGGAGTCTCCGACTTCTGGGAGAACAGTAGTTTTCAACGTGTAACTTGTGGCGGTTGGGATTTTGAGCGGATGCGTGGTTGTCGGAAGGTGAGGAATCGGGGTTGCGGCGCCGGGAATGACTGGGCCGGGAATGACTGGTTGTGTGACCGTGGTGGAGGGAATCTCCCAGTGGGGAGGACGCCATGGCTCTGTCGTTTTTGTGGTCATCGGGGCGATGCTGGATTTGTCTGTCGATGGCACCCGCGGTACAGTGGTGGTCTCCGTTGGTGACACCGGTGCTGTGGTCGGTTTGGTCGTGACAGAAGGACCCACGGAAATGGTGGCGCTGGATGAAATCTCGGAGGGTTTCTCGCTCGTGACCCCAGTGGTTCTTGTTGTTGTCGGAACGCCTGCAGACCAGGACGTCGACTCAGTATAGGCTGTTGAGGTTGAAAGAGGAACGCTTGTTGTTGTGTCCATTATCTGCAGAGGTGGGGACACAGTAGTCTTCATTGTTGTTCTTGTGGTTGCTGCCCCTTCTGAAGTCGGGGAAGTGTCAACATGTGGGTACGTCGTAGTTGTAGATGTTTGCGTGGCCGTTGGAGCAACGGGCAGGAGGTGTGAGGTAGTGGTTGCCTTTGTGGTCGGTAAACCAGGTGGGACTGATTCAGTGGTTGTTGATGGAGTCGCCTCCGAGGTTACAGGTGTCCTTCTGGTTGCTGTGTATGCGACGGTGGTGGTTTTGGGTACTGTAGTCTTCTCTGTAACGACAGCAGTCTCTGATGGCCTCAGGTGTGGCCTGTAGGTTGTTACCCCTGGCTCATGGGAGGAAATTATTCTAGGCGCTGTGGTGGCCGATGTGGTGAAAAAAGGCAAGGGGGCAGAGGGTTGTTTTGTTGAGGCCTCAATCCAAAACAGAGCAGTGATGGAATAGGGAGCCGTGGTGGTCTCTATCGTAGTGGTTCCTAAAGGGTCAACAGTAGAAGTCTGTACTGTAGTGGTCCACTCTGGGGGCATTGGCACAGTGCTGCTCCAAGCTGTAGTTGAGATTGGTTCTGCTACCTCTGGTCTAACGGGAGGGGGAATTGGTACGGTGCTACTTCGAACTGTAGTTGACACTGGCTCTACCACTTCTGGTCTAACGGGAGGGGGCATTGGTACAGTGCTGCTTCGAACCGTAGATGATACCGACTCTGCCACTTCTGGTCTAACGGGAGAGGGAATTGGTACGGTGCTACTTCGAACTGTAGTTGAAACTGACTCTGCCACTTCTGGTCTAACGGGAGGGGGCATTGGTACAGTGCTGCTTCGAACCGTAGATGATACCGACTCTGCCACTTCCGGTCTAACGGGAGGGGGCAATGGCACGGTGCTGATTCGAACTGTAGTTGACACTGACTCTGCCACCTCTGGTACCACGGGAGGAGTGAAGCCTGGACGAGACGGCTCAGGAATTGGTGGAAGCTCTGGTCGAGCAGGAGGGGGTAAGGTTGGAAGAGATGGCTTGGGCGTTGCAGGAAACTCCGGTCTAGCGGGAGGAGGAGAGCTTGGGTGAGATGGCTCAACCACCTCTGGCCTAACGGGAGGAGGCAAACTTGTACGAGATGGCGCAGGTGTTACAGGAAGCTCTGGTCTGACAGGAGGGGGAACAGTTGGGAGAGACAGCTCAACCACCTCTGGCCTAACGGGAGGAGGTGAGCTTGGACGAGATGGCTCGGGCGTTGCGGGCAGCGCTGGTCTGACAGGAGGGGGCAAGGTAGGTCGCGATGTCTCGGGCGTTGCAGGCACCTCTGGTCTAACAGGAGGAGACAGGCTTGGACGAGATGGCTCGGGCGTTGCAGGCACCTCTGGTCTGACAGGAGGAGACAGGCTTGGACGAGATGGCTCGGGCGTTGCGGGCACCTCTGGTCTAACAGGAGGCGGCAAGGTTGGTCCAGATGGCTCTGGCATTGCGGGCAGCAACGGAGCAGCAGAAGTGCTGACTGTTGGCGTCACCCTTTCAGGAACATCTGCTGGTGCCTTGGTAGTAACAGCGGTGGGTGTTCTCACTGCAGAAGTGGTTGCAGTGGATATAGTGGTTGTGGTTTTATCTGTTTGGGTGGCGTGTGGAGAGATGAATGTGGTGGTGGTGGTGGTGGTGGTGGTGGTGGTGGTGGTGGAGACGAATGCAGTGGCTTTGGTCGTGCTGACTGCTGAAGTGACAGCTGCAGGCGTGGGCTGGACACTGGGTGGCACCGTGGGCTGAACAGCAACTGGTAGCTTAATGCCTGAGCCCAAATGAACACAAGCACTATTAGAACAGTGTAAAAATGAGAGACTGACAGATGCAGTGCTAGACATACAGCATAGGGCAGTAAAGAGAAAGCAATGCAAAATTGTAATGAACGAAAATTCTAATAACAATAAAAAATCTTATTCAATGTTCAATCAAATTCGAACTTTTACATTTAAAATCTTGCTCAAAAACACTTTCATCAGCTGTTGTGGGAATGGAGCCTGCTGCAACCATGCAATTATACTCTAGAGCAGAGGTTTTCAACCCTTGGCCTTTTCACATTAAGGTCCATTATTTACTGACCACCATTTGATGACATTTAGCCTCTCAGAACCAAAAATGTGACTATTTTGTTATCGTTGGATAAGATTTAGTCCACAATTCCATGCTGTATTGATGTTGGTACCATATATATATATATTGAAAATAATCAATTCTTCTACATTCTCTAATTGTGTAGACTTCTTGTAAGTAATGCAGAAGTTAAACAATACTTTAACTCTTGGGTCCATTTGGTTTCATTTTACACTCTCAAGAGTTGAAGATCTATAAAGGTCCATTTGGTTACCAACCGTCCATTGCTTAGCTGGGGACCACCTGTCCTGGAACCCCCTTAAGGGTTAGGTGGTCCCCTGACCAATGGTTGAGAACCATTGCTCTACAGTGGGGGTCTTCAACGTTTTCAGGCTAAGGACCCCTTAGTTGAGAGAGAGATGAACCTTTTCATAGATTCCATATAGTTTCCATCGTTTGACAGCATAATCATCAGTATATTTTGGATTCATGTCAATTTGTGTTTTCAGATATTTAACCACTTGAACCGTCAATACTTAATAAACTTGACATTTCACTCTGTACTTGGACTGCTCTTTTTCCACTCTACACCAAACCTCTTTGCCGAGAATAGCCAATGTACAAGCTTGTAGATCTACGAGCTTGTAGATCTGCTATTTTTGGCTAAAGTTCTCCCAATATGGACACTAGGATTCAAGTGGTTAATATAAAAAAGGAGAAAAAAAAGGTTACTATCACACAAAGATTTGGAAGACCCCCTGTAGTAACTCTGAGGACCCCCTAGGGGTCCCGGACCCCCTGCTCTACAGTGTAAGTCTAGTGATACTTACAGTCCTCCACATGGACACATCTGTGGGTGAGCTCATCCAGGACCATGTGACTAGGACAAACAGGAAGACACGCCTCCACTCTGTAGGAAACAAGAAGGTAAAATGCTATTGTTATTATCCTAATAACAAAGGTTCTCTTTGCTCTGTAACAATAGTAGTAGTGTATTCATCTTAGTCAGTGTCTCTCAAACATTCATATCCCAAGGTCTCCCCTTAAAGAGGTACGTGGTGCCATAGTTTTGTACTTTTCTGTCTAGGAGGTTGACAGTATTTCATTTGACCCCCTGGTGTGGTTGTTATGAGCAATTATGTATTCCCTTTGTATTTTGGGTTTGTTCCTTGAGGCTGCCACCTTGTGGGTCAAAAGTGCCGATCCAAAATATGGGCATTCCCAGATATGTCCTTAATATTGATGACATTGGGACAGGGATCTCCATATATGGGCATAAAACCTATGTTAATTAGTAAAGCCAAACAGGGCCTTGGAAAGTTAGGGCCTGGGTTTGATGCCTGGGGATCTCCATATATGGGCATACGGGGGTACCCTAATAGGGCATCATCTGGGAATGCCCATACTCTATATGGACATTTTATCTTTTATTAATACTAGAAGCTGGGCCGCCCTTCGGGCGGCCCAGCGTCTAGTCGGCGACCTGGCCAACTCGGGAACGATGTAAATAGGGAATGAATGCCCCGCCCTTTAATGCAAACCCCATTATACCTGTTGTCATAGGACCCGTCTTGACCATCTGTTTGCCTGTGTCCATTTATGCCCATATATGGAGATATCTGTATCTGTCTGTCTGTCGGCGTCCATTTTATGTCCATATATGGAGATCACTGCAGATATAATCCTGGGTCCATTTTATGCCCATATATGGCCATATATGGAGATATCTGTCTATTTGCATCCATTTTATGCCCATATATGGAGATCTCTGTATCTGTCTGTCTGTGTCCCTTTATGCCCGTATATGGAGATCTTTGTGATTCTGCATCCATTTTATGCCCATATATGCCATATATGGAGATATATTTTTATCTGCGTCCATTTTATGCCCATATATGAGATCTCTGTCGCTTTTTGTTTGTTTCTTCTTTAAGCATATGGAGATATCTGTTTATATGCGTCCATTTTATGCCCATATATGAGATCTCTGTCGCTTTTTGTTTGTTTCTTCTTTAAGCAGAATACGCAGCCTGCTTAAATCTGCATCATTCAAGTCATCCTCCCAGTCCCACGCTTTGTTGCTTGTCTTATGTTTGTCTTGTCTCTTTTATTTTCTTTATCTTTTTTGGAGCGGACCCCATTAATGCAAACCCCAATATACCTGTTGTCATAGGACACGTTTTGACCATCTATCTGTTTGCCTTTGTCCCCACCCTTTAATGCAAACCCCATTATACCTGTTGTCATAGGACCCGTTTTGACCATCTGTTTGCCTTTGTCCCCTTATGCCCATATATGGAGATCTCTGCACACACAGTACCGGTTGCGGAAAACTCTGATGTCAGACATCAGCTCCGCATACGGGCATTCATTTTATGCCCATATCTGGAGAACGCGCGTGCCGGTGGGAGGAAGGGTTCTCGAGATACGCGGATTACATACATACATACACATTCACAGAGATTTTTTGTTGACTCATGTGGAGTACGTGATGTCAGAGCCTTTTATGAAGTGATGTCACAATGAGTCAGCGCTTGCGCCGGTTTCCTCCGAAACACCTGATGTCAACAATCAGCTCCGCATATGGTGATTCCGAACGTTTCGCGCCGGCGTACGTGATGTCAGAGCCTTTTATGAAGTGATGTCACAATGAGTCAGCGCTTGCGCCGATTTCCTCCGGAACAGCCTGATGTCAACAATCAGCTCTGCATAAGGAGATTCCGAACGTTTTGCGCCGGTTTCGGAAAACCGTGCGTCGGGTCGGGTCGAGGCTCGGCACTGCACTCCGCGCCGCGTCGGGGAACGCGCGTGCCGAATCTGAAGCCGGTGGGACGAACGGTTCTCGAGATACGCGGGTTACATACACGCAGAGATACATACACGCAGAGATTTGTCGCATTTATAGATAGATATACCCATATACATATATGGACTTAATATTAATGTTTTCGGGGAAGGTAGGGTGTAAATAAGAGTAAAGGGTTAGGGTTAGGGTTAGACATGACATCAGGGATCTTCATCATAAAAGGGATACCCATATACCGGTATGGACTTTTACATAGGTGATGTCACCTGTGATATCAACTGTGATGTCACAGTGACAAGGGAACCTACGTAAAAATGTGTACTTACTTACTGACTGACTGACTGACTAACTGACACAGTATGGATATCCAGGGTTTGATCTTTGATGAGGTGATATCACGTGATATCACTTCCTGTACTGACACAGACGAAGAATGTTTTAGGAGGGGGGAATCATGGCACCCCATCTTTAACTCTGACAGTGTACAAATGGGTTCATTTGGTTCCATTTGTACAAGTCTGTAACTCTGACAGTGTACATGACTTGTACACTGTCAGAGTTAGGATTTGATCCTAAACTGGCCGTTGGCCTCTGTTTGTGAGAGTAGCGTGGAGGCCTCTGTTTGTGAGAGTAGCGTGGAGGCTTGTGTTTGTGAGAGTAGCTTGGAGGCCTCTGTTTGTGAGAGTAGCGTGGAGGCCTCTGTTTGTGAGAGTAGCTTGGAGGCCTGTGTTTGTGAGAGTAGCTTCAGCTTGGAGGCCTCTGTTTGTGAGAGTAGCTTGGAGGCCTGTGTTTGTGAGAGTAGCGTGGAGGCCTCTGTTTGTGAGAGTAGCGTGGAGGCCTGTGTTTGTGAGAGTAGCGTGGAGGCTTTTGTTTGTGAGAGTAGCTTGGAGGCTTATGATTGTGAGAGTAGCGTGGAGGCCTGTGTTTGTGAGAGTAGCTTGGAGGCCTGTGTTTGTGAGAGTAGCGTGGAGGCCTGTGTTTGTGACAGTAGCGTGGAGGCCTGTGTTTGTGACAGTAGCGTGGAGGCCTGTGTTTGTGACAGTAGCGTGGAGGCCTGTGTTTGTGACAGTAGCGTGGAGGCCTGTGTTTGTGAGAGTAGCGTGGAGGCCTCTTTGGGGAAGCTGGTGGTTCTGACCTGGGAACGTCGCTGCACACTGCACCTGATGGGTCGCTGCACGTTCTGAAGCAAGGCGTGGAGCAGGAGTCGTAGCGCCACTGGCACTGAGGAGCTGCCGGGGTGTCTGGGCTCGGGCCTGGTGAAGATACACACAACATCTTTTGTGAGATAGTCGGGCCAAAGAGTGTCGAGTGAGCAAATTGTATTTAGTAGGGGTGTAACGATACATTTTAATAGCGATTCGATACATATCACGATACATGGTTGACGATGCGATACATGGACGATATTGGTTCATTCATGGCGATATGATACGATTCGATTCAATGATTTAAAATCGATATAGTAACTATTTAGCAAAGAAATTAAATCTGTGTGAAAGGTGTGGATAGTGCATGTTTTTAATGGAAACATGTATTATTATGGATATAAATAAGTAAACACAGTGATTATCTGCCAAATACATGGACATTGTATATTGACAAACCTGCACCTTGACATGAACCCAGAGATTACACACACTTATCGATAGACCAGTGTAGCTACCGGTATATGGAAAGGAAAAGTAATTAAACCCCTCCTTTTATTTTTTTTTCATTCTTAAAAATGCTAAACACAATGCACAAGTAGGTAGTATCGATACAATCGATTCTTTGCACTGCCGATTCAATACGATACAAAATCAAACGATACGATTCGATTTTAGCTGTTTTCATTTCGATATACTTCGGTTTTTCAAGTTAAAAACGATATTTCGATGCAGTTACTATATCGTTACATCCCTAGTATTTAGGTTCAACAAACAAGTTATTTTTTTCAACCCATGCATACAATATCCGCCAATATGAGCGGATGCCCGTATCCAGACTGAGATACCCTATCTCCAGACCATCTGTGAGCTACTGTATGTAAACCTTTGGGTACACATCAATCTGGCTAACCATCGTCAAATACAAGGGAACGCCCTCTCTGTTCTTTTCATTTCGTTCTGTTGCGTAGCGTCATTCAGAGAGTCTGTTCTAGAAAGATTAGGTACACACAGACATTAGTATAATTTGTATTAGAACCACAACCAAATACTGGGAAGGGTCATCCTTTTATATACTCTAGTGCTCTACTAATATCCTAAATAAAGTCTTTCCTACTATCTCTATCTGCTCTGTACCATTTGAGTATTTGTTTTGAGTACAGACCATACAGGAAAAGATGCAATAAGACTGCACCAAATACCAGAGCAAATGTGTCTTCATATTTTTGTTCTGTCTTTATAAGATCTTAGTGACTGTGAACTAAGGCTGGGCGATATTTGATATTCGATAACGTTGTTGAATACCTCGATATCGATATTACTCACGATATTAGTAAAAACAATTGCATTATATAGTTTTAAATGTATTTTTCTGCTTTAGGTCCACTGCCTGCATAACCCAGATAATGAATAGCATATCCACGTATGCACACTGCACAGTACACATAGAATAAAGACATTAAATGCCTTATTTCCATTTTCCAACAACAGTTTTATTGAAATAACCACACCTGGTTACAGATGGACTGCTTTTTTGCATGTGCTACATGCATGCATTGTGTGTCCGTTAATTAGTTTGACGCATACACCAATACCTCATTTCAAGCTGTCTTTGTCGATATGTATACCTCGAATGCTGATACCTCAATATAGGTACATTTTTGATATATTGCCCAGCCTTAAGCCCTTTGCACACAGGACAGTTGCGTTTTTTTTTTTCGTTTGCTGCGTGAATAAAACTCATTGGATTTGGTGTGCAATGCTGTGCGGAATCGGCGCTGCGGATCCCAAAAGGACTCATAAAAGGAGTGATGAGTTTTTTAACCGCATGCGACAAGACGCGCGAATCGAACTGGGATCGATCGAGAAAAAAAACGCACGGCCGCAGCCACTCGTCGCGCGGCTAATTTGGATCCGGTGTGCATGAGGTCGTAGAGAATCATTGTTTTCTTTTAAAAAAATGTAATTGTCCGTTTTATCCGTGCGGATAAACGCACCTGTGTGCAAAGGGCTTTACTGTGAACCACTTTGAAAGCTACAGTAACACTTTTGGGTCAATATATTGTACGCTTTTGAGTTAAATCAACGCTCCAGACTTTACGGTGCAGAACTCCACTAGCAGGGGAACGGAACACCTTGGTTGGGAGTCATCTGGACACTGGTCCTCCCCCTCCCTGGCTTCTCTCCTGCCAAGAATATGTGCAGCATTCACTGCTGTCAGCAAGAAACCCAATCTGCCATTGGCCAGCAGTCTCTAGCAGGACGCAGCAGGAGTTTTCCACCATTAACTAAGACAAATGTGAGTGTATATTTAGCAGCAATAATTACCCCCTGATCTTTTCTGAGCTGAATTAGTGTCTTGGGGGGGGGGGGGGAGACCTCACTAATGGCCTGACCTCTGACCCCGGCATAGAGGAACTGGTGAGCAGGTGAACTTTGACCCTCGGGATTGCACTTGAGTGCGGGGGCGTCGCACCAAATTCTGGGCCCCGGGTACAAGGATTCACTCCACATTTTGTGCTTTAACTATTGAAAAATAGCAGATATACAAGCTCACAGCGCGGCACCGAGTGCCGCGCTGCGAGCTTGCAGATCTGCTATTTTTGGTTTAGGTTTGGTTAGGTTTTTTTTTTTAAACCTAAGTTTCAATGTCAGTGGTGCTCAAATATTTTCATGTGAAGGACCCCCAAAATTATATGTATTTGGCCACGGACCCCCATCACAAAATATTTAGATCCAGGGACCCCCCAGAAGCAAAATTTGAGTTACAAATGTTCGCTTAAAAAGTACATATATTCAAAGATTTGCACACATTTTCACGGCTTTTCAAAAATAGGAGATCTACAAGCTCACAGTGAGCTTGTATATCTGCTATGTTTCAATAGCTAAAGACAGGCCCCTCCACCTTGGGCCCTAGTAACTCTTGTCCCACTTCCCCCCTCCCCTTGTGACGCCCCTGCTTGAGTGTGCTGAAACCTGTGGTCATCGTGGACAACTTTATTCTTACCTACGTATGTTCAACAGGGGTCATCGCTATGTTGGCTTGTGGTGGACATTTTGGTCAAATTAAAATTTTTGCCATGGACATACAAAACTAGTCTAACAATAATGTTACCAGAAACACATAAAGAGATAGCCCTGAACTAGGCCTGTAACTCTGAGAGTGTACAAATGGAAGCAAATGGACCCGTAGGTCCATCTGGTTCCAAGAGTTATGGTGGACCTTGCAAATAAAACATTTGAGAACCACTCTAGTACTAGTGGTCATAAATATGCCATAGTGTCGTAGTAAATCAGTGTCATACATATTCGCAAGAAGACCTTCCAGATTTGACGTTCAGTAATTATGATAAATGATGATAAATAACAACATTATAATGTTGTGTAAAACAGAAAATCTAAAATTTGCCAGGGACAAGACAATAAGGCTTTGCCACGGGCACATTCTGTCCATGTGCGGACATATTGATGAACCCTGATGAAATCATATTGAGCTACATTTTGTGGGTCTTTTGTTTGATATTATAGTGGCCATTTTGCAGGCCCAGGTGCATTGTGGTTAAAGATTCGTCTTTTGTTTAATTGTTTAATTAAAGTTGAGAGTAAAAGAGTAACATATGAACAGAGTAAGAGTAATAGAAAATAGAGGAGCTCTCTCTCTCTCGTGCATACACAAAACACATAATAGTTCCGTTTATCAGAGGATAAAGTTGCGATGCACTGAGGCTAACACCCACCCGTCATGCGGAACAGGGTGGCGCTGCGGTAGCTGGTGGTGTGTCTGTACTTGAGGAGGTGCAGGCGAGGAGGCGTGGCGTGGACGAAGAAGCCCGGCTTGGCGAAGGACTCCAGCGAGTCGAAGCCCGTGATCCACGTGTCCCTGTGGAGGATGAAGGTGGCGCCGTCCCAGAATGCCTTGCTCTCCTGCCACTTGGCCAACCTCAGCTGGCCTCCGGAGTCACGTGACAGGAAGTAGTTGGGTCTGTGGGCCGCCTCCAAGGACACCAGCGAAGGGTCTGGCGAGGATGGACACAAACGCACACATGAACACCTAAAATGTCTCTCGAAACAAACATATCGTCACCGTCTGGCCAAAACAGCTTAAATCCATTTTTGAGGTTTTAGATTTTTTGGCATAAATCAGGGCTATTGAACACCCTTTACATCTGAGTGTTGGTTGAAATAATATTGAACCAATGGAAAGTAATAAAAAGTGCTTGAGACAAAACCTCCACACTTTCTGCCAAACCAGCTAACTCCACCCGATTGGCCCTCTCTTTTTTTCATAAACATGTGCTATTGAACACCCTTTACGTCTGTGTGTTATTAGTAAAAAGCCCTTCGATCAAAACCTCCTAACTCCACTTGAGCTCATTTTCCCGCCCGACAGCAGAGATATGCAAGTGGTTCAAAGTGGCTCAAAGTTGATTTCTCTAGGGACTCTTTCTCTAGGTTTATGGGGGTCTAAATTGACCCTTGCAAGTCTGTAACTTTGACAGTGTACAAATGGAACCAAATGGACCCTGACAGGTCCATTTGGTTCCATTAATACACTGTCAAAGTTAAGGGGAGACCAGGGACGTGCTGGGCTCCTGATTCAGCCCGGGAAAAAGAGTTGGAGAGGCCCTCATTGCGCGCTATAGATAGCGCTGCTGCTACTCAAAGATTTGCCATTTCAGATCATGACAAGTGACAAGCCAATTACTGTACATGAGTTATATTTCGTCGTTGTCGGGTGGAAACCTTGTATGTCCAAAACCATCTGTTTTGTATTTATCATTTTAAAAATGATTTAAACTAGTGAAAACTGCCGATCTACAAGCACACAACGCCTCGCACCGCGAGGCGTTGTGTGCTTGTAGATCTGCTGTTTTCACTACTTTTGTGCAACGGCCTTGTATGATGAAGCAGGGCTTTGCTTTGCGAAAAGATAGATTTGAAACTTGGAGATTCAAGGTTTCTGCCCGACAGTGACGATTTACTTTGTTGGCCGCCCAGCCCCCAAAATGGAACGAAGGCCGAAATTTTATTAAAATGTTTTCCTTATGGCCGGCCGGGACCGGCCGGGAATGAAACGGCCGTTCGGGGAGTTGTCCCGCTTTTCTCAATGGCCAGCACGTCCCTGGGGGAGACCTTCACATTTCAAAGTTTGAGAAGCAGTGGCCTATGCTCTGCATGGCATATAAAAAGGTAGACTGTTATTAATCCTGTGGGTGAAATTCAGTTTCAGCTTCGCCCTGCTGACTGCTGCTCAGATGGTGATGATGACGAGCACTCAAAGGGATTCGTTAGTTTAAATGTCTTGCTCAGGGACGGACACTAAGACACATAATTGTATACTGGGTGGGCAAGAGAGGCATTACCATGACAGCTACTCTACTCACTGAGCTGCAGCCGCCCCAAGATATAGACTGGAATATTCTTCCGATAAGCTCAGACATTTCTGTATGAATGAGATACAGTGGTACAGAGCCTAGAGAACTGGGATGACATGCAGCTGGGCTTTGGACAGTTTTTGATGATGGTATATTGTGATATTTCTGTGATATCAAAATGTGTTACTATTCCAATTCTTTGTGTATTCATATTTTAATAATTCCCTTTATCGCTCTGTGTTTTTTTTATAACCTAACTTGTACTCATGTGTGTCTTATTCCTTGCTACTGTGACCAGGCCCAGACTGGTCACAGTCGGGAACAGGCGAGGAGAGTTTGGAGAAGATTAAAGCTACTGTAATCATTCATTTAGTCCCCACTCCTTTGGGGTATCTTTTGTCCCACACGTGGGATGTGTCCTGTGCATTTACCCAGTAGTAGAAGCAGTGGGAGCTTGTGAAAGACAGACAGGCCAGAGCGTATACTTTCCCTAACGCTGAAACGAGTATGCCTGCATGCTGGCGTATACAGGCCTTGGAGGCAACAGCCAGTCAAGTCCAATAACAACACTATTCTCAAAGTAAGCTTGCAATCTCGCCATGCTAAGGAGCTGCTACTACTGCTCATAGCTCAGGTTGCTGTATTAGCATCCAGTAAACCGATCCCTGGGCCTGTGTATGCCACACTGGAAGTCAACAGGACTCCGTGTCTTCAGCATCAGTGTTTTCATTGGGAAACACAACTCATTCCAAACACTTTTCCGTGGCAGGGGAAACAGTGGAAGGGGAGAACTCTGGCTGGCCAGCTTTCAGTCGGCGTCTGCAGGCCAAGGCCAGAGGAAACAAGCGTTGTTGTCTGAAACCTCTGATTCAACAGATTAGGTTGGAAAGGGATAGCTGGCTGCTACCGGGGCAAGTGCAGGGTGATGGGAGGGAAGCTGTGAACTACTGTGAATGAGGCGGAGTGAAGGACCCGTGGATATGAGAGGGAATGTCTGCGACAAAAGAGGTAAGGTCAAATTCAGAATATCTGAAGAGGGCACAGAGTGTGGACAAGAACTAACATAATAATCACTTGAACCACTTTCAACCTGGTGTCCCTATTTTGGGAACGTCAATGTAAGAAAACCTTAGCTTTTCTTTTCTTTACATTACATTTTTGAAAATATATATATATCTTTGTGGTTCATTTTGGTGTCTAATGAAATGCTTATACTCTACTGTACGTAGCATAAAAGGTTCTGTACCCAACCCATAGGGGACCAATTGGTTCAATGAAAAGTCTTCTTTCTAAGGCAGTGGTTCTCAACCTTTTCAGGCCGTGATCCCCAAAATAATCATATTTGAACTGGGGACCCCCCCACCCTGAAGAGCACTAAGAGTTGAGGCATTACATTTTGTATAACACGGTTCTATTGTGAAAATAGCAGATCTACAGTACATGCTCACAACGCCGGCTATTTTCGCCGGCTATTTTCACAATTTCTGCCTCTAATATTTGACAATTTAGCCAATGTTTCATTTGTCATTTTAGAGGTATTAAAAAATCCTTAAATTGTCACTTTAGAAATGTGCATAAACCCTACCCACAACTTTCCAACATCCCATCGGGCATTGCGCAGAAGTTGCACGGAGCTTCCGGCGCCGCAGCCGAGTGTGATCTACAAGCTCACAACGGCTGCATCTGCGACACGACGTGAGCTTGTATGTCTGCTGTTAACCGGAAGTGTGGTGCAAAAAATTCGCCAGTAAATTCCCGCGGAAAGAGGTGGATACACTTAAACTTTATGTTGGTCTGTTTACTGTTGAGTGAGAAAACAATGTTGAACTTTAAGTTATTCATCTGCCCCCCCCCCCCCCCCCCCCAAATAATTTGGGGACACCCTGGGGGTCCCGACCCACAGGTTGAGAATCACTGTTCTAAGGAAACACATAAAGTGTTTTGTGTTTTGTCCAGTGTGTTCAGCTCACCATGTGGCCGAGCTGTGCTGAGAGCTGGAGTGACCATGAAGGTGGACAGGGTGGGCTCTGCCAGGGTGTCCTCCCTCTGGAGGAGAACAGCACCGGTGGAGAGGTTGGCAGACAGCAGCTTGTCAGGGTCCTTGTAGCTCAGCAGCCTGTAGGGTCCTTTACCTAGAACTACAAAACACCAGCGTTCAGTGGTGTCAGTGGTGTGTGCTCACAACATGTCAAGGAACTCACAACATGTCATTTGGCTGCAGAGTGCAGATCCCCATCTAAAAGAAATATGTTGTGCAAGGGATCCCCCAGAGGCAAAGATTTGAGTTAAAAACATTTGCTTTAAAAAGAATCCCTGGCTAAAAAACAACAACATTTGAAATATTGATTTGATGGTCATATTAACCATAGGAAGTATTACATTTGTTTTTATTTTCACATGCATGCCATAAATTCCATAGGGATAGATCACACATGACATTTATGACATCATCAACTTGCGACAGGCATTTCCCCTATTGAGTGAAAGATTAGCTATTTCTCGAAGAAATAAAATATTTAAGGTGTTTTTAATTTTACATTGTAGTTATAGAGGACAATTATAATGTATTAAGGCATATTTGTCGTATTAGCCAGGGATCCCTTTAGAAAATATATATATATTTTGGATGATTTAAAAAACAATAGCAGATCTACAAGCTCATAGCGTGAAGTGACACTCTATGAGCTTGTAACCCCGCAAACTTTGAGAGCCAAAGTATAAATTAAAAATTGGTTCAAAACATTTTGCTACCCCCCCAAGAACCCCACTTTGAAAACCAATGCTGTACTTATTTATATTTGGAAAGAGACATAATACTGCCACCTTGTGGCCTTTTTTTGTTTACATTTTTGGTTCCATAATGTATATTTTGTCAAAACCTGATCGAGTATAGAAAGTTGTCATTCCATTTGTAACTGAACAGGCCTGAATTGCAGATGCAGATGTGACTGATTGTGTACCTATACATATACTTTTTTTTTTACATATACTATAAAAAAAAAAAAAAAAAAAGAATGGGAAAAACTACACAAAACTAAAAAAAAAAAAAAAAAAAAAACAGTAAAACATCAGTAAAAACAGATGTGTGTGTGAGTGTACCTTTGTTGTAGTATTCACAGTCGTACGCTGCCAAGAGAAGCACAGAGACAATGAATACACAAACTGTTTTCCATTTACCCTCTAAGAAGAAAGCCTGACTTTTTGCTGTCTAGGTCAGGGGTGTTCAATGTTTTCAGGCCAAAGACCCCTTAGTTGAGAGAGAGATGAAGCAGGGACCCCCACAACCTGTTCATAGATTCCATATCGTTTCATTGTTTGACAGCACAATCATCAGTGTATTTTGGATTCATGTCAATTTGTGTTTTCAGATATTTAACCACTTGAGCTGTCAATACTTAATAAACTTGATCTTTCACTCTGTACTTAGTCTGCTCTTTTCCCCCTCTACACCAAACCTCTTTGCCGGAAATAGCAGATCTACAAGCTCACAACGCCGGCGTTGTGAGCTTGTAGATCTGCTATTTTTGGCTAAAGTTCTCAGAATATGGACACTAGGGTTCAAGTGGTTAATATAAAAAAGGAGAAAAAAAAAGCTATCACATAAAGATTTGGAGGAACCCCTGTAGTAACTCTGAGTGAAGACCCCTGGTCTAGGTGACTAAGACGTGTTTTTCTTTTTCTCTGTATTCTGATAGCAATTATTGCTATAATGTTTGTTCTCTAACAGGGGTCTTCTCGTCTCTCCAGCTCTAGTAAAAAGAAAATAATCTCAGGTTGGATTATCAATTTCACCCAATCAGGAGAGAAAACAAGTGAAATGGACTTATTTCCTATCCGGATACATGAGGGTCTTTATTATTATCATCAAATTATTGGCTTAGGAATGCGACAAAAACAAAACAACATCTATGAATTCAAGTTTCCATGTGGGGCAATCGATAGAAAAAAAGTCATTTTGGGCGTGAACTATCCCTTTAACCCATTTAGGCCTAGAATTATAGCAAAAAATAGATCTGCTATTTTTGAAAAATCTTAAAAACTAGAATTTTGACCCGATTCTATAAGTGTCTTTTGAATCCTTCTAAGACTTTTTGAAAAACCGATGTTTCAGAGTCAGCAATCTGGCCGGCCATCGTCAAAGAAAAGGTCCTTTTCACTTAAATGGAAGTTAGTGTGTTCTTGAGAGACTACTATGTCAGTGGTTCTTAAACCTTTTCATGTGAAGGACCCCCAAAATGATATGTATTTGGCCACGGACCTCCATCTCAAAATATCTAGTTCCAGGGACCACCCAGAAGCAAAAGTTGAGTTACAAACGTTCGCTTTGAAAATACATACCGTATATTCAAAGATTTGCACACATTTTCACGACTTTTTCAAAAATAGCAGATCTACAAGCTCGCAGCGCGGCACTCGGTGCCGCGCTGTGAGCTTGTATATCTACTATTTTTCACTGGTTAAAACGTTCAATAATTCTAGGCCTAAAAGTATGGTTAATAATAGGATTGCACTGTTGTGAGATAATGTGCTTTATAATAGTTTGACAGTTAGCAAGATAAACAGCGGGTAAAGAATGTGGACTCACGGCACAGAGACGGGGTGCGCCAGTCCACCGGGATGCCATGGTGACAGCAGCGCTGGGCATACGCCGCCACACTGGTACAGAAACACTCGCAGTCGCCACCGCGGCTGCACCCGCATGTGTCTGCCAGACAGTTGGTATAGAACCAGGTCACATCCACCTAGACACAGAGGGAGGAGCGGAGAGACCTTAGTTCAAAACGCCACTTCTAAATGAAGAACAGACAATTAAAAATCAATTATTGGCAGTGTTGGGGAAGTTACTTTGACAGCGTAACTTGTACAGTTACAAGTAACTCACCATGGTAGTAACTTGATCAAGTTACAGTTATACCCCTGGAGAAATATAACTTGTAAAGTTTCAAGTTACATAGAAAAGGTAACTTGAGTAACTTGAGTTTTATGTTTTTATTATTATTTATTTTTTATTTATTTATTTTACGTTTTTTAGCGTTATATTGAGAATATTAATTTGGTGTACATGAAACAAAATATAATATCCTACAAAAAACATGCCAGCAGAAATATGCCTCTCAACTGAGTTTTATACTTTTATTTAACAAAGGTTGACATCTTTCTTTAGTAAAGTGTCCCTAAAATAAAATTCCACAAAAAAAAGAGGATCTGTTGAGGGTACAGTATGATATTTCATCTCAACTCTTGTAAAACTGTAACTGCCTTGTGCCTTGTATAGTGATGGTTACATCTTTGCTAGGTATTAATTAAACTGTTATGACATTTGATCGTCAATCTTAACAAAACTTAAATGTAAAATTATAATTTCGCTTGTAACTTCTTGTAACTTGAGCCAAAAATTACCTCAAGTAACTCAGTTACTTGACGAGTTTTACAGTAATATGAATGTAACTCAGTTACCAGCAAGTTACAGCAAAATGTAACTTAGTTACGTAACTCAGTTACATGTAACTTTAACTTCCCCAACACTGATTATTGGTGACTATTAATGTTATATTGAGTTCCAGTGTGCATTTTGAATGTCTTCACAAAAAGAAGACACAGAAAACAAACCTGATCAGAACAGATCTATGTAGCTTAAACTGTATGCTATTTCAAGTAGCACATTTCACACACTTGCACCTTACCTAAGCCTGTTATCATAACAATTCTAACCTATACTTTGTTGACCAGGGTACCATAGATCAGTGGTTCTCAACCTATGGGTCGGGACCCCCAGGGGGGTCCCCAAATTATTTGGGGGGGGGGGGTCCCCAGATGATTAACTTAATGTGCAACAGTAAACAAGCCAACATAATGTTTAAGTGTATAGCACATTTCTAAAGTGACAATTTAATTACTTTTTAATGCCTCTTAAATGACAAATTAAACATTGGCCAAATTGTCAAATATTAGAGGCAGAGTTGCGAGGCGTTGTGAGCATGTAGATCTGCCATTTTCACAATAGAACCGTGTTATACAAAATGTAATGCTTCAACTCTTAGTGCTCGTCAGGGTGGGGGGTCCCCAGTTCAAATATGATTATTTTGGGGGTAACGGCCAGAAAAGGTTGAGAACCACTGCTATAGATAGAGTTAGGGTTAGGTACTGTAGTTACAGTAATTGGTCCCCTCTTTTTTCCCTCCTCTACACCAAATGACTTTGTCAAATCTACAAGCTCACAACACAATGTGTTGTGAGCTGGTGTACATCGTCCAATTTTCACAGAATATTTGCCTGTTTTTGTAGAATGATCGCTTATTATGATGTGCCCAGAAATAGGTACACTACAGTGTTCATGTGTTTAAATGAAACTGATAAGAGCATGCTGCACCAATACTCACCACTGGGTGGCAGACTTGGAAGACCTCTCCGAGCAGGACTCCACATTGTCTCTTTGCAAAGGGCTCCCTGAGGGGGTTGAGGCTGCAGGGGTGTCTGATGTCTGGACTGTTCACACACTGAGGATGCGTGACGGACAGACACACACACACACACACACACACACACACACACACACACACACACACACACACACACACACACACACACGCACACACACACACACACACACACACACACACACACACACACACTTTTAAAAACTGTTCTCGGTTTTCTTGAATTATTATAATAATTGATTTATTAGTAATATAATATAGTCATAACTTGGTGTGTTTAGAACCTCTGTGAGTGTATTTAACACACATTCCATATCCACCTGTTTCCGCGAGAATTTACATCTGCGGGACACACTTCCGGTTAACAGCAGACACACAAGCTCACGTCGCGTCGCAGACGCAACCGTTGTGAGCTTGTAGATCGCTCTCGGCTGCGGCGCCGGAAGCTGCCCGCGCATTCTGCACAATGCACGACGGGACGTTGGAAAGTTGTGGATAAACACAAAGCCCCAACAAACAGAACCGTGTCTCGTCTTATCTGGTCCAGACACATGAATGCATAAGTAATCAGCCCAGGGAAACGACGGCTCCCAGAGCCACGTGCAGGGGCGTCACCAGGGGTAGGAAAGTGGGACTGAGTTACCAGGGCCCAAGGTGGAGGGGCCCTAGTAACTTTAGCTATTGAAAAATAGCAGATATGCAAGCTCACAGCGCGGCACCGTGTGCCGCGCTGCGAGCTTGTAGATCTGCTATTTTTTGAAAAGTTGTGAAACATGTGCGCAAATCTTTGAATATATGTATTCTTTAAGTGAACAACTTTTAAGTGATCAAATTTTGCTTCTGGGGGGTCCCTGGAACTAAATATTTTGAGATGGGGGGTCCTTCACATGAAAAGGTTTTGAGCATCACTGACATGGAAACATAGGTTTCTTGGCACACATTTTCACGATTTTTCAAAAAATAGCAGATCTACAAGCTCGCAGCGCGGCACTCGGTGCCGCGCTGTGAGCTTGTATATCTGCTATTTTTCAATAGTTAACATTCATGGGGGGGCCCCGCAGTGAATCCTTGTACCCAGGGCCCAGAATTTGGTGTGACGCCCCTGGTCAGGAGACCCATCTCCTGTTTCCGTAGCGCGAGGCAGCTTGATGTACAAGCATCCTGAATATGTGGCAGGGGCTTACCCACAACCCCACCCATGATGCTGAGCGGGTGCCAAGCAGGGAGTCATTGGGTATCATTTTTATAGACTTTGGTATGACTCGGCCGGAGGTGGATTGATTCCCCCAATCTCCCAGTGTCAGGGTGGACATTCTGTGAGCCTTGGTAAATGGTAAATGGTGCATTTATGCAGCGCTTTATTCCAAAGCCCTTTACATAGATTGTGCATTACATTCACCCATTCACTCACACATTCACACACCGATGGCGGAGGAAACCATGCAAGGCACCAACCTGCACATCGGGAGCAACTAGGGTTTCAGAGTCTTGCTCAAGGACACATCGACACTAACTCTGGGGGAGCCCTGGATCGGACTGGGAACCTTGCGATTCTCCATCCGGCCGCTCTATCGGCCACTGGGTACCTTACCCCACTATCGAACTTAACCTTTTACCTTTTAATGGTAACAAGAATAGATAAGACACATAATTTACCTCCACTGCGGTCCAGCTGTTTCCAAACTCCTGAGGTGTCGGGGAGTCGATGTTGTCTGGCGTCCGCATCTCGTTCACCGTCTTCAGGTCAAAGTTCCCACACAGACCACTGAGTTTGCCCTGAACACAAGAGTCAGCGCTCACACAGCATCAGTCAACACATCTGTCACCGCGACGTCCTCCACAACTACATGTCATGTCGTATAGCCTAAAATATTTTTTTTCTTCTTTTTTTTATCCCACGATTTTGTAACCCATTTTTCACCCAGTGCCAATTGCCTATGTAATCCTGGGCTCTGCTCTCCCTCTGCCGCGCCTGGGGAGACAACGGACTGACCTCATGCTTCCATATACATGAGGATCCCAAGTTGCTTCTTTTCACCTGACAGTGGAGATTTCCCTCGTTTGGACGTAGCGCGTGGAAGGAACACGTTATTCCAACCAGTTCCTTTCCCTTCCATCAGGCATCCCGGCTGGCCAGGGGGAGGCATTATTGAGACCAGGATTACTGCATGTTTTTGTGAGGGTATAAACCCTAGGAGACACGGGGAGAACATGCAAACTCCACACAGAAAGGCCCTATCGCCAACCCCACCTAGGGTGACGTGGAGGGAGGAACACGCCCCCAGTGCCCACAGCGCCCCCCGGCAGGAATCGAACCCAGGACCTTCTAGCTGTGAGGCGAAGTGCTAACCACTGCGCCACCGTGCCCCATAGCCAAAAATGTTTTACTGTATTGTAGTGTACTTTTTGTGCTGTTTACATTTGATTGACTAATAAGGTATAGTAAGGTAAACATATGAAAATCTGGGAACTAACATGTACTAAAGGTTTCAAATTCAACTCCCGGGGGAAACCTCATGAAGAGCTAATGAAAGTTTGGGTCCCATTAACATTACTATACAGGAAAAAAATAGCAAAATAAATCTGCTTTAAGTAGCATGTGAGGAGTCAAACTAGTTTTGCATGGAAAACATTCCTTGGGCTAAACACGGACCCACAAAACTATGATTTAGTGATGAGTCATCACTTTTGAGATTTGTGGGGGCCGTTTTTAGCCCAAGGAATGTTTTGCGTGCAAAACAAATGCTTGCAATGGATTCAGCATCATGAAAAACCCATAGTTTGACCCCTCACATCCTACTTAAAGCAGATTTATTTTTTGTATTATTTTCTTGTATAGTAAAGTTAATGGGACACAAACTTTCAGCAGTCTTTTTACGAGGTTTCCCCCGGGAGTTCGAATTTCAAACTTTTACTACATGTTATAACACACCTTTAGAAACAAATTGGTGAAGACATTTCTTGGTAACGATTTATTTCCCAGATTTGACAAATATATGAAAAAATGCCCTTACTGGTATTCATTCAATCAATCAAAACGGACTGAATTTGTATTGATTGTTGCAAAGCCAAAAATATTAAATTCCAATATTGTTTATTCTGGAAATCTGTGATGATTCAAAAATAAAATTAAAAAAGAAAGAAAAAAGAAACCTAATGCTCCATTAATGGTGGTAGAGTGGAGGTGAGGTCAAAGAATGACTCTTGCAAAATCAGGCTTTCAAAAGGCAGAGCTTCAGTGAGTGTCTCTCCTCACCTGCCAGCGCGGTCCAACCTGGATGTGGACGGTGGTCTTCCTGTCCCAGAGGACGGTCACGTCCTCCTCTGGGATGTGGAGGATGGTGAAGGAGCCAGCGGGCCAGATGAATATGTTCTGTCTCCTGTCAATCACACTGGACGGGTTCTACAAGGGAAACATAACCACGTGGTTGGATAGTAGCCTGGGGCCTTAGGGATAAAAAACGGTCATTTCGTGCTAATCAGTCTAAAAGCACCAAATTTTGCACAGATGTAGCCCAGGGCATGCTCTAATGATTTAGCTAGGGCGCCTGAGTCGGCGACCTTCCCGGGGTCGCCACAAGCGGACAAATCAGGAAGAAAATACCCAGATTAAAAATCTGCTTTAGTAGCATGTGAGGGGTCTAACTAAGGTTCTACCACTTTTTGTGGTCACATGTTCAGATACTGGATTCTGATTGGCTTAAAACAGTGGTAAATCAGTCAACAACCTTGAGTTGGCTCATGGACCCCGCCCACTGAAACAATTAATGATTGTAACTAACCTTGCAAGTTACAACTGTGTTTTCTTTCATTTATATGGTAGAAGTGGTAGAAAAACAATTTACCATTCGAGGGTTGTGGGTTGTTGGCTGATTTACCACTGTTTCAGGGTTGTTTGGCACTCCCTCTCATGGTAAATGTCTTACATTTGTCATGATTCTGAATCCATTGCAAGCATTTGTTTTGCAAAAACAACTTTCCTTGGGCTAAAAACGGCCCCACAAAACGATGGTTGAGTCATCACTTTAAACAGTTTTGTGGGGGCCATTTTTTTCTGGGTATTTTCTTCCTGTAGCATAGTGTATAGAAAGTCAATGGGAGCCCAACTTCATTTGGCCGCTTGTGGCGACCCCGATGGTCGCCGACTCGGGCGCCCTCCCTATATCATTAGAGAATGCCCTGAGCTACATCTGTGTAGCGCTGTGGCGCTTTTAGACTGATTAGCACTAAAAATACTTAAGGCCCCGGACTATAGGACAGAAGTATCTAACTTCAACTTTATTCTCAGATTTACAGCTGTAAAAAGTGGAATAAATTCTTTGTCGTACAAGCCCCCCAACAACTTTTCTACGACACATGGTGCAACGTTTTGGCAATATCGAAACTGCTCTGTAGCACTCATTGTCATACGACTCCTCACTTATATCTCAGTTGATAAAGTATTCTGTCCTTGTCGGGTGGAAAACTTGTATGTCCAAAATCTTCCTTTTGTTATTTTAAAAACGATTTAAAATAGGGAAAATAGCAGATCTACAAGCACGGTGTGACGCATAGTTATGTTTGTGCGACAGTCTTGGACTTTACTTTATGAAGAACTGAAAACTTGGAGATACAAGGTTTCTGCCCGACGATACACACACACACACACACACACACACACACACACACACACACACACACACAGTGAGAGCAACATTTTTGTCCACAAAATGACGAAGGTTGAGTCTCACCGGCTTCCCGCTGACGTCATCGAAGGCGATGAAGGACCTGCCGATGTTGATGAGGAGGGACTTCCGGCAGATGACTCCACTCTCGTAGCAGTCGACGTTCTCAGCCGTCACACTCAGCATTACATCACTGCTGCTCTGCTGGCCACAGGGGAAAACCTTTCTGATCAGGCTCTGCACGACTTCTATGTGCAGTTGGGCATTCACCAAATATTCGAATATTTGAATATTCGAATATCAAAGTCACTATTCGACGTTGTTCACCAAAGTCCAATATTCGCTTATTTTAATTTTTTTATTGTCTCTTAAAAAAATATATAGTTTATAAAGCTTGGCTAGATAGGAAGTCATACAAATGAGTTGTCAATGCCCCTGGTGGATGAATTTGTTAATGCTCTATACCAGGGGTTCTCAAACCTTTTTAGGCCGTAACCCCCAAAATAAACATATTTGAACTGGGGACCCCCACCTTGACAAGCACTTGGAATTAGGTATTACATTTAATGTGACTCTGTTCCGCAGATAAATAACGCGAGGCAACGTGAGGCGTTGTGAGCATGTAGATCGGCTATTTTCACAATGTTCGCCTCTTGCTTACTTCATATTTGACAGTTTGGCCAGTCCTGTCGAATATTCGACTATTCGAATACTTTGAGGTCGAATAATTCGAATACCAAAAAACACTATTCGTGAATGCCCTAGTGTGCAGTGCGTACTGTACCTCCAAGAGCTTTACAGTCTGGGGTCGTCAATGTGTCCCTGGCAAACACTAGGCCTTGTCTGTGGCAAATGTTAGATTTTCTGTTTTATAATGTTCTTATTTAATTCCCCAGGTTTTCTTCAGTATATGTACAGTATGACACTTATCGTCGTTGTCGGGTGAAAACCTTGTATGTCCAAAACCGTTCGTTTAGCATTTATCATTTTAAAAATGATTTAAACTAGTGAAAACAGCCGTTGTGTGCTTGTAGATCTGCTGTTTTCACTACTTTTGTGCGACTGCCTTATATGATGAAGCAGGGCTTTACCTTGCGAAAGAACGTACAAATTTGAAACTTGGAGATACGAGGTTTCCACCCGACAATGATGATATGTATCATGACATTATGGCAACTACTGTTGTACTAGTGGTTCTCAAATGTTTAATTTTCAAGGACCCCCTGAACTGAGAGTGTACATTTGTGTTTCTGGTAATATTACACATTATGTACTGTACCGGTATGTGTCTGTGGCAAAAATTTAATTTTGACAAAAATGTCCAAAAAACCAGCATGGTGTTGACCCCTGTTTACAATATTGAGACTATTATACTAGTATCAGGGGTGTGACAATATAGTAACTGCATCGAAATATAATTTTTAATTAAAAAATCGAAGTAAATTGAAATGAAAACAGCTCAAATCGAATCGTATCGCTTGATTTTGTATCGCATCGAATCGGCAGTGCAAATAATCGATTGTATCGTTACTACCTACTTGTGCATTGTATTTAGCATTTTTAAGAAGAACAAACAAAAAAGAGCGGTTTAATACAGCTACACTGGTCTATCGATAAATGTTTGTAATCTCTGGGTTCATGTCAAGGTGCAGGTTTGTCCATATGTGTTCAAATACAATATCCATGTATTTGCCAGATAATCACTGTGTTTACTTATATATCCATAATAATACATGTTTCCCTTAAAAACCTGCACTATCCACACTTTTCACACAGATTTCATTTCTTTGCAAAATAGTTACTACATCAATTTTAAATCACTGAATCGAATCGTATCGTATTGGCATGAATGAACCAATATCGTCCATGTATCGTAACGTCAACCATGTATCGTGATGCGTATCGTATCGTTGTTAAAATGTATCGTCACACCCCTAACTAGTATACAACATAATCAGCATGCAACATCAATGTGAAAAAGAAGTCAAAAAATGGCATCATACAGTAGACATCCCTGCAAATCACTTATTGATCCATCCATGAAAATGTTAGTTCACCCCAAATACTAGGGGAGTAACGATACATTTTAACAGCGATATGATACGCATCACAATACATGGTTAACGATACGATACATGGACGATATTGGTTCATTCATGGCAATACAATACGATACGATTCAATGATTTAAAATCGATATATTAACTATTTAGCAAAGAAATTAAATCTGTGTAAAACGTGTAAAAAATCTATTATTATGGAAGTAAACACTGTGATTATCTAGCAAATAAATGGACATTATATTTCAACACATATCAAACCCACCTTGACATGAACACAACGAACAAATACTTAGTTTCCATACAATCAATTATTTGCATTGCAAAACGATTCGATACCGATTACCGCATTTTAAAAACGATACGATACAATATAAAGCCAAAACGGTACGATATTTTGCTTTTGCAAATGATAGAGTAGATCATCGCAAAATAAAATAGTTTTTTTTTTTTTTCGATTCAGTTACACACCCCTACCAAATAACCATCAGCTAAATGTATAAAATGTGAATCAATGTGTGATTACAAAAGGTGATGTGGTTTGATTTGATTTGCGACAGAAGGTCGCATTTACACTGAGAAATCTTGTAGTCTGACTGTCTGTGCAGGAAGTGATGTCACGTGATGTCAGTGAGTCACAGTGATGTGGTACAGAATGACTCATATATGGGCATAAAAAGGATGTCACATGACATCACTTCCTGTACTGACAGTCAGACAAGCTATGAGATTTCTCAGGGTATAAAAGTCCATATATGGTCATTCCCAGAAAAAGAAAAAAAACTTTTATGCCCATACATGGAGATTTCTGATGTCATAAATCCCAGGCCGAAAATGAGAATGTTAGCGTACCCCCTTATGCCCATATATGGAGATCATCAAACCAAGGCCCTAACTCACCAAGGCCCTGCTTTGCATTACTAATTAACGTACGTTTTATGCCCATATATGGAGATTCCTATATTGTCAATATTAAGGACATTATTAAGGATATTATGTTATCAATATTAAGGACATATATGGGAATGCCCATATTTGGTAATGTCCATATATGGGCATGTTTTGACATAACATAACTATCATGAAGGGGTCTCCATATATGAGTAACTGGTCCCATATACATCACTGACTAGATGGCCAAGAATTGGCACGACCTCATGTCACCCTGAGGTCGCAAGTCACCCTGAGGTGTCTTACTAGTACTGTACCTTCACAAGGTAGACTTTGCAGGCGCCGATGTAGTCGTACAGCAGGCCATCGAAGGTCCTGTAGTGGCGGTCCCCGTAAGCCGTGCACATGGAGGGACAGGGCCGGAACACACACTGGAACGTCCCATGTTGGCACACGCTACAAAGACCACACCGCTCAGGCTGATACCATTCACCCTCAACTCACTGCCCACTTAAACCATTTAGGCCACTTTGTCGCGTTAGACTTGAACCGCTCGAACCATTATTCTATGCTTTAACTAGTGAAAAATAGCAGATATACAAGCTCACAGCGCGGCACCGAGTGCCGCGCTGTGAGCTTGGAGATCTGCTATTTTTGAAAATGTTTGACCCGATTCTTTTCTAAATCCTTCTTCTAAATGAGTGGTCAAGGCACATGTATTTGGCCACGGACCCCCCTTCTCAAAATATGTTGTTCCAGGGACCCCCCAGAAGCAGATTGAGTTACAGAAGTTTGCTTTGAAAAATATATATTCAAAGATTTGCAAAAATGTTCATGAAAAAAAAGAAAAAAGAGAAAAAAGCAGTTCCATGGTGCCGCGCTGCGAGCTTGTAGATCTGCTATTTTTGAAGAATTCTATTAGATTCTATTAATGTCTTCTAAATCCTTCTTCTAAATCAGTGGTTTTCAAACTTTCATGTCAAGGACTCCTCAAATTACAGCACATGTATTTGGCCGCAGACCTCCTTCTCAATATATGTTCTTCCAGGGACCCCCCCAGAAGCAGAAATTTGAGTTACCGAAGTTTGCTTTGAAAAATATATATTCAAAGATTTCCAAAAAATGATTGTTTTTCAAAAATAGCAGATCTACATACAGATCTGCGATTTTTCAATGGCTAAACTTAAGTATAAACTAATTCCCGGTCTTAATGCGTTAACACAAGTACGTTCTGTCACCCCTAATAGCCTCCCATCTTATCAGAAGGTAGGGTTTACATCTTATCAGAAGGTAGGGTTTACCACGGGCAGAAAAGTGTCCGCTCAAACTGCCAAAAGGTTTGAATCAGCGCTCATTGAGCTATTAGGCTGTCATCTAACATCTTCGCTGGCAACTGCTTGGAAGAAGAAGAAGAAGAAATGGAGGGATGGGAGAATGGCCAGGGAGAATGAGACAGATCTCTGGGAGAGGGCCTCCTTTCAGAGGAGGATGAGCCCTTCTGAAGGGGGTCATGAGTGAAAGAGCTGTCATACAAGGACGAGTAGTGTTCGGTGGGCCCCCGTATCCTGCGGAGAATTACAGTATGGATATCGGGTAGCCACTCTCACTCACTCTGACAATTGTACGACTCATCACTTCCAAGCACAATCACTCTGAGAAATTTGTCTTCATTCGGCCAGATATTGTCAGTGGCAAGGATAATACAAATTTGTGCTGCCGTTTAAAAACAGCAGGACAAATTGCATTTGGCAAACCTGTCCCGTCATATGGAGACAGACACATTTTGTTAACACGCCGTTCTGTTTTCAAATAATAACAAGAATGGTAAAGAGTATAATTCTTCTTCTTGAAAGCCTTTGGAAGATGAATGAATTACAGATTTGTATGTCTGCTGATTATTGATTTATTACATTTCACACTGACACGCTTGGCTTAACCCATTTAGGCCTATAAGATTATTTGAAAAAGTCGTGAAAATGTGTGCAAATCTTTGAATATATGTATTTTCAAAGTGAACGTTTGTAACACAAATTTGGGTCAAGATTCTAATTTTCACGATTTTTCAAAAATAGCAGATCTACAAGCTCGCAGCGCGGCACTCGGTGCCGCGCTGTGAGCTTGTATATCTGCTATTTTTCAATAGTTAAAGCATAAAATAATGATACACAATATAGTGTACCCGTTCTGAATGGTAAGCCTTGCCGAGCCATGAGGCCCATATGACTCGGCCGAGCCATGAGGCTCATAGCTTGGCTTGATAGTTGTCAAATAGGCAAGCTACATTGCCTATATCTGTTTTTTTTTTAATTAGTCTTAAAGTGTTCTTGGGTAGAGTTGTCCTGTATTGTCAGTACTGAGGGGTCTTTACAGTTCAAACTCACCACTGATGACATGGGGAGGACACCCTGTCCCCTGGGAAGTACTCTTTCCCCTTCCACAGGCAGGGACACGCCTCAGGCTCAAAGCACTCGTCACCATGTTTCAGCAAGCTGGAAGAAAATGCACTGGTTATTATATAGGCTATATATATATATATATATATATATATATATATATATATATATATCAAACATCTAATTTTCCAAATGTCTGTCTGTCTGTCTGTCTGTCTGTCTGTCTGTCTGTCTGTCTGAGTGAGTGTCTGTCACAGTGTTTCTCCTCAGTGGCTGGAGCAATTGATCTGAAATCGCATCACCATTAGCATATGAACACACCTAACATAACTGTGAAGCCCGTTTGTCACTTTCACAAATCATATGCTGTATATTAGCATTTTTATGGTGTATCTATATCTATTCTGCATCTAGCTTGAGGCATATCTATTCTGCATCTAGCATGAGGCAACATGTTTAACCAGCTCTGTGTGTGTGTGTGTGTGTGTGTGTGTGTGTGCGTGTGTGTGTGTGTGTGTGTGTGTGTGTGTGTGTGTGTGTGTGTGTGTGTGTGCGCAGGCGGGTGGGCGGGCGGGCGGGGGGGGTCTGTTGTCTGGCCCTGTTACAGATTTTGTCCAAAAATCATGCAGATCGGTACACAGTATCTCTGTAGCCATTAAACGAAACGGGTATTTCTTACATTGATGCTCCTACATATTATCATGCAAGCACCAGTTAAAGTTACTTTCCATCCCTCATATACTGTGTGCACAGTGCAGATCCCATAACCCACACACTGCACATCATTTCAGGGCTCATATCTTTGAACGGGTAAGGACTAGTATATATATATATATATATATATATATCTTTAGCTTTTTCTGCCTTTATTAGATAGGATACAGTAGTCAGGAAACGGGGATAGAGAGATGGGGAGTGACGCGCAGCATCGGGAGTGGAACTCGCAACACGCTGTCATTAGCAGCCTAGGTGCCCGGGCCGCCACGCCAGCTGGCCAGGCCATACGCTCGTTAAGTGACTTCCTGGCTCCCTGCAAGAAGACTACGAGGAGAAGTCACCCGGTGACGCGTTGGTGACCACGCCTATCCGCCATGACACTTTCGGTGGCAAAACTGGCACCGGAAGTTCGGTGAATAACATTAGCGTCTATAAGCTTCGGCTGGGACAGCTCATGAACAAAAAAATGTTCTGAACGATAGAGACCTTTGTTGTATAATCGCTCCAGGAATATAAAAGAAGTCACATCACAGGTATTTTTACAATCACTTGCTTTTCGATGTGCACAGTGCATAATTTTATTGAGGCAGCTAAACAGCAGCAAGTATAGTTTCTGTCTCGGAGCTACCGCGAGATTTGGATTCCAGACAGGGAATGGTGGAGAGTCTCGCGATACTAGCTAGTTCAGAAACTTAAATTGTGCTCTTTAGATGCCTCTATAATGGTATACAGTGTACTCACCGAAAAGCAACACAGCAGAAAACAATGTGTGACATGTTTTCTTTTATATTCCTGAGCTGAGTATTTTATAAAGGTCTATCGTTCAGAATTATTTTTTGTTCATGAGCTGCCCCAGCCGGCGCTCATAGACTCCAATGTTATTCACCGAACCTCCGGTGCTAGTTTTGCCACCGAGAGTGTCATGGCGGATGGCCGTGGAGCCAAAACACGCCCCTGTGTCCTTTCCTTATTTGAATTTCCTTGGCTCACTGGAATCTGAAGCGTTAATTCTGCTTTGATAGTAAAAATTGACCTGTGTCCAGTTTTCCTCTCTAAATCCTTAACCTACATCAGGGGTGGGCAACTTTGATGATGGAGAGGGCCACTATATTTTGACACTCACTCCAGAGGGCCACAATGCATATACAGTCAAAAATAGCAAAAATAGCTGATATACAAGCTCAAAACGTGTCGCAGTGTGACGCGTTTTGAGCTTGTAGATCTGCTATTTTTGCTATTTTTGAATTGGAATCCTGAAAAGTTAACTTTTTATTTAATTTCCAATGCATTTACTGTATATGTCATTAAGCTACTAATATAGACTGTAATTAAAGCGGGTCATGTTTGCATGTTTGGAATTGTAACAGCTGAAATCAATAATATATCAGTATTCAGATGTTAACCTGTGGGCCGCATTAAGTGAAGGTGAGGGCCGCATGTGGCCCCTGGGCCGCCAGTTGCCCATGTATGACCTACATGATGTACACAGTAACATCTTGAGGATGGATTAATACAGCGTTAGTGGTTCAGGAGGTGAGGCTGTCTTGGAAATGGAAGGTTCCTGACTCAATCTCTGGCTTAGTCGGGGGGCCTTAGGTTTTTTTTGTGCTCATCAATCTAAAAGCGCCACATTTTGCACAGATGCATCCCAGGGCATGCTCTAATGATTTAGCTAGGGCGGGGGACCTTTGGGGTCGCCACAGCGGCCGAATAAAGTTGGGCTCCCATCGACTTTCTATACGCTATACTACAGGAGGGAATACAAATCTGCTTTAAGTAGGATGTGAGGGGTCTAACTAGGGGTTTGTCATGATTCTGAATCCAGTGCAAGCATTTGTTTTGCACAAAACATATTCCATGGGCAACAAATGGCCCCACAAAACACCCACAAAACTGTGGCAAGTGATGACCCATCACTAAACCATCGTTTTGTGGGGCCCTTTGTAGCCCAAGGAATGTTTCGTGAGCAAAACAAATGCTTGCAATGGATTCAGAATCATGACAAACCACTAGTCAGACCCCTCACATCCTACTTAAAGCAGATTGTTTTTCTGGGTATTTTCCTCCTGTATAGAAAGTCAATGGGAGCCCAACTTGATTTGGCCGCTGTGGCGACCCCGAAGGTCGCAGACTCGGGCGCCCTAGCTAAATCATTAGAGCATGCGCTGGGCTACACGCACGCACACACACACACACACACACACACACACACACACACAGTTCAAATATGTTTATTTTGGGGGTCACGGCCTAAACAGGTTTGAGAACCCCTGGTATAGAGCATTAACAAATTCGTCCACCAGGGGCATTGACAACTCATTCTTATGACTTCCTATCTACTGTAGCCAAGCTTTATAAACTATATATTTTAAGAGAAAACAATACAAATTTTAAAAGAAGCGAATATTCAACTTCGGTGAACAACGTCGAATTGTGACTTTGATATTCCAATATTCGAATATTCGAATATTTGGTCAATGCCCTAACACACACACGTACACATTATTATAAATTCATATGCCATAGGTGTGACAGAGGGACAGCCGAAAGCAGGGCCACTTTCCGGAGCCATGCCAGGAAACGGGAGAGTTTCAGGGCTGGGCAGCTTTGGATGAAAAGGAGGGTAACACTCATTTAGCGACATGAGAAAACCAGACAATTAGGATTCTCAGAGATAGAGAGAAACAGCCTTTGTCCGGCTCCCTCTGTCCCCTTTCCACGCTGTTAGACGGAGCTGATAAGTATCTTGTAATATCCAGGGTTGAGCTACAGCCACTGGCGAGGGTTGCACACAATAGAGTGACACACTGAATGGTCCCGCCACAATCCTGGGCTTCATCGGAGTAAAGCTACACCCCAGATAAAACGGTGTTAACAGCTCCCTTTATCTACCCGCCAAGCCACTGTATCGATTACTTTGATCAAAGAATTCATAATAATTCATTCTTTCACACACGCACGCATGACAAGCAAATCCTCTCAAATGCCGCTTCAACGTTTAATTAAGTTTTGACCAAAAGGTTGGTTGTCATGACTCATCATGACACAAGTCACACTTGCAAATGAATTCCATCCTTGTCCCTTTTATGCCCATATACGGAGGTCCCTGATGTCATCAATATTAAGCCCATATCTGGGAATGCCCATATATGGACATATTGTGTCAATCTCTGTTGTTTTAGGGCGAGGTCTCTTCTCGCCCTTAGGGTGTCTTACTGGTTTTCTAAGTATAAGCTAGGCTTCGGAATAAGGTGCAGTCTTATACAGAATGAGTCTTTCATTCATGGGACTGGGTTACTCCCCCACTTGGTCCCAAAAAAGACTATATGGTAACAGAACCAAAAATATGTTTACATATTCTGTAACTATTAACCGAATGCCTCCATAGCCTATTAAACCTGTTCAGCCAAAACCCCCAATAGTATCAATGCCAATTCCCACAAATGGGATTTGTTTCACAGAACCTATTGTGGTTGACTCAAGCTCGCCCTCATTTCAGGCTTCAAAGGCTCTGAAAATAGCCATGGACTGTAATGTTCTGTGTTCTTTCACCACCTTGTATTGTGACTTGTCATTTCTGCCAAGAATGCGAGAGTCCAGGAGGAGCAGAATTAGCCTCACGGACCCCCTCCAAATGTCAAGGACAAGCACATTTTTCAAATACCAGCTTAAAATATTATGTGACATTTCTATTCACTGTACTGATTGCGACCGGCAGGTCGCAGTTACTATCAAAACCTCCACCGGCTGTCAGTCTGTCTGTCTGTCTGTCTGTCAGTCTGTCTGTCTGTCTGTCTGTCTGTCTGTCTGTCTGTCTGTCTGTCAGTCTGTCACGCCACGTCACACTTTTGCCCTACTCATATCTCCGCCACCGTTGCCCCGATCCATGCCAAACTTTGCACACACGCTCCTTGGCTGCCAAACCACAACCTCTCATTTCTCACATGCACCTCTTCTAGCGCCACCATGAGGCAGATTCTTGCAAGACAGTTTTTCGGACACTGCTCCTACAGATTTTGCCCTAAAATCACGCAAAGCGGTACACAGTATCTCTAAAGTCATGTCATCAACATGGATCTGTCCCATTTCCCATATTCCCTCCTGATTGGCTACCATTGCCTTCTAAAGTTTTGTGTATGCGACCTGATGGTCGCTTATCTCCCGATTAGGGAGTCTTACTAGTTTCAATAGAATACAACACAACAATCTATCTGCCATTGCAAGTTGCCCTCGCAGTGTGATATTGTCTGGCTACGCGAGGCTAGAAAAAGATGACAACTTGGTGAGATAAAGGAGAGAACTAGATGCATCATGTAGGCTAATGTAAATGTAGCTAAATGTATTAAATTATTGTGTCAGGATGACTATAGGCAGATGGTTTGTCAGGTGAACAGGTTGGTTTCAATTTAACAGGCACTGGATCTTAAATCTTTTGACTATTTTTGTATTATTGTTTTACTATTGTTTATATTGTATATTGGTGAATGTGCTGTTGAAGTGTCTGTACAGCACTTTGGTACAAAGAAAGTTGGTTTTAAATGTGCTCTATAAATGTTTCTTTTCTACCCCTTTGTCAAGGTTGAGAAGCACCCTCCAGTAACAGCTAAATGTTTTAAAAGAAGGTTATTCTTCTTTAAAACTGCACTAGGTAAACGGTGCATATAATGCCTTTATCCAAGGCGCTCTACATTGACTGTGCATTACATTCACCCATTCACACACATTCATACACCAATGGCAGAGGAAACCATGCAAGGCACCAACCTGCTCACCGGGAGCAACTAGGGGTTCAGAGTCTTGCGTCACCAGGCTTTCCACTGGGGGAAAGCCTGGTCTTCGTTTACTAAACGGGTTGTTTGATCCGGTCTAGACCGGATGGTATCCTACGTCATTTTGTATTCAAAACGGACTACACTTTGGCAGGAAACACCAAACCGGAAACAGTTTCAACCCAGTAGCGCATGCGCAAGTAGTGGTTAAAACTGTTTCCGGTTTGGTGTTTCCTGCCAAACTGTAGTCCGTTTTGAATACAAAATGACGTAGGATACCATCCGCTCCCGACCGGATCAAAAGCCCAAAATTGGAAGCCGTCCCAGGCTAGGGGTTCAGAGTCTTGCTCAAGGACACTTTGACATTAACTCTGGGGGAGCCTGGGATCGAACTGGGAACCTTCCGGTTCCCAAGCAGCCACTCTGACCTACTGTGTATGAACTCAGGTCTCCTGTGCAAGGGCTGACAGTTTTACCACTGAGCTAATAGAGCCTGTCTGCTTGCTCTGGGGAGAAACTGAAGGTCAAAATGTGTGTCAAACCAGAAATAGGACTGTGTCAAAAGGTGAAGTTGAGAACTTCACAATTAACTCATACTGTGCCGATCCCGAACTAGTTCGGCTTTATTTCAATCCAATACAAATTTCTTTTTATTAATTCACTTACCCCGAGCTGCTTGTAGAGTCGTGGGTGGTCCTGGCTCGCTAGCCGCTAGCCAGTTAGCCATTCTACTCTGTCCGACGATATATTCCATTAAAAATGGTTTAAAATACATTTTTGAGCTCCCCAATGTTCACCCGATGTTCGGCGCCGCTTCCGATGAGTACACGAGTGTGCCGATCCCGAAGTAGTCCGGCTTTTTTTAATTACATGAATAAAATGATAAGAGGCCTTCTGAAGCCTGGCCTGATTTTTCTAGCTACTAGCCGAAAGCTAGCAACCTCCCGGCCGGCCGTAATTTGCGAACGCAATCGCCAATCTCCGCCTAATCCAATGAAAGACCACATCTTTAAAGGCTTATATCTCTGGATTGTGTGCTCTGGAAGCGGCGCGAGGTTTATTTACGGCGAAATCGCCCAAAAATTATCTTTTAGATGACAAAATGGGAATAGCCATTCTGTTAGCATCTTCATCCGGGACATTTCCATGCCGTGCATGAACGTGAGCACGTGAGGTCCTGGAAGGTTAGGTCCTGGAAGCTAAAGCGCTCGCCTATGAGAGATGCGCTGGCATTCTTTGGCCCCTAGAGGGCGCTGGCACTCAATGAGTTAAAGTAGGTGACACTGTGATAGCAAGAAAAAAAACACATCTGCTACCTGGGTTGCATCCTGGAGGCCAACCTATCCAGTGAAAAAATTACTACCAAGGTAATCAATAAAGTCAACCAACAAATTTGTTTCTTGCAAAGGGTTGCCCCGCTGATCAATATTAAATTAAGACCCTAGGAGGTGCTCTTATTGGGCCCCCCCTTATTGATTATGGAATACTTGTTTGGTATCGCGATGCCTCAGCTGCCTTAAAGTTGAAGCAGAAATCAGCAGTTTTCTGCTGACATAAGCAGGAATCATGCAATTGCTTATTTAAAAAAAAAAAACATTTAAATTTTATTTTATTCAGGCGGGCTACAATGCTTCCTAAAGACATGTTGTCTGTGTGACACTTCCTGGGGCTACAATCTGCCTCCAAATCTATTATTTCTTATCTGTGAGAAGTTCTGTCATTGGTCGATTAAACTGGGTGCCCACCAAAATAACAGACCAATCAGGACCGCCTCTTGTTCTTGTTCAGATTGGTTGACCTGTCTGTCAATCCTTTTAGCCCCGGTCGGCTGGTTCATGCACCAATGAGCTGCTAATGACAGAGCTTCTTGCAGATAAAATAATAGTTTTGGAGGCAGACTGCGACTCCTAGAAGCACCACAGAGACTAGATCTTTTTAGGGAGCATTGTTAGCCAACTGAATATAATAAAATAAAAATAAAAAATAAAAATAAGCAATTGCATGATTCCTGCTTATGTCAGCAGAAAACTCTTTATTCTGCTTTAAAGCTCCAAACAGCCCAGAACAAACTAATTAGGGTTGTGCTTGGTCTTCCTCCTCGGGCCTACCTTAACGATCATCACCACGAAAGCGTGGGGTGGCTCACAGTAGCTGACAGAGTACAGCATCTTGCAATGGGCCTGGTGTACAAGATACACTACACCTCCAAGATACCCATGTACAGTACCTGACAAACTACTTCCTAAAGGTCAAGGATGTTCAAGATCACAACACCAGAGGCAGCTCCACCAATCATGTTCAACGTAGATTTAACACTAAACAAGGCTCTAATTTGTTCTCCTGCTATACCATCAACATGTGGAACGCCCTCCCACAAGCCTTAAAGGAGAGCAAATCCCTAGCCTCCTTCAAAATTGGTATGAAAAGTCACCTTCAGGCAGCTTCTACTCGTGACTTGTAAATAGACTAAGCCCCCATGCTGCTACCCCCCTTTTTTCTGCTTTTGAAATTGATGTTATCCTAGATAATCCTAGATACTGTGTTCTATCCGTCTATCATTCAATGTTATATGAGATACATAAAGTGTGGTTCCTTCCTCCGTAGAGCTTTCTTTCTTTTCTTCGTACCAGTGATTTGTGCTGTCATGAAACTGTACTTTTTTCTATTGCAAATTTCGAATAAATTCTTCAATCAATCAATCAATCAATCAATCAATCAATCAATCAATCAATCAATCAACCAATCAACCAATCAATCTAAATGTATCAATAGAAGAGCAGGGATACCAATTACAACCACCCCAATTGTAGTTATATTGTATTAACATACTGATTGGACAAAATAACATTTCATTCACAACATAAATTACATAATAGAGCTTTAAATAGTCATCTTTTTTGTATATAGTCATCCAGATTTTTGCACGGCATACCACATGGGCTTTGTGTAGCCTGGCGGCGGCGCAGGTTCGATTCCGGGTCCGGACGACCTTTGCCGCATGTCATTCCCTGTCTCTCTCCCCATTGCCTGTCAAATAAAGGCATAAAAAGCCCCAAAAACTAATCTTAAAAAAAAAAAAAAAAAAAATGTACGTACGTACAGTATTGAAACGGGTCTGTCAAAAGCTAATAGGCTATATGTGTGGCGGAGAGAGTCGCAGCCCCAGCCTGAAGCCCCAAAAGTCTAGTATCTGCTCTCGTTCCATAGGGATATCCCTTTGGGGTGATGGTTAAGATATTGGACTTTCACGCGGGAGACCCGGGTTCGTCAGTGTCAGCGCTGGGAATGCTCCCTTTTTAATCAATGAAGGGTGCTCCACTGCCGACGTAAAATTGACCCTTGTAGGCAGTGGACGTCACAAATGCAAAATACCCAAATATGGAGTATTTCATGTATCATCACAAACATGCGAAACCAAACACGTCATAGAATGATGCAGCTTCATAAACCTGCATCTCAAAAAATAAATATTCATCACACAAACAGTCACTAACGTAGTAATATGCTTTAGGGTTCTGACTGACAGACAGTCTCAAAAGTGACATGGGCAAATTGGCCATATATGGAGAGGTGGTCATTAAAAACTCTGCTCAAACCAGGGTGGACACTGGTGTGTAACAAATGTCTACAAACTGTGATGTGCAATGCAACTGGAAAGTGGAAAGTCACTGGCATAAAAAAAAAGAGAATTCCCCAAATCCTCATAATACGGAGTACCTTGATTGTAATGTTGTCATAGACTGGCATGGAATTCATATTTGGGCATGCCTCACATACATATATGGGCATAAAAGGGACACAGACAAACATACAGGTATAAAGTGTACCCTTTGGGGATTGGCATTCCCAACTTGCGTGGTCCCAAAGTAGGCTTAAAGGAGCTATAGTCAACTTTTTCATTGTAGGGCCGACACTTTGTTTACATCCTAGTCTATAGACTAGAATGTAAACAAAGTGTCGGTCTGACAATGGCCAAAATGATTATTTTATCATTCTTTTACGCTTTTTGTGGTCATCTTTGAATAGAAACACATATATGAAGCTTATTTTTTTATAAAATATTTTCGAAACATTATTTTTTATTTTAGCATCCGTTTTTCAAGAAAAAGTTGACTATAGCTCCTTTAAGATACGCATGCACACACTGGCCAGCGCTGCGTGCATTGCGATGTGCACGCACATGCACCCTCACACCTGAAACTTATGAATGCACGGCAACAGGAAGGCAAAGCGTGAACGCACTCACACACTCACGACTCATGCACACGCACGGAGAGACAAGCACAGCACGCATGCACAAGCACTCAGGCTGCATTCACACTACAGAGTGATATACCCTTTCCCTGTCCTAGGGGAAAGAGGGGGGAGAGCGGAATCAATTCATTCCCTATGGAAGTCACATGGTTTCATGCCTCTAGCAAGCCTCTTGGGGTAGGGCGTCGTCGCTTTAAGCCAAGAGGCTTGGAAGATGCATGAAACCATGTGACTTCCATAGGGAATGAATTGGATTCTACTCTCCCCCTTCATTCCCCTAGAACAAGGAGAGGGCAGGTGACTTTACTGTGTGTAGGAAGCCTCTAGATACACGCAAGCACATACATGACGCACACAGCAGCAGCCTTTTCAGTCTTTCATTTGCAACACCTGGGTGTTGCTTTGCTTCAAGTGCCACTGGTGAAAATCCTTTTGACAGGGTTTTAACATTGTTCCTATATTTCATATAGCTCAATGCAATAAACTCAAAGGTATGGCTTACTTCACAAGCTTGTCCAACCTACAGTAATAACTTCCTTACTTAATTCAGTCTAATCAGAAGCTGGAATAAAACATAATCTCCACTGGTGATATAAAATCAAAAGCAGTAGAGTAGGGCTGCAACTAACGATTATTTTCATAATCGGTCGATTATTTAAACCATTAATCGATTAATCGGACTGTGGCATTTATTTAGCTATTACCTTATACCTTCGATTTCAGTTTGTTGTAGACATGCTTTAACTAACGAAAAAGACATTAAAGATGAATAATTCATTTATTACATTTTGCTCAGCTGCCGATTGGGTTCTTAATAAAAGACAGAGAATAAATACCTTTTTCTGACTGCATACTGGTTAAAGAATATCTACAAATGTGTCAGGCTAAAGGGTAACAGTATTCTTTTCAAATAGGTAATTTAGAAATAAATATTCAAGTCATATTTTTTGTTCTTGACCCTATATTCCTGCACGGTATTCCGTGCGATTAGTTCCCGATATGATTACGATTACTAAATTAGTCGTCAACTAATTGTTTTGATTACGATTAATCGATGCAGCCCTACAGTAGAGGCATGGACAGTAAGTTGTAGCTTCAAACTACTGTATACTACAGCTTTACTTCACTGCATGTGGGCTTAAAAACCCCAGAGCACCTGGACATGCTGGTTCATATGAGTCCACTGGACAAGTCAGGCTAATTGTCACAAAATGAGGAATGAATGGTGGACATTTTGATCATAAACAAAGTAAACCATTGTGAATGAAAACACAATAGCTTCTGCTGTCAGCGCCTCTGCTAATTATCTCCCATTATGGGCTTTTAAACCCTGCCTCAGATGAATACCTGCAGTTGACTTGACCTTCCATCTGTTCTAGTTGGGAGTTTTTGTTCTTTACAATGAAATAAAAGTTCCAATAGCCATCTAACATACTGTTGGACAGTGAGGGATGCTCCTTAACCAGTGAAAAATAGCAGATCTACAAGCTCACAGCGCGGCACCGAGTGCCGCGCTGCGAGCTTGTAGATCTGCAATTTTTTTTAAAGTCGTGAAAATGTGTGCAAATCTTTGAATATATAATTTTCAAAGCGAACGTTTTGAAAAAAAAATTGCTTCTGGGTGGTCCCTGGAACGAAATATTTTGAGATGGGGGGTCCGTGGCCAAATACATTTCATTTTGGTGGTCCTTCACATGAAAAGGTTTGAGAACCACTGACATAGTAGTCTCTCAAGAACAGACTAACTGAGCTCCAGTTAACCTTTTCTTTGACGATGGCTGGCCAGATTGCTGACATAGAAACATAGGTTTTTAAAAAAAGTTCAACCTTAATTCAAAAGACACTTATAGAATCGGGTCAAAATTCAAATTTTCACGATTTTTCAAAAATAGCAGATCTACAAGCTCGCAGCGCGGCACTCGGTGCCACGCTGTGAGCTTGTATATCTGCTATTTTTCAATAGTTAAAGCATAACATAATGATACACAATAATGTGTACCCGTTCTAAATGGGTTAAAGTTTCCTGCTTTAGACTCGGAAAACAAAACTTATCCAGCTGTTGTTAATGTAGTCTCTGGCTACTACTTTTATTGTTTTGACTCATCTGTTACTGCTGCAGGCCATTGCTATCAGCGCTATAAGTTAAAAATATGACTTGTCAAGGCAGTTACTATAGATATGGCATGAACTTCAACTTCTTTTTTCAAAAATCAAATTGACCTTCCTTAAGCCACACAGTGCGCATACAGCAGGGGTTTTCAGCAGTCCAGGGGTGCCACAAGATAATTTGATAATAGTTGGAATTTATTTCGACACTTCAATCTTTTTATTTGGTATAATTTTAAACTTGAAGTATGTTATTTTCAGGCAGTTCTCACCAAAATGGCTATTATCTCAATGTTTTCCTCGCAACATAATCGCTAAAATATGCAGTAAATATAAGGAGTGAAAATGATGAATATAATGTCGGAGTGCCTCGGATGAAAAAAACATTTCTAGGGGTGCCTTGAGACAAAGAAGTTTGGGAACCCCTGGCATACAGTACAATTAGGCCAACCAAAATCAAATTTCTATTGAACATCTCCCCAATTTTCTTGATAACTTTGTTATTAATTAACCAGTAATTCAAAGAATTTCAAACATATTAGATTTAAAAAGGTATGTCAACATGTATTGATGGTTTACTACAATACAATAAATCTGTCCTGTTACGGTTTGTTAATTTGTTTAATATTTGTCGAAAATCCAGTATGTTGGGACCATAGTCTTAGGGAGTTTGTGTAAACACTTGACACTGGGTTAATAAGTCAATATGATACTCCAACAAATCTGATACGGAGAGAAAAGGTAAAACCATAATTACACAGGCCAGAGCCGACTTCACTTTTCTACATTTTTATCCCATGATTCTCGTAACCCATTTTTCACACAGTGCCAATTGCCTAAGCTGTAATCCTGGGCTCTGCTCTCCCTCTGCCAACCTGGGGAGAACCCCGAACTGAGCTCATGCTTCCTTCAATGCATGAGAGTGAGCAGGCCGCTTCTTATCACCTGACAGGGGGGAGCTTCCCCGGTTGGACGTAGCACGTGGAAGGAACACGTTATTCAAAACCAGTTCCTTTCCCTATCATCAAGCGCCCCGGATGGCCAGGGGGAGGCAGTATAGATACCAGGATTACCGCATGTTTTTGTGAGGGTACCAACCCTAGGGGACATGGGGAGAACATGCAAACTCCACACAGAAAGGCCCTTTCGCCAACCCCACCTATAGGGTGTGGGCACTGATGACGTGGAGGAGAGAACACGCCCCCATTGCCCACAGCAAGGTTGGGGGCATGCATGAGCGTGGATAAATATGTATTTTTAGACACAATAAGCCCATTCCCAAGATGCACCACAATCTTTTATGGGCAGATGTGACTTATGAGGGCTGGTGTAAATAGTAACAAAGACATTCCCTGCTTATTGTGTCTATAAAGTCATATTTAGCCACTTTGTACGCATGCCCCCACCCACTGAAATCAAAATACAAAAATCGCTAAAACAATAGAAAGCAGTAAATGAAAAAGTTTTAACAATATTTTTTTCTTTTCTCTAATTACAATCTAAAATATTATATGAACCCTTGTTGTATTAAACAAAGTTTTCCTTTAAATAGCTTTATACAGTTAGGTGAAACTGTATAACAAGACCTGACTTCACCTGACTTGACTCAGAGCTCACCCTATGATGTCATGTGACAGTAGCCTGGTAAACCCTCCAGGTCACATCTGACTGAACCGACACTACACTATGGCTGCACCGTATAAGGCCTCTTTGTGTCCATACGTACCACAAGCTACGTGCCAAACTATCAGGTTCCAGGGAGTTATTAAACAATTCAGAACGGGTACACATTATTGTGTATCATTATTTTATGCTTTAACTATTGAAAAAATAGCAGATATACAAGCTCACAGCGCGGCACCGAGTGCCGCGCTGCGAGCTTGTAGATCAGCTATTTTTGAAAAATCATGAAAATTAGAATTTTGACCCGATTCTATAAGTGTCTTTTGAATCCTTCTAGGGTTTAAAAAAAAAAAACGATGTTTCTATGTCAACAATCTAGCCAGCCATCGTCAAAGAAAAGGTCCTTTTCACTTAAATGGAGCTCAGTTAGTCTGTTCCTGAGAGACTACTAATGTCAGTGGTTCTCAAACCTTTTCACGTGAAGGACCCCCAAAATGATATGTATTTGGCCACAGACCCCCATCTCAAAATATTTAGTTCCAGGGACCACCCAGAAGCAAAATCTGAGTTACAAACGTTCGCTTTGAAAATACATATATTCAAAGATTTGTACACATTTTCCCGACTTTTTCAAAAATAGCAGATCTACAAGCTCGCAGCGCGGCACTCGGTGCCGCGCTGTGAGCTTGTATATCTGCTATTTTTTTAATAGTTAAAGCATCCAATAATTTTAGGCCTAAATGGGTTAAACACTCATGACAGCCCCGTTGCCCCAGACACAGCTTTCCATGATGTCCACTTAGTGCTTACGTACGTGGGGTTGGTCTCACCGTGAAAGGTTTGAGAAAGGGAACTGGTGAATCACACCATATCAGTAATCTGACACATCTTCCCAAAACTCCCATCTTCCTCTACCATGTAGCAACATTCAGGGACATGCTGGGCCCCTGATTCAGCCCGGGAAAAGAGTTGGAGAGGCCCTCATTGCGTGCTATAGAGAGAGATCTCTCTCTATAGCACTGCTGCTACTCAAAGATTTGCCATTTCAGATCATGACAAGTGACAAGCCAGTGGGCCAATTACTGTACATGAGTTATATTTTGTCGTTGTCGGGTGGAAACCTTGTATGTCCAAAACCGTTTGTTTTGTATTTATCATTTAAAAAATGATTTAAACTAGTGAAAACAGCCGATCTACAAGCACACAACGCCTCGCACCGCAAGGCATTGTGTGCTTGTAGATCTGCTGTTTTCACTACTTTTGTGCAACGGCCTTATATGATGAAGCAGGGCTTTGCTTTGCGAAAAAAATTATACATTTGAAACTTGGTGATACGAGGTTTCTGTCCAACAGTGACGATTTACTTTGTTGGCCGCCCAGCCCCCAAAATGGAACGAAGGCCGACATTTTATTTTTAATTTTTTCCTAATGGCCGGCCTGGACCGGCCGGGAATGAACCGGCCGTTCAGGAGTTGTCCCGCTTTTCCCAATGGCCAGCACGTCCCTGGCAACATTTCTGATTGGTTTGAGTCATTTGTTCACTCATAGAGCTGACGTACAACTGGTTATCAGTATTTTGCTAAGGTATGGCTTTCTTAAGACAAAAGTGACCAATAAGGTCAAAAAAGGTTTACTGGACTGTTAAAACTGATCTGGGTTCAATTTCCAACTTCTTTCCCACCCAAAACATTTCCAAATCTATTGTGGATCAACTTCATGTGAGATTCAACAATAAGTATTTTCCAATTAGATTCAGGAGAATTTTACCAGACCAGAAATGAATTCATCAATCGATATGTTGCAGCACTATGAAATATGTGCAAAGTCAAGGAACGGATATTTGTTTTAACCTTACTACATCTGTTACATACATCAACACAGCTACAGTACATTATACATACGTCCAGCTACAGTACACTCCATGCTTTGAATTATATGTGTTTGTCTGGTATTATAGGTCTCGACAAAGGAGAATAATCATTTCTGCCTTTTGAGTTTCTGAAATATATTCCCAAGAAGATAATGCAATTCTACCTTTATACTACTACTTTCTGTTATTGTAGTACTTTAAATTGATTAGACATGGATGCAACAATGTCAATCACACTGCTATATGTCAACCATCCAAAGATAATCACAGTCTAAGGAAATATAATCCACGTAAACAATATTCCCATGAGGATGACTCTTGATTTATATCTGCGAATAAGACCACTTAACCCTCTGTTCGGTCAGGCAGCCAAGGGGGATTAACAGGATCAGGTAAATGTATGCCATACCGTCTGTAGACCACGTCTGGGAGAGGGAACATTTTGTCTCCCACAATCCAGGAACCAGAGGTTCATCTGGGGTTTGTGTTAGATCTGTGAAGTGGGCCTGGACCACTGGCCTGGCAGTACCTCGGCTCCAAAGTATATAGAAATTCCAATCAAATTGATAACTTCCGCTGCTGAAACTCTTCCAAGACAAT